>NC_089743.1:91216402-91356402 GCF_040412425.1 Macrobrachium rosenbergii | reverse complement strand
TAATAATAATAATAATAATAATAATAATAATAATAATAATAATAATAATAATAATAATAATAATATTATTATTATTATTATTATTGTTGTTGGTGATGTTATAAATAATAATAATAATAATAATAATAATAATAATAATAATAATAATAATAATAATAACTTCAATTTTCCACCGCAATGGCTTCCTGCCAACAGCTGACAGCAGTTCGCCATCTTTAGCACCGTAACAAGATTTTCCCATTAACGACTCAACTGCCCTTCCTCGCTGTCCTAGTTCAGCATAACCTAGCACGTCAGCCGTACCAAACTGGGTCAGAGTCAAGTTCACAGCTCATTTGGCTTCTTGTACCCAAGGCCAAAACCCCCGCCCCGAAAAAACCCAAGAAGGAGTTAGTTATAAATGATTTGTTTAACCAGACCTCTGAACTAAAAACCTAAAAATTCCGTAAGTGGAAGTATAAGTATTCAAGTAAATCTAGCATTTTAAAGAATAGGTTTGGAAATACTTTTGTGTGTGAGTCGTTTATAAATGTCAAAAATACGCATGTCAACATATCTGTATAGCAATCATGTGGATCTATGTATGTATATATATATACTGTACATATATATATGTATATGTATATATATTATATATATATGTATATATTTATAATATATATATACATACATATATATATGTATGCATATATATGTGTGTGGATGTGGGTTATGTATACAATTACTTAACAAATATATAAACATTCACGAAGACCAGTTTATATACCATTCGCTCTGAAATATATAAATATTCAATTGAACTAGTATACATAACATTCATAAACGCACGTACAAGCATTCACGTTCAAGGCACGCAGCAATGCTTATCATGTAAGCAAGTGTGCCTTGCAACACACTCCCAATAAAAATGGATTACCTAAGAAATAATTCACTCAATCGACATGCAGCGCATGCGTCTGGAGACCAAGGAACGAGAACTTCCCATAATGCACTCGTGAGAATCCGGCATGTCAGATTCGAGGAAACTCCGAGAGATTCGCGCCGAGGTCACGAAAGCTCCCCCGGAGATTCACGCTGAGGAGAATCGAGACATTGTCCAGATTCACGCTGAGACTGACGGACCCTTCCGGAGATTTACGAGTTAGAGAACGGTCAGAAAACGCTGAATAAAGTCTTCAAAATCATATTTTGCGTCCGATACCATACTTCCCTTTACAGCCTCCTATTGACCAGGCAGTCAAGGGGTTGAGATAGTCAGTAGAACTGAAACTAACTAAATCTAAAGGGCCACCGTTCGATTCTCGGGCAAGGGGCAGCGATTTTGGGACGTTCCACCAGACACCACTGTCGCACCCCGTTGGCCTTAACAATGAATAGTATGCTTAGGTAGTTAGTTGATTGAGGTGGGTCAGTCAAGGTTGAGAAAAGCGTGGGGCTAGCAACCTAATGAAAAATTCTTGTTGAACACCTGACAATCAAATTTGGAAGGTGCGAGACGAACACATGATTATATTAGGAATATAATATATATATATACAGTATATATATACATATATATATATATATATAGATAGATAGATAGATAGATAGATAGATAGACAGATATGTGTGTTTATGTACTGCTAACAGAATTATGAGTTCATCTCGCACCTTCCAAACTTTAAGCCACGCCCTTCCCTATAGTTGTCCAGTCTGCTCATGCGCCGACGGCTCGATCGTCAGGAATCTCAAATTTGCCACCAATCCAAGCACTGCCCAGACTCAACGACGAACACAGGAACAGTGAACATGGCGCACGAAAAGGGGAGAAAACAACTGAATTAACTCAGCCATCTGGACTGTGACCGGGAACAAAAACATCGCATAAACCCGCGGAAGCAGCTCGTGACTAGCTCTTCTTCTTCTCTCTGAGAGAGAGAGAGAGAGAGAGAGAGCACAAGCAACTGTCAGGGGAGCGCGTGTTTGCAAGTGAAGGCTTTGGGAAGCGTGTATTGTTCGCTGAAACGGCAGGAAGTCTTGGTACACGTCTCAGTGTTGTATGCGAGGTCTCTATGACGTATATATAAGAGTTTTTCAAAGGTACAGGTATAGAGCAGGTACCGTCCACATACACAACCCGTACGCGTTATGAAGTCTTCTAGAAACCGAACGGTTTGTTCAAGTGTTCGGCTTCTGAATACACATACACACAAACACTATGTGGCTGGGGGTAATATGTTTGTGTAAGTATGCGCGTGTATAGTCCCTTCTGGGAAACAAACTTGGTGTTTGAATACACATAAATAAATATAGAGTTCATGTGTCAGTTTGAGTATATGAGAGAGAGAGAGAGAGAGAGAGAGAGAGAGAGAGAGAGAGAGCTTTGTGTATGTACGTGCATAGTTCCTTCTGGGAAACAAACTTGGCGTTTGAATACATATAAATAAATATAGAGTTCATGTGTCAGTTTGAGTATATGTGAGAGAGAGAGAGAGAGAGAGAGAGAGAGAGAGAGAGAGAGAGAGAGAGAGAGAGAGAGGCGCATCACCCCGTAACCAGTTTTCACAAGAAAGTCTCTAATCCATAACGCGGACGGCGAAGGCCATGAGAGAATAAAAAAAAAAAAAAGTAACCACGGTGCAGCCTCACTCCTAGGGCTTCTTTGTTCATGGTTTTCTACAGAGAGAGAGAGAGAGAGAGAGAGAGAGAGAGAGAGAGGCTTTTGTCCACAGGTATATCTCGGACCGTTCTTTTACTGAGTTTGTTTTGAAATATACCTCCCAATATGTTTTAAGTACTGATACACTCCGCCGTTATCACATCAGAAGTATTTATAACTATCCATAAACACAATTACATAAGCATGTAACAATTTATTATATACCCTGAAAACATCCCAAAACTTCCTTAAACACATTATATTGTCGTGGAAATGTCGGCAATATAAACTATAAAATACGATTTTGTCTTAAATTTCAAAAGGCCAGCGTCATATTTGATGAGCAGAATCATCACGCCCTTTACGTCAAAAAAAAAACCAAGGTCTAACATAACAATGGAATAATTTAAAACCAACTGAACAGCGGAATGAAACTGAGCGATGGAATATCTATATGGGGTCTAATTTGTGTTATATATATCTGGATGAAACCGTATTTACCAAATATAACGACCTGTTACTCTTATCTCTGTTATGACATAATATTTTTAGGCCCAAAGGATTCCTTAGCAACTAAATTATTCGTTAAGAGCGGCGGTCACACGGTACGATTGACCAAATGTCAATGAAGAAGAAGAAGAAGAAGAAGAAGAAGAAGAAGAAGAAGAGGAAGAAGAAGAAGAGGGACGGGCCTTAACAACGAAAGAAGAGAGAGAGAGAGAGAGAGAGAACATTCTGTTTCTGAAAGGAAAGAAGGAAGTTAGAGATAAGATAGACAATGCAGTATCACAAAGTATATAAAAAGATGGCGAGTATTTTCCTACGTCCTTGAGAATATTTAGACGGAAACCCCCACCGAAAAACCTTGTACTGAAGCGAAATGAAACAACGCTGGGGAAGTAGGCAAAGAAATATCATAACTCGCATTAAAGAAACTACCTACGCGGGTCTTCCAAACTTCTCTTAAACAGTTTTAAACTTGACATAAATATGCACTGAAATGGCGCCTGAGCCAAGTGACTACCTGGAATTGTCTCTCTCTCTCTCTCTCTCTCTCTCTCTCTCTCTCCGGAAGCCACAAGACTTCGCCTGTATTGTCTCGAGGCAACATTGCAAAAAGAACAAGAATGAAACTACGGATCTGGTACAGAGAACGAAGAAATCGCAATCAGGATTGTTTGAGACGGCGAATTCCACCATGGCGGCAACTTAATATCTTTTTTCTTCCAACCCACACCCGGAAAAAAAGAACAAGGGAAAAATAACAAAGGAAAAAAAGAATAGGAAAGAGAAGAGAAGTGTCACAGGAAGGGGTTAGACCTTTCTACCTCTTGAGGGAAAGAGGTGGATTCCTTTTAACAGAAAATATCTAATGCGAGGTCACTAGGATTTCCTATAGGCTCCACCTCAAGGAAGTCTGCTTCAATCTATTTGTTACCTGTGCTCTTCACGACAAAAAATTTAGGCCTTTCAGCGGCTTGTTATTCATTCTAAAGAAAAAAAGTAATGTTTTGTTATTCATGTTAAAGAAAATGTAATTTTTCGTTATCCATGTTAAAAAAAAATGTAATGTTGTTATTCATGTTAAAGAAAATGTAATGCTTTGTTATTCATGTTAAAGAAAATGTAATGCTTTGTTATTCATGTTAAAGATAATGTAATGTTTTGTTATTCATGTTAAAGAAAATGTAATTTTTTTTATCATCCATGTTACATAAAATGTAATGTTTTGTTATTCATGTTAAAGAAAATGTAATTTTTTGTTATTCATTCTAATGACATGGTAATGTTCGCTGCTCAAAGAGATTAGAAATGTAAAACGCAAACAAGAAACGAATCAACAAAATCTAACGTCAACCTTATTTGCAGATCAATTACTCCATCATCAAATGCACCAACACGAAACCAACTGCAATATTTTCCCAGTGACATCACACGTCAGAAAATCAGGAAGGACACTTCAGTCCACATTCCTGAAGAGTACAGACATTAAAAGATTCCGAACTTTACTCAGGGAGGAGAGGAAGTAAGATACTGAACACTGAGAACCACTAATCACGAACCCAGTTACGAGGAGACCAAAAAAAGGCCGATTGAATTCTAGGTTAGTGACAGACTTCTGTATGAGTTGAACTTTACTTTGAGCTTCGAGCATGAAGTTCGCGTCTTGGGGTCTACAGTACAGAGTTTCTCAGTGTTCGACGTGTCTGTCTAACCGTACTTTCAACTCTGACAGAACAACACTTGAAATTAAGCAATTGAGACTTACAGCTCTTATTATTTTTTTATCAGAGCCTACAAGGCTGCAGCACATTCTGGCGCTAGACGATAAGCTGAAGACTTGCACTCTCAGTAGCACTTAAAAGAGTAACCAATGTTACGGAGTAACCAATGTTATGAATCTAATATTTCACATATTTTCCGTATACTGTACACGATGTTATGAGGCAGACACTTAAAACTTACACTTCCATTTTTCAATTAAAAACGCCATCCCATTTCCTTTTATACAACCAATGCACATTAAATTAAAACCATACTTTTTGCACTCGCTTGTACAAGATTCAACTCTACGGCACAAATAAAAATCATGGGAGTATTTAGCCTATAGAGATGATCAGAATGGCAACGATCTGACCAACTGAGGTTATTGGCGAACTCGAGTGTCGATTCCTGGCAGTGAGTCATGTGACATTAAGCTGCCTCCTTGTGGTATTACAGGGATCTGGATTATCTTACTGGTGCAATTTGATAACTCATTACGTAGTCAATGTGCTGCCTTAATCAGTGAGTGTGTGTGTGTGTGCGTGTGTTAAGTGATCTTACGTACATGCTGTGACAGGTATACTCTGAACGTACAGGTAGAGCTATGTTCTCACAGCTCGCATAACAAAACAGTGAAGAGTTTGTTATCCTCAAAGTAATCTCTCTCTCTCTCTCTCTCGTTACTGTCCATATAACTGAACGCTTTAACGACAGTGAATAGCATTTATTCAAGAAAGTTTTCAAAAAGTTCGAGCGTCACCAAACGTATTTTTCTAAGATGAATGAATGTAAACATAAACAGTTCTCTGAAATGGCATAACGTTCAACGCGAGGAACTACTAATGCAATTCTTAAATTGACATTCATATCTCTCTCTCTCTCTCTCTTTTGTAAACGTATCTAAGCACAAACAATGAAATGCCAAAACACTCAACGTCAAATCTTAGCAGACAACCATCAGGAAGAAGTATTTCCATAAAGAAATAAATACGCGCATAAAAGCCTTACTGTCTTACTCTACATCACTCGCCTGAGAGCTCTGATCTTTAGTTTCTTATTGAAGGAAATAATGATTTCTTTCGTGGAAATCCACCAGGCACGTTCAACGACAGCCTCTGAGCTGCATTTGTTTCTGACCACAAGAATGCATGGCGGAAAGAATTAGGTATATAGGTCTGAGCGACTGGTTTCTTGTCTCTGAACTCGAAAAGAATAAGTGACAGTACAATGAGATGGAATTATTTTAGTTCTTCTCTCTTTCTAAAATACAAATATGACTGCAGATGGCTTGATTATATCCATAGAAGTCCTAGTTGATTTTTATTTCCACTATCTCAACTTTTATTTCTTCAAATTCTTCGTATTTCCAGTAAGATCAGTTATGGGATAAAATTATTTTGAATCATTTTCAGGGTAAAATTATTTTTAGATGCACAGCAGTGTCATACATAACAAACACTTTACAGCACGAACAATCCATTATTCTGAATTTATAAGAGCTTTATGAAAAAAAAAAAAAAAAAAATATATATATATATATATATATATATATATATATATATATATATATATAATATATATATATATATATAGCTATAATGTGATTAAAACCTTAATTGCTTGGAAAAAAACTCTCGGAAAATTTCCATACTAATAAAAGATAATGAAAGACATTGATGATAGTAACAGTAAAAGTTCAAGTATTAACAATATATATATATATATATATATATATATATATATATATATATATATATATATATATATATATATATATGTGTGTGTGTGTGTGTGTGTGTGTGTGTGTATGTCTGTGTGTGTACGCAGTAGCAATGACCTGCCATAAGCAATCCCTAACCCGTACACTAAACGTCCAGAAACGTGAGCAGTCAGAATCTGTTCCCCTCGAGAGAAATGGAGTAAATTACCCTGGACTCGTGAAGACGTGAGCTGCCGTTCTCTGAGTTTACTCAACGCCAGAACTTATTTGCTAAATTAAGCCAGCGTTCTTTAAGCCTGCGAGATCCGCAATCTTCAAGAGAGATAACAGACACGGAAGCAGAAGCTCAGATTCTGGGAGATACGTGTTTAAACAGAATGAGACTTATTAGGCCAATAGGAAGCAGATATTACGAGGAATAGATTACGGAAAGTAAAATTTAAAGGATAAAGAAAGCTGAGCTACTAATCTTCAGGGAAATAGAATAATGAGGTAGCAATCTTTGCAGGAAACCGAATACTGAAACAGGTATTTTCAGGGAACCTGATCACTGGAAAAAAATTCTTGGAGGAAAGGAATACATAGTAACCAGGGCAATATGAAACAAATACGTCAAAAAGTGTTCGAGTAAGAGAAACGGAGTATGCAAAATAGATTGGATGAAACAAAACAATACGTAAATAGATGTAGTAATAAGAACTGAACATAGATTTTATATAGCCTATATAAATATACTCGTGTATACATACACACACACATATATATATAACATTATATATATATATATATATATATATATATATAGAGAGAGAGAGAGAGAGAGAGAGAGAGAGAGCGCGTGCATATACCGATTTTATTCGATTTTACAAATTCTCGTCATCACTCACAGTCTCCAGATTCTTAAACTTGAGGCGTTCTTCAAGCCATTGAATAACGATTAAAAATATCACTAAACTACCCAACTTCAATGAAGGAAAGAACTCGCAGAAATAGAAATTACCTAAAATCAAGACAAGTAAGTTACTAAGAAGTGGGTGCATACTGAGCGCTGCAAATAATGTACAATTCGGATCAATTTTACTTAGTAAAGTCAACAAGAACCCATTCTCATGAATATTTATGCAAATACAATTAAGGAAATGCAGTTATTAATAAGCTAAACAAAATCTAGGCAACGAATTTCTACGCTTGATTTCTAAAGATATGAGAGAGAGAGAGAGAGAGAGAGAGAGAGAGAGAGAGAGAGAGAGAGAGAGAGAGAGACCCCAACTGACGGACTCACGAATTAATAAAACCATCTACAACAGAGAGAAAGGTCCAGAGAGAAACCGCTTTTTCGACGAAAAAATTAAACCAATCTGAAGCAGAGAAAGGGAGTATGAGAGCGGCGTTGGGAGACGGGGAGAGAGAGAGAGAGAGAGAGAGAGAGAGAGAGAGAGAGAGAGAGAGAGAGAGAGAGAGAGAGAGAATGTCATCTCGGCATCTCATCAGAGGAAGAAACCAGTCGGTACCGGACGAAGACCTGAAACGCAGTGGCCGGAATGAAATATTTCCGCGTTAAACTGGGGAGGAAGACGGCGATCCTGAAATCACGTAATGATCGATTCCTTGATCGATGTTTCTCGGTGCGGAGTTCAGTGTCTCCGGTTACTGGGCAAAACATTAGACTCTTCTTATGCAAGTCGTTGCCCAACCGCGTCTCTCATTTGACTGGAATGACAGGAATGTCTGCCGGTCTTGAACGATCTTGAACTGATTTTTGCTTCCATTTAACTTGGACTTTCTGAAAGTTGTTAGAATACTGCCTCCTCTAGACTATAGCAAGAATCAACTGAACAGCAATGTTAGAATACTGCCTCCTCTGGACCAGAGCAAGAGTCAACTGAACAGCATTGTTAGAATATTGCCTCCTCTGGATCAGAGCAAGAGTCAACTGAACAGCATTGTTAGAATATTGCCTCCTCTGGATCAGAGCAAGAGTCAACTGAACAGCAATGTTAGAATACTGCCTCCTCTGGACCAGAGCAAGAGTCAACTGAACAGCAATGTTAGAATATTGCCTCCTCTGGACCAGAGCAAGAGTCAACTGAACAGCAATGTTAGAATATTGCCTCCTCTGGATCAGAGCAAGAGTCAACTGAACAGCAATGTTAGAATATTGCCTCCTCTGGACCAGGGCAAGTCAACTGAACAGCAATGCAATGTTAGAAATTTGAACACCAATCCTCTAGACTCCTCTGGACCAGAGCAAGAATCAACTGAACAGCAATGTTAGAATATTACCTCCTTTGGACCAGAGCAAGAATCAACTGAACAGCAATGTTAGAATGTTGCCTCCTCTGGACCACAGCAAGAGTCAACTGAATAGCAATGTTAGAATACTGCCTCCTTTGGACCAGAGCAAGAGTCAAATGAACAGCAATGTTAGAATACTGCCTCCTTTGGACCAGAGCAAGAGTCAAATGAACCGCAATGTTAAAATATTGCCTCTTTGGACCAGAGCAAGAGTCAACTGAACAGCAATGTTAGAATATTACCTCCTCTGGACCAGAGCAAGAGTCAACTGAACAGCAATGTTAGAATATTGCCTCCTCTGGACCACAGCAAGAGTCAACTGAACAGCAACGACATGCATTATCTTGCCCAGACCCGAAGGAAACAAGAAAATGGGAAAAAACGGAGAAAGGGTGAGGCTTAGCCATAGAAGATGCGATAGACTTTCCCGCCCCTCAAAGGAAGGAAGGTTATCCGTTTAAAATATTTTTTTTTTACATCTTCAAGTAACGTTCAACGCACTTACTACAGATTCAATTTGGTCATGTTTCAGAGTTTGTTATTCATTTCTAGCTTATTCTAAAAGTGTCTGTTTATCATTATAAAGACAGAGTAACTCACAGAGATAGTAGAGATTCTGTATTGATCTGTAATTTATTTTAATGCATTTTAATGTTTCAAATAAATGTGTTACTCTTGTGTTATTGAACCCAACCTCGTCTGAAGTAAAATTTTGTATATCCTACGTATCGGTAAGTCCATTTACTCAACAAATTAAGTTCTAGTATTAAAAATGTAAATGAGAGAACATTGGTCTCCATTTCCTAAATAAAAGAACTGTTTTTCCGCTAAAATCACTTTGTCATTTACATTTCTCCAAATGGTTCAATTCCGTTTCCTGGTTCAAAAAGCGATCCAGGCGCCATTTATCAAGTCACAATGAATGTTAAGAAATAGTTAAATCTCAAAAATTGAGGTTCGGGAGATTGCGATGCCTTCTTAAGACATCTGTTTGATTCCACTCGAAAAAAAAAATAACAAAAGCTCAATAACAAAAAAACGAAACGTTTCTTGCTGAGAAATGAACATTAATAAATATCTATTTGCTGCAAAGGTAATTTTAAAACGACATTTGATGCAAAGTTCTGCCAAAGTATCACTATTTAACATTAATAAATATCTATTTGCTGCAAAGTTCTGCCAAAGTATTATTATCTAACATTAATAAATATCTATTTGCTGCAAAGTTCTGCCAAACTACTATTATTTAACATTAATAAATATCTATTTGCTGCAAAGTTCTGCCAAAGTATTATTATTTAACATTAATAAATATCTATTTGCTGCAAAGTTCTGCCAAAACTATTATCATTTAACATTAATAAATATCTATTTGCTGCAAAGTTCTGCCAAAGTATTATTATTTAACATTAATAAATATCTATTTGCTGCAAAGTTCTGCCAAAGTTATTATTTAACATTAAAAATATTAAACATAAAAATATCTATTTGCTGCAAAGTTCTGCAAAAGTATCATTATTTAACATTAATAAATATTTATTTGCTTTCAAAGTTCTCATTTAACAAATAAATATTATTATTTAACATTAATAGATATCTATTTGCTGCAAAATTCTGCCAAAGTATTATTATTTAACATTAATAAATATCTGTTTGCTGCAAAGTTCTGCCAAAGTATTATCACTTAACATTAATAAATATCTATTTGCTGCAAAGTTCTGCCAAAGTATCATTATCTAACATTAATAAACATCTATTTGCTGCAAAGTTAATAAATATCTATTTGCTGCAAAGTTCTGCCAAAGTATATCACTATTCAACATTAATAAATACCTATAAGAAACAAGCCTTAAAGGACATTAAACTGCAAAACGAGCTTCCAAAGGAAAGCTATGCCAAATGAAAGCATAACAAAATAACAAAATAACTTCCTCAGAGAACAAATAACCGATCAATCGGCCGACGGAACCTTTTTACGTAATGCGCGAAAGACCAGCAAGGAACAATCACCACCTTTGTGTCCCAAAAGTGGCACACTGACAAACACCTGCGACAGATAAATGAGGCTACAGGTAATGTAGGTCGGCGGAGTGTGTTTCTTCACTTGTGATGAATAATTAAGGACAGAAGAATTATGCTGCAGGGGGGAGCAGGTGAAGTATGTAACACTTTTGCCTAAAAGCGTCACTAGGACATCAGGTCAATGAGGATATCAACACGATTCATAAGAAAAAAGAACGATACATACAGGCAAAGGAGACGACTCCGACTTGGCTGTAGGAACCAATCAAAGATACAGACAAAAGGGCAGTTAGTGAGGAATTAAAATTTTATAGGTATAAGACGCAGGCGCCATCTTAGATCAGACATTCTCAGACACCCAGTGATTCTTAGACAACGTTCCCCTACAAGAAAGTATAAATGTATAGTAGACAGACTAGGGTAACATTTAACTCTCTCTCTCTCTCTCTCTCTCTCTATCTGAGCACAAGACCTGGTTTTAAATCGTCAAGTTCGCACAGCCTCGCCACAACGTATGCATAAAACATACGCGCTGAGGTGTGCGTGGATGCGAAATGTTTTCCAAGAACGTCTCCACTAGATAGGATTCTTCTGACTTTCTACGTTGTGAAAGTAAAAAATACACACACACACAAACAAAACTCAGTGGTGACGCCAACTTGTCACACACACATACTACAGATTCGGCAAGTACAATTTCATGAAAGGCATTGCGTCATGCACCATTCGGCCTCAATAACAGGTACTGAAAAATGAGTCATACAGCACTGACTCAAGTTTATAACATGAAAATTAGGGTTTCCATGACTTGTACATTAAGTGGGAGAAGAAATTAAATTCGTGAAATCATTTACACAAACACACAAAAGAGAGAGAGAGAGAGAGAGAGAGAGAGAGAGAGAGAGAGAGAGAGAGAGAGAGAGAGAGAGAGAGAGAGCTGAATTACAATTGCACCAAAACGTAACATAGTGAAAGACAAATATTCTAATTGATTGGAACGACGTAAAACTACAACAATCAGAGAGAGAGAGAGAGAGAGAGAGAGAGAGAGAGAGAGAGAGAGAGAGAGAGAGAGAGGTGCAACTGCCTTCATCTAATAAAATCGAGAGCCGAATTAAAATTGCAAATATATTTTCATCAAAACGAAACAGTGAAAGACAAATATTCTAATTGATTGGAACGACGTAAAACTACAACATTCACAGAGAGAGAGAGAGAGAGAGAGAGAGAGAGAGAGAGAGAGAGAGAGAGAGAGAGAACAGCTTGCTTTCTTGCTCCGGGAAGTACTTAAGAAACGCGAGGCGGGGGCGGGGGTGAAGGTTTTGAAACTGGTAGGAAGCAGACGATCAGGAAGCGTTATAAGTCAACGTTACATACTTTTTTTTTTAAGTTCAAATGATTATGAACTTATCATCCATAAGGACTTTACATTCTCACTGCATCTTAATGAAAATAAAAACACCATATATTCCCTTTATCTCTTCACATTAACTTTCACTTTTTTATATGGTTCCTGAGAATGAGTTTTTTGCTGACGTTGTAGGAACACCACAGATTATCATAGATTGAAAATATCAGAAAACAAAACAAAACCTTAGGAAATGCCGCGCCTTGAGTTGACTTAATGTACGATTTAATTTCAATTTTGACGTACTTTATAACAACGATAATATTACTAAATAAAACGAAGAGGAAAAGAACCAGAATTAGTGGAAAAGTGAATAATAACAAAAATAACAAAGATAACAAGCAAAGCAAAACTATTCCAGAAATGACAGGTAACTAATGATAACTTCCCTTGGTTGAGCCGAGTATTTTCCTTACACCTCCGTGACAGAGAGAGAGAGAGAGAGAGAGAGAGAGAGAGAACAAACACGACAGGACGTGTATTCCCAACCAGCGATGCCCCATGTCGCCCACAGCCACAGCGGTTCAGACCAGATAAATTCAATGACGAGTCTTAAAGGTTACTAATGCACCGCTATGAAGGTCAGCTTCTACTGCGAGGCATTATCATCATTACTGTGAGGTCTGAGAGAGGATTACCTCGTCGAGGCCCTCCCGTTTTCTGTTACGGTGTCATAGGAATGGAATGGAATATAGGAATTTAGGCCGAAGGCCGAGCGCTAGGACCCATGAAGTCATTAGCGCTGAAGCGGAAATTGAGAGTAGAAAGGTGTAACGGGAGGAAAATCTCGCACTTGCACTTTGAAACAAGTGTTAGGAGCGGGCGAATAGCACGACGGAAGAGGGAGAATATGAATGGAGGTAGAGTAAAAAGGAATGAAAGGGGCTGCAGCTAGGGGTCGAAATAGTTATGATGTTATAACATATTATCTTCGCGAGAGAATGCGGTCATACCTGTTACATACTCTTTCCTTTATCTTTCCGTTCCAAATGTGATTTACAACCACGTATGTTTACATATACACCTTTGACTCACTGCTCTGACCAACTGTTGCATAGTCCTATTTTTAGGGCGGCGCGTCCGTGTCCTATCTTTCCTGACCCGATTCGGGAATCGAAAAGGCACACTCGCTAATGAGAGAGAGAGAGAGAGAGAGAGAGAGAGAGAGAGAGAGAGAGAGAGAGAGAGAGAGTAAAAACATCAGGGTAAAAGTAAGAAGAGTCAGGTTCCTCCCAACGCGGACTCCAAGGTGATCCAGACCTGATTAATCGAAGAGGGTGCAAAAACACTTGCACGGGTGAATCACGCTGAGCGCGGAGACAATCATCTTAGGAACGCCGCGATGGCCTATGACATATTACCCTACATTACGAACGAAGCGCTTTGTTCACACTGCCGTGGAGCGTGAGAACGCACGAAGGGAAGGTTGCCGCAGCCGTATTTACTGGTGCATGATCAAGTACGGAGAACAGATGATAGTTTACTTGATTCTTTATTCGCAAAATGTGCCGACGCGCAAAGAAAGGTCTCCTGCGCTGCGAGAGTAATTTACAGTGGAATCTCTGCTCTGGTAATTTGAAAAAATGAAAGATTAAGACTTCGAACAAAAGGAGTGAAAAATTCCATTCAACTGAAGAAAAAAAAAGGGCATCTCTGCAAGAGAATGTTGCAGTGGGAACTTTGAACTTTGGGAGAATCTATACGCTGGGAAGTACAGCAGAGAATTTTAATGATCACAAGGCAAAAAAAAAAAAAAAACTTTAAACCTTTTAACCTTTAAAATTAATATTATAAACAAGCTAAAAGAGGGGGGGTTTCATAAAAAAAAGTACTGTTACACTGAGCCTTAGCTACAGCCATAAACATTGAGATAAATCATTGCATCAGTACGAACAGAGAAACAAAAAAATATACAGCTTTGGTAATAATAATAATGAAGAAAGTTTTATTATTATTATTATTATTATTATTATTACAGTAATAGAGCAAGCAAGTCTCTCTCTCTCTCCCTTCCAGAACAAACGGACATAACGCCAATCGCGTCCAACCTAAAGGAGCTGGCAACATCAGTACGAAGACTGGTGAGAGCGCTACCAGAATAGAGTACCTACGGAAGGACAAGGTTAGGCAGTTCACCAGTGCGTGCGTGCGTGCGCGCGCATGTCTGAGTGCGTGCGTACATGAGTTACAAGAGGTTCATTGCCAACTCGGTCATGGAGCCACTTCCTGCGCTACTAAACCAGTTTTCAGTTCGGATTTAATCTTTTTTACGTTATCATTCGGCAGCGGAGCTTTCTAGGGAATTAGTCTTGTGGATATTGAAGCTTTATTCGTCATGTTGCGTCTTTTAGTAAAGCGAGATTTTTCGGCTTCAAGATGATTTCTTACCCAGTATTTTTCACACTGTCATGGCAGCTTCATTAATCCATAATAATTCGTACATTACAATAAAACATACGCTTTATTTGTGATATATATAGCTTCATAATGTCAATAAATCCTGTTTTTATAAAATACTTCGAAAAAAATTATTCTTTCGCAATCAGAGAGACAGTACAACCCCGTACATACAACTTTCGACGGAAACCACGCCATACATGATTGAAACTTGTAAACAAATTACTTTTCAGCTTTCATTTTACGTGTTGAACTAAGTAACACAGACTCTCGAACCAGGACCAACTTACAAGCGTTTGTACAACAGAAGATTTTAGAATTTCAGATTATAACAGCCAGGCATAATCACATTCCTGAATGAACTTAAATCACTCAGAAACTCATTGCATACTTGTATATGACGCAAGATCTGTGTGTTTATGAGAGAGAGAGAGAGAGAGAGAGAGAGAGAGAGAGAGAGAATATGCCCACTTCACGAGCAATGAAATTGAATGTTCGTGTTTTTTTTACCGTTCGAGACAAATTCAGCGATCCACCCGACATGGAACCACAATGGAAGTAAGTTCATTGGAACCACAAAACACTATAAATTCCTTTTCCACCATTTTCCTTCGCTTTTCACGAGCTGGGGTTTCCCCGACAACTGCTACAATCGATCTTCCAACTTCACATGTTGTATAATATTCCTCCATTCACGGGTCTACTTCGTTCATAGATCGTCATTGGAAGGGTGGTAGAGCTCTCGGCCAATGAAGAATTAGAGGAATTTATTTCTGGTGATAGAAATTCATTTCTCGTCATAATGTCGTTCGGATTCCACAAAAAGCTGTAGGTCCCGTTGCTAGGTAATCAGCTCAGTGGTCTGGTTAAACTGAGATATACTTTTTTTTAATTCGTTCATATAAAAATAATTTTTAAATTTCATTTACAATCGTGAGAAAATCTCATAAAAAATCGCGTCTGAATTCATAATCATATGACGTGCACAAAGGAATGCTTTCAGTCTTAAAAAAATTACGTAAATGGAATAAAATGAAAAAGTACAAAAAAAGGTTAATAAAATATCTGACGGAGCAACGTATGAAAATTTCCAAGAACGGAAAAAATACACGAATAAGTTTTTTATATAAAATAAAGACATACTATCCATATCAACTATATATTATTATTCAGAATCTCTTCGTCTACGCGGAAAATGTTTTTTTTCCAATTCTTCGTGACTAAAAAAAAAAAGAAGATCCGGCAGTTTGAAAAAAGTTCATGCAACCCTTCCTAACTATCCCAAAAGCACAAAGGAAGGACCAAGGAAATCAGGCCCAGCACAATCTAATAAATGCTTCACATCTAAGCAACTTTGCTCTACCGAACAATTGGCAGCCAGGCACCAAGCATGGCGCAATTAATGATAAACATCGATACATCATTAGCACGGTCGTAATTACAACACGCGTCATTTCTACTTGAATGAGGTTCACCCATTCGTTGTGTAATTATTTCAGGACTAATGATGTTCTAGTGAGTTGCTGTTTTCAAGCTGAGCAGTGGGTTTACGTTTGCGTAGCAACAGAAATATATCCTATCTATTTCACGGACAGTGGTTTCTGCACCAACGCTTTTCAAATGGTACCGAATATTTACGATCAAGCAATACTTGGTACCCTGGTAAATTTTTATCCTGAGTAGGACCGAATGTTGAGAAGTGTCCCTCTTCTCCACAAACAGCCATCACGAAGGAAATATCTGTGGATATCGATCCCACCTATAGCGTGAACTATTACTCGCGATGAAACACTCTGGACTATACACGTTAAGTGTGGTATATCACACACTTTATATTATTCTTGGCAGAAGCGCAGGCGTCTTTTCATTTACTGTGGAAGCCTATATTTTTAAGACGGAGGAAAAGAACGGTACACAGCATTTCCAAAATGACAGTTAATCATTCTTCTAGAGTATTATAGCCTCTCTAAACTATCATGCACTGTAACTCACGATCAGAACAATAATACGCTATCACCGTTTCGTCTTTACGTGATTCAGCGTCCCTCTAATGTTATAATTAAAATTTCCCCACATTATACGACATTATCCACAATGAAACGATAATAATCACGACAGAGCCTTACACCCAAAATACGCCTGGCAACAAATCACACTTTAGATTCTGAGAAATTTCTCACCAACAGCAAAGAAATCTCTCCAAGGATTCTCGAAAGATTCTCACCACTTATTGAGATGACAGCCAATCGACCGCGGAGTGACGCGGCGGCGATCAAGCTGGGATTTGTGGGAACCAGGAAATTCGTCGTCCTTACCTGGAAAATAAAGAAGACATTTAAATCGTTTTTGACATGCTCTGATTCGGCAACACTTTATTTTCTGTATGGTAATTTGGTGGATGAAGTCCGAAAAAGTATGAGGAATTATACAGAGTTCATGGTTACTGCATAACATTATAGTCAGTAATTTAACTTTTTATCAATAATGTAAACCTTAAATAAGGAATCAATACTCTACATTGGATTATTATTATTATTATTATTATTATTATTATTATTATTATTATTATTATTATTAAAATCAGCTAAACCCTTATATGGAACAAATAAAGAAAAAACTTTGAGAAAATAAATTCAGAAACTCATCAAACCTATTTGCATACACAAGCAATAATAGATTGGTCAGAAATATTAATGCTAAGATATATGAAGTAAGATCTTTCAGTTCTTTTAAATTCAATAAAATAAAGATAGGATTACAGTACCTATCAAAATCTCACTGAATTTCTCACGTGAATAAAATAATTCCGGTAAAATTACCAAAACTTATTTAACTCTTTTTTTTCCATCCTTTCATCTTAATTCTAGTCGATATTCACTAACTCAATGTTTTATGACTGAAATTTAAAGAGTAAAACTGAATGCCTTTTGACGAAAAGTAAAATAGGCTCCATTATTATAACTTTCAAGACACGTTTCTCGTAAAATAATGGAAATCGAGATCAAAACACCATTTCAAAACACGAAACTTATCAGCTCAAAAAACGAACAGCAACGAACGCAATTAACCGCAAGTTTCGAGAATGAGGATAATTCAGTTTCCAGACGTCACGTCTTCTCTCCACAGTGGTTAACTTGTTGTGAATTAGCCTCAGCGAACTGAACTGGTGGTTTTGCTGAGCAGCAGGGAACATATAAGAGATAAGCAACTACAAGTCCATACAATTATTCCGAAGGTTTGTCAAGACAGAATCTTCGAAGATCTAATAATGGTATCTGTAATGTACTTTTCACAGCAATGGCGTTTGGTGGTTTGAAAACTACATTCGAAGTCTTTAGGGGTAAATCTTCATGAAAGTACTGACAAAATTATATATATATATATATATATATATATATATATATATATATATATGCGTGTGTTTATATATACACAGTAAGTATATATAGCCTATATATACAAGTATAAATATATGTATATATACATACGTACATACACACATATATGTATAATATACATATATATATACATACCTTTATGTATACTTATAATTTGGAGGGGGTGTGGGAACGACCCCTGCAAGGAATAAATTTCCTGATAAGTGAAATACATTTTTTTATGCAGTGTTATTTGTCCTAAATGGTTTATTCTTTACTTCTCTGTTCCCATTTTCGTACATTGCTACTTTCCCTGCAAGGTCCTTGCTGGCAACTCTTTCCTGATAAGAACAGGTGGAAAAAAATTTAGAATATGACCAAGGCTGGGACCTGTCATTCAAGTAAAATTCGGAAGAACGTTTGAAAGACGCGGCCAGCTCGGGGCCAACAATTGTTAGAATGGAAAGTCAGAATGGAAGAAAGACCCTGACCGGAGGTACAGTAATGCCTTCCAGCTAGGTGCCATGGAAGGGACGCTGAAGGCTGAAGGTTGAGCTAGGCTTGTAATGACAAGAATAATAATGGAGTGACGAAGGACCTATATTTACCAATCGCCTACGACAACAGACCCTTTCCCGAATCAACGCTTTCTCGAGGAACTTTCATCATTATCATTGCAAATAAACCGCTGAAATCAAAGACCCCTAAAAAAAAAATAATGCAAACTCTGGCCGCTAGACTGCGTATATATCGTCAGCTTTAGGTGATGCAGAATTCAAGCGGCAAAAAAAAACTGGACTCGTTCTGGGAGCCAGTCTTCACTCGCTTCCTTTCAAGGTCGCTACAATAACAATGGCAGTCCAATAAGGTCGTGCGTCAATTGGAAGATTGAAACTGCGTCTATTAATTGTTTTCTGATTATGTTTTCGCCCTTAATTGGTCGTTGGAAAGTCATCAAATTGGCTGGGGGACTTGGAGATGCATGCAAGATACGAGGGTACACTTATTTATCTGATGTTTACCTTTGTTTCAATTGAAAGACCTGGGTTCGGTCCTGATGTGAGTCAGAAATTTATTTCTGTTCCACCACACGTGTGTTGATTGTGTATATGATTATTTATATATATATATATATATATATATATATATATATATATATATATATATATATATATATATATATATATATATATATATATATATACTTCATCCAATCACCCAGTTTTATGCCTTCCCTATTCCCACCAGCCTACCAATAGGCCTCATATATGCTAATAATACACATCTAAACCACATCAGTCATTTCTCCTTCATTTGCAAATCCACACCAGAAAGGTGACTTTGCTAAATAATCCCTTCACACATTCCCACCCTTGGCTTCTACAAACGCGTACGTTCAATTTCCTCACAGTCTTTCGCTCACGTCTATGTTACCTTCCACCTATGACTCACATCTTCTCTCGTCCTACGAGCTTTCGTGATATCTAATTTCATACACTTAGTTCAAATCAACCTCCAGCATTCTTCCACTATCCATATTAGCAGTCAACGGCTTCGTTTTCATAAGCTTCCATTTACCATCATAACCATATCCTCGCTTACTTTTAATCTCGACTTTCTGTTATTGCAGAAACTTTCAAAATCGTCAAATAATTTCTGCAATTTACCTTCACTATCCCCAGTCATTACTGTTGCAAACTGCACATTTTTCAAACAGCGAACCGTCAAAACTTATCTAACATCACATCTCCAACTTATCTAACATCACATCTCCAACTTATCGCACCATTTTATCTACGAAGACGTTAGACAGACCTGGATAAATAACGCGCTCGTCTCAGACCCATTTTTCACACGATACATCACTCTCCTGTCTTTGTGTCCTAACACACGCTTCGTCTGACGGATCACAGGATTGCGACGCGAACATCCATAGCCAAAATTCCACTATCAAGGTAATGAGGTCAACGCAGACAGTACAAAGGTCATGAACTTTCAGCCCAGCCAGGTCGCCTGAATATTTAAAAGCGGGAAGGTCTGTTTGCAGGCCAGCGTCACGTGGATGATTTTTTTTGTCGAGAATTTCAAAAAATTAGTCAAATCTTCTGGTCTTGCTGAATTTCATCGATAAGAAATGTTACTCAGATGGATTTTCCAGCTTGTGTAAACCCATCATGACAATGGTATGCAAACTGGAGTCAAATCTTTGACCTTAAGTTCCGTGAAAAATATCTATACGAAACTAAGCATAAAATATCTGTTTTATCCTTTATGTATTTTGGAGAAATACAGTCTCTCATATACATTATTGTGGCTTTTTACTCTTTATATATATATATATATATATATATATATATATATATATATATATATATATATATATATATATATATATATATATACTCATAAAAATGTCTTCATGAAATAATTAAATGCCAGTAAATAAAACGTCACATAACTAAAAAAAGTAAACGAAAATGAAAGTTCTTTGAAGATACCTACACGAAATGCCTGCAGCCGTAATACTGACACGTTATCTAGTTGAAATACAAATTAAGATGCCTAGAAAACATCGACGTGAATTACAGGTTCTATTTTACATTCCAAATATCCAGTAAGTTAAAAATTTCTTCTCTCTCTCTCTCTCTCTCTCTCTCTCTCTCTCTAATTACTCTTATCTTTTGATGTTCGTTTACTTCTGTCGAATTACTCCTAGCTCAAATAAAAGCAATAGCAGTGGTAAAAATGTATTATCGAAAGTACAGATATCATCTAAACGCTCGCGTATACACCACACATGGTAAGATGAACTGAATACTACAATTTTTCTTTTTATAAAAAAAATGAAGCGATGCAAATCTTCGCAGAAAAGTCCTGGTAGAACTTATATGAACAGGAAATCAATTTATGACGTATAACAAAATTATACAGTAGGCTACAAAAATTACGGGTAAGAAAACTCAAACTTCATCTTGCACACACTAAAAAACGTAAAGAAAACGCACAATAAAACCCACACAACACAAAAAACGGAAATGATTGAAAAGCGCATGACAGAATTCCACAAACACCTTTGTCGTTTACGAAAAAAAAAAAAAATAAAATAATCAACTAAATGAACCAACACCTCGGCAAGACTTCACCAAATTCGAGGTTCATAATAAACGTAAACACCCAACAGTCAGTACCTAAGCCAACTTATTCCCAAACTAACATCTTCAACACCGTTAGCATTTTAACAGTAAGTGGTTGGTTGACTCTCAACCGCCGCGGTCTCCCATCTCATCCCGTTACGCAAGTGAGGTTTGGAATCAACCTTGAAATTAATGGAGTCTTGACTATCTCGAAAATTAAATACTGATTGGTTTGATGCTGTCATGTGAGTCTTCCATCACATAACCCGGGGAACTTGCGTCATTCACGGTTTAATGTTCAGTACACTGGATACACATTACACAAGTGTGGTATGGTATACAAGTTCATGAAGGTCGAGGGGTTCTACGCATCTAAACAAATACAGAAGAAATTACAAAGAGTAACTTGCAACTTGGCATTCGTTACAGAATATAATCATTCAACATGATAATTCAATATTACGCCGTTATCTTTTATATAGGATTTGAAATATTCACCAATATAAGAACAAACGAAAACTAAATTAAATACTATTCACCAATGTAAGAACAAACGAAAACTAAATTTAAATACTATATTCACCAATGGAAGAACAAACGTAGCCTACACTATACAGTATGTAAATAAAACTTTACCTACCAAAATAAAGATAAATAATAACAAAATTAAATCAAATATGGAATCAATTAAAATCAAGCTTTAACAGCAATACAGGCATTAGTCATCACAATTCTCAGTAAATAAAAATAACAAGTGGCTGAATTTCACGGCTCTACGCATCAAAGTAAACATCAATGAACAATGAAATCAAACATCAGTGAGGTATTCACTGTGTTAATGAAACTAACAAACAATGGCTGTAAGCATGACGATAATGAAAAAAAAGTAAGAAAAAACAATAACTATATTTAGGGAGAAAATTACATCAAAAATATGTTAGAATTTTTGGAAACAATCGAACATCACCCACAGGTAACAATTAGCGCACACAACGGAACCACGCCTCAGCGGGCAGTCGACTCTCCAGCAAATTTGGAAACGCGACCGAGAAAAATATTTTCAAGTTGTCAGAAAAGAACGGGGGCTAATGATTTAAGGCTAAATACTGATTACAGTTAAGAGATATGAAGGCGGGTTGCATAAATTATGAATGAACTTCAGAAATAAGCAGAGGGCAAGACGAACGGGACCGGAATTGGTTGGTCAAGAAAATTAACGACGAGATGCATTTCGATGACAAATTAGACAGATGGATGACGATTATTAAAGGTAAATTACGAAAAGAAAGAACGGGTTTAATCGCTGAAAGCGAAAGACAAACTATACGAAAAATTATGAAAAGAATGGGGAATACTGGAAGGCGGGAATGTGACAAGAGTTACGAGCTAGCAGGAAAATGAATTTCAACTCGCTAAATTGGAATAGGAAATTTACAACAGAAGCACGGAGTTCTTGCACGGTGAATATCCATAATGGTGCTTAATCATCCCTTCAGGAGAATGAAAAAATTTCCCAACGAGGAAATGAACGTAGGTTACGAAAAACAAAAAGTGCGGGAGAGTAAGATTTTATCTTCGCTGAGTCGCTGCTGGGAAGCTGTTCAAAAGTATCTTCTCATCCAGGGGTGGAGAGGATATTATGACAGGCGTGTATATTTATATACAGACACACACACACACACACACACATATATATATATATATATATATATATATATATATATATATATATATATATATATATATATATATATATATATATATATATATATATATATATATATATATATATATATAAATAAAATATTAGCTTAATGATAAATAATATTGCCAAGACCAGGAAGAACATTCTTTATTGTACAAGCTTTCGAGGTATAAAACCTCATCATCAGGCTGAAAAAACCGACAAGGATGAGATTCAATAAAATTACAATAAAATGAACTGTCATAATAAATCTTCAGCAAAAATACTAACGAAATATATAAAATGAACAAGTAAATACAAACTAAAAGGGTGAGACGTAAAATAACGAAAAATTAAAAACACAAACATAAAAATATGAAAATAAAACTAAAGTGAAATGTAAACAAACTACCACTCACAAAGTAAAATATTTAACGACCTAATTGAGTACCTACTATGAAATTACACGATAGCTAGTTGAATACCAGACGAGTTGTTGTTCAATTCCGGCTTCATCTTTTTAATAGTCACCGACTCTGAAATTAAAAGGTCCAGTCTATTTGAACAAAAGACAGTACCCGAAAATCCAGGTCAGTGAAAGGATGGTCCTGTGCTAAACTGTGTTCTCTAATGGCAGAAAAGGGTGGTTTGGAAAGGGGAAACCTAGTTCTAATAGAAAGACCTCTGTGTTCCAAAATTCTGTGTCTGAGCCAGCGGGAACTAGATCCCACGTATCGCAGACCACACTGCGAACAAGTGAACAAGTAAACGACACAGGAATTAAGGTCCACAGGCAGAGTAGGCTTCTCTCTCAAAAGTGATCTTATTGTAAAAGGATTACAGAAAACAAACCGGAAACTGATTTGAGGGAAACAATGCTCAAGTATTTCTTGTAACTTTTTTCGGACCATATAGCTGCTATGACCAAGGTAAGGCAATTTAATGTACTTTACATCTTTACTAGCAGTACTGTACACCGGTCTGGGACAAAACTTTTCATTTAAAAATTTTTTCAGAACTTTGTAAAATACAAAAATGGGATATGAGTTTTCAGAAAAATAATTCTGGAGGAAAACCATATCCTGATGAAATAAATTAAAATCACAACAAACATTGTAGGCTCTATTAATCAAAGTGCGTATTGAGTTCATCTTATACAACTTTGGCGAAAAACTGAGGTAATTCAATCCCAAGCCAGTAAAAGTACTTTTTCCTATAAACAGAGGTCTCAAATTTGCCACTATTTCTGTATACCTGTACATCTAAAAATGACAACTTATTATCCTCTTCCGTCTCACAAGTAAAAGAAATGTTAGGGTGACGAGAATTAAAATATTCAAAAAACAAATCAACATGTGATCATTCCTTAAACACAAGGAAAGTATCATCTACATACCTACAGTAATACAAAGGTTTGAAAGCACTAGGGCATTCAGACATCCAAATCCTTTCACAATAACCCATGAAGCAATCCGCAAATACAGGTCCAAGGAATTTCCCATAGCTACTCCATCTATTTGATTATATAATTTACCATTAAAAGTAAAATGCCATCAGCAGTTGCTAAATGTAATAATTTTTGCAAGTCTATTTTATTAAGTCCAAACACTGATAAATGGTTTTCACATATATTATTAAGAAAATAATGTCGGTTGTTTCTTTTAATGGGATATTGGTGAAAAGAGAGGTGACATCGAAACTAGGCATTACAACATTTCTTTTACTTGTGAGACGGAACAGGATAATAAGTTGTCATTTTTAGATGTGCAGGTATACAGAAATAGTGGCAAATTTGAGACCTCTGTTTATAGGAAAAGTACTTTTACTGGCTTGGGATTGAATTACCTCAGTTTTTCGCCAAAGTTGTATAAGATGAACTCAATACGCACTTTGATTAATAGAGCCTACAATGTTTGTTGTGATTTTAATTTATTTCATCAGGATATGGTTTTCCTCCAGAATTATTTTTCTGAAAACTCATATCCCATTTTTGTATTTTACAAAGTTCTGAAAAAATTTTAAATGAAAAGTTTTGTCCCAGACCGGTGTACAGTACTGCTAGTAAAGATGTAAAGTACATTAAATTGCCTTACCTTGGTCATAGCAGCTATATGGTCCGAAAAAGTTACAAGAAATACTTGAAGCATTGTTTCCCTCAAATCAGTTTCCGGTTTGTTTTCTGTAATCCTTTTACAATACAATCACTTTTGAGAGAGAAGCCTACTCTGCCTGTGGACCTTAACTCCTGTGTCGTTTACTTGTTCACTTGTTGCAATGTGGTCTGCGATACGTGGGATCTAGTTCCCGCTGGATCAGACACAGAATTTTGGAACACAGAGGTCTTTCTAATAGAACTACGTTTCCCCTTTCGAAACCACCCTTTTCTGCCGTTAGAGAACACAGTTTAGCACAGGACCATCCTTTCACTGACCTGGATTTTCGGGTACTGTCTTTTGTTCAAATAGACTGGACCTTTTAATTTCAGAGTCGGTGACTATTAAAAAAAGATGAAGCCGGAATTGAACAACTCGTCTGGTATTCAACTAGCTATCGTGTAATTTCATAGTAGGTACTCAATTAGGTCGTTAAATATTTTACTTTGTGAGTGGTAGTTTGTTTACATTTCACTTTAGTTTTATTGTCATATTTTTATGTTTGTGTTTTTAATTTTTCGTTATTTTACGTCTCACCCTTTTAGTTTGTATTTACTTGTTCATTTTATATATTTCGTTAGTATTTTTGCTGAAGATTTATTATGACAATTCATTTTATTGTAATTTTATTGATTCTCATCCTTGTCGGTTTTTTCAGCCTGATGATGAGGTTTTATACCTCGAAAGCTTGTACAATAAAGAATGTTCTTCCTGGTCTTGGCAATATTATTTATCATTAAGATAATATTATATATTATATATAGCTATATATATATATATATATATATATATATATATATATATGTATATATATATATATATATATATATATATATATATATATAATAGGTGTCAAATTACGCATCACCTCACTCTGGAAAGAGAGAATTCCATAAATGATTCTAAAAGCAAGGGGGTTAAATTCACTGCGTCCTGTTACCCTAAGCTGTGAATTATGTACTTACGCCCCTGGTAGTTAACTGACTGTGGTGGGTAGCACCCTGGGTGGAAAAGATTGTGAGGTTTAGGACTTAACCAAAAATAAAAAAAGTGAAAAGACCTCACTAAATGGAAATCATTTGGATTTGATTCCTGAATAATATATATATATATATATATATATATATATATATATATATATATATATATATATATATATATATATATATATATATATATACCATGATTATGAGGTAAAATATATCTGAATACGAGATATGGGAGAAACGATGCTGTTAGTACACAGGAGGTGTAATTATTATACACGAGGCATCAGTAATATTCATAGCAGATAAACAAAGGGTACATGATAATGTAATGATTACAGGCATAGTAAAATAGTAGTTAATGTACAGTCTCACATTTCATATACCTACAGAAGCTATACGAATTTCATCGCCTGGCATCGGATACGACAAAAAAAGATCAAGTCCCACGGCCAACTTCTCCCTAATATCGTATTATCCGTTCGGAACCTTGACACTTGTCGCCAGGGCTTTGAACATATGGCTAAGCTTATTGAGCATCTTCTCAGACGCTGTAGAATACTATAGACAGTAACAAACAGGAGAATTTTTCTCCGAAATATTTTCCTTTTCTTTGGAAAACTTATATGTACCTCTTAGCTTGCCCAGGTGATTCCTTGTGTCAGTGGCACTCAGGTTCCAACTTCTTTTATGACTTGTAGGGCCTAGTGACCTTTGCAATTCTTTTTTCTTTCTTTTATTAAGAAAATATACATTTACAATTCTTACAATGTGGGCATCATAATATATTTACCAAATAAAGTTAGTATTTTGAGCATATGAAATTGAAAGACCTGGGTTCGATCCCGATGCGAGTCAGAAATTTATTTCTGTTCCACACGTGATTGTGTGTTGAGTATTTCTATATATATATATATATATATATATATATATATATATATATATATATATATATATATATATATATATATATATATATATTCTATATTATAGCAATGACTTATATCATATTATATAATTTGATATAAAATATAAACTATATATATATATATATATATATATATTTGTGTGTGTGTATATGTATATACATATATCCTTAGATTGAACAAATTGTAATACAGTGACGAGATCCAAACATATCCGTCCAGCGAATGATAATTTCAAATGGAAAACACAAAAAATATAAATAAATAAATAAATAAAATACAAAATTTCTGGTTCACTGAACTATTCGCGAATCCGTTAAAAACGCCGCAACAACGTCCATCACTTACGCGCAAGAAGGGCCTATACAGGAAATCACGGAACCCGAATTAACTGCTACAAAACCGGCGTTCCCACAATTCCTCGCTAATAACACTCCCAATTTAACTAACAGGTCCCGCGACGATGTCAAGAGGTGAAGCGGGAAAGCGCTGTGGATGTACAGTGTACCTGGTGTACCTGTGTACCTGTGTACCTGACCGTAAGGAAGTCATTGAGCTTTTTCTCAAAACCTCTTCGGTTACTTATTTTGTTCCGTAAGTGTTGCTGTAAATCTGTAGTGTTAATGGAATCCCGTTATGCGTCGTGATTTAGGAGTTATATTTAATTATTCGTTACGTCTCAGTTTAAAATTAGATATCTTAACAATTACTCATCTACAGTGAGTGTAAGACTTACGAAAATACTAGTGTTTTTTTATTTATCTCCGACTATTCCGATTTTCAAGGGTATTCTACCCAGGTATTCATATTATTATTCAGTCTTTCAGATTTCTTAAGACTACTGGGATACAGAAATTGGAATATAAGACTGGCAAAAAACACAGCGCTGGGACCTACTAGGTCACTCAGCGCTGAAACGGAAATTGAGATTAAAGGTCTGAAATTTGTGAAAACTTCGCATTTGCACCATGAAAGAGTTGTTGGAAGAGCGTGGTATGTACGGTAGAAGAAAAAATATGAATGGAGGCAGAGTATAAGGAATAAAAGAGTTGTCCAATTTTTTTTTTATTGCTATTCTATGGCTATTCCGAGTGTTTAGGGTTACTCTACAGCTAGGCCTATTCACATGTCTTTTAGCGACTATAGTCATCGAGAATTTAGGGCGATTTAGATTTCAGCGGATCTCTGTAACTATTTAGATTATTTGTGCGCTATCCAACAACCTTCCAGTTATCTTCTTTACATGCTTGGAGTAAGCTTCTTATCTGGTAACACTACACCGAATGCATTCTGTGGAAACAGCAAATTCCTCCGACATTCTCATGCATTATCAGAAAGAAGAAGAATCAAACTGTGAACTCCATTATCAATCCACATCACCATATCACTCAGAAAATAAAATTTTTCGTTTTTTCTTTAGACTATATCAAGTGAAAGCTTATTGTGCAATCTGAAGGCTCTAACAAAATTCGAAGTGACACCACTGTTTGCTGTATGATGCAAAGAAAATCTTTCATGTACTTTTGAGAAACTGATGAGTTATGATATCTAAAACATTGTTCTAGCTTTGATAGGCAGTCATAGTAACTCAAACAATACAGGGGTAATCCTACCCCTAAGTGCGACACCCTTTATTAGTCTAACTGCTCTATTTAGCACATTTTTCAGCTTCCTATATATAGGTTGTATTTTTGACAAATTATGAAACAGTGTAGCAGTAACCCACAATTAACCACAAGTCTCATAACAGAACATTCATCTGGATATTTTCTACCAGAAGCAATAGCACTACTCATTTGAGCACCGAGTGGAAGCTTACAGTATAAGACTTATTTCCTTCCTCACCATCATAAATTCAGTTTTATTTTCATTTAGTTTTAGTTGCCTAAATGCCATCCATTCCATATCACTGGTAAGAACATTAAGCCTATTTAGTTTTGAATATGTATCCGCTATGTCGTTTATGGAGAAATAGAATTAGATGTCATCGGACCTAACACACTTCCTTGAGGTACTCCTCTTCATGTTTCATTACGATGAACATTCAATATTAGACAATAAAATTCAGCAATAAGTGTGAATCTGTGACTATTTTACAGTGTGAATCTGTGACTATTTTACAGATCTTCAAGGTTAACAAGGAACCTCCAGGTTCAATCAAAACATGCATGACAAATGTGAGGACGGCCATGACAAAATCAAAGTGCAAATGTAACAAAAGTCATACAATTCAAATACACTTCCCAGCAGTCACAGCTCAGTGGAATCACAGAGGAGTCGCCCACTTTTGTGCAACGTCGGGGAAAGGCGAGGGGGAGGAAAAGGTGAAAGAATCACTACAGGTATCGCTGGTTGCAAAAAATGTTGTTCTGATGGAATTCCCTTCCTGGGCGATGGCAAGCCAGCCTCTTTCCGAAGCGATTGGTTAAATGATTTGAGAGACAATGCAAAAATAATCTAATAAAGCAAAGAGAATTGGATTTAGAATATAAAATTTTGGACAAAGGCCAAGCGTTGGGACCTGCAAGGTCATTCAGCGCTGAAAATAATGTTGAATCAACTGTTAGGAGAGGGTGGAGAGTAAAATACAAAAAAAAAAGAGACTATGAACGGAGGTATAGTAACAGGAACGAAAGGGGTTGCAGCTAGGGACCGAAGGGACGCTGCAAAGCTATATATATATATATATATATATATATATATATATATATATATATATATATATATATATATATATACAGGAAGGTTAGGCCATCTAGAACGCCGGAGATTCAACAGGAATAGAGAGAGAGAGAGAGAGAGAGAGAGAGAGAGAGAGAGAGAGAGAGAGAGAGAGAGAGAGAGAGAGAGAGAGGTTACATACAAGAAATATCTAACCCACAAAATCTCCACCAATTACTTGATAAACAAGAGAAACACTCGAGAACCTCTCTACTGCAAAATGGAGTAGTCACAAAAACTTGGAACATAAATCTTTTAACAGTAACTACTGCATTGCAGCAAGACCGCACTTTACCTCCTGGAAATAATCCCATCTCGCAAAAACTTCCACTCCGGCACCTTAACTTGACCTCACTAGAATGAAGGAAAGTCTAGACGGCCCAAATGAAGAGAAAGTTACTATGCCGCTTTCCACGCCTGTGCTTGATTGCCCACTGGTCTGGGAGGGCGGACGATTTGACCAGACACAGGCTGGAAGCGGCGTCGTAATCAAGTTGCACTGTATAAGGTGTTTTAGGTCTACATGCCACTGGAATACAGGTCAAGTTGCACTGTATGCAGTGCTGTAGGTCTACATGCTACTGGAATGCAGGTAAAGTTGCACTGTATGCAGTGCTGTAGGTCTACATGCTACTGGAATGCAGGTAAAGTTGCACTGTACGCAGTGTTGTAGGCCTACATGCTACTGGAATGCAGGTCAAGCTGCACTGTATGCAGTGTTGTAGGCCTACATGCTACTGAAATACAGGTCAAGTCTCTCACGGCTATCTTGTTAGCAAAAACAAAGTATATGTCTCTCTCTCTCTCTCACACACACATTGTCACCACAGATCACTGTAACTATATAAACACACTGTACAAATCCAAGGAAGAGAACTACAAGTATTCTACGTATATATATATATATATATATATATATATATATATATATATATATATATATATATATCACACTATACCTTGAGAATAATCTAAGTTTAAATGCATTTTCTCTAGCCAGGAGTCGAACCTCGCAGACAGTCGACTTGACTATTCGGCTATCAACGAGGCCGGGGCAGGTACATTTAATTAGAATTCCTTTTGGTTGCAAGTTATTTCAAAGGTATAAGGAAATCCTGTATTTGGTGATATTTGTGCCTTGATATTTGGTGTATATATAGGCTATATATACAGAGAGAGAGAGAGAGAGAGAGAGAGAGAGAGAGAGAGAGAGAGAGAGAGAGAGAGAGAGAGAGAGTTTTCGTACACAAACTTACATGCAGAAGAAAAGCGGGTATTGAACTCAGTACATACACAAAAACCCAATGCATTGACCTTTCTTAATGTATTCCCGGAAAACTTGCTTTTACTAAGACAACTGGTCGGCAGTCTGATCTTTATCTCACGTTATCAGATCGGTAATCTATTCATTCCTTCGATATCGCTATCTTTAAAACCTTTCGCAGTCTGGCGACTATGTTATTGTTCATTGCGATTTGATTGAATTAATCATTTTCGTTAATATTCAATATTTATGATTGGGTGCTTTTAAGAACTTTAAGAGATTGCGTTTTTCTTGATTAGGCGTCGATGACTATAATTTACAGTTGATCAATCTGATGGTTCCTTAGCCTCTCCCTTTCTGGAAAAGCTACGTAGCATTTGATAATCTGTCACAAGCAACCTGCTTTGTACCGACTACAGTCTGCAACCAAAAAATGATTATGGAACTGGCTGCCTAATTGGTGAATGTGTTTATTTTTGGGGGAGTGGGGGAGGGGGTTACATCCCAAGATCCAGTACCCATTTTTTGAGAAAAAAAATTGAACAGATAATTCCAAAATTGGCAACTCAACTTGCTATTTTCTTTCTTACTTCTTCTATACTTAACATCTTTCAGCTTTGCTCCAGTAACTACTGTCCAGTCTAGAATGAAACTTACTCTCCCCACCCCCTTTTTTTTGCTTTTTTTCTAATATAAACTCTTTAAAACGAAATCAATAGGGGATTTCCAAACCCACCTTGACTGTATGAGGTCATACCGGTACTCTCTCGTGAACTTGGTAAACCTGTTATCCTTGTTCTTGACACATCTAATGATGGTGACAGGGTCCGGCATACAACCATTTTAATCAAACTGTTTACGATTCCACTCCATTCTGAAAAATAATTTTAGGTTTCCTAGTTGATAGCTGTCTCTGCTGTAGAGGACATAACTATACCCTTATCTCGAGTGTTGTTCCTCTTCCCTGTTTATTTTGTTCATTTTATTAATAACATCTGAATCCCCTCTTAACCTACTCATTCACATGTTGATAATTCTGCTATATCCTTTTCCGACCTTATCAGGCGCTCACTGTTAATCTCCCTTAAGCGAACGTGATGTTATTGATGTTGATCTTCATCGTATTTCTAAACTGAGCTGATAAAACTAGTCTCAAAGCTTACAAGACTAATTTCTTATCTGTTCCATATTCTACACTACCTTCCTTATATTTCCTGACGCTTTATAAGTTGATCCCCTCGAAACAATAGCAGCTTAGTCATACATGTAAACAAACCTATAATTACAGGGATCATGGGCCTGGGTAGGCCTAATTCCAAGAAGCTAGAACTGAACTTTAGCCGCTTCATTTACCTTCCAAGAGCAGCTCCTCTAATTCAAACGTGCTTATAACCAAGCACTGGGCCACTTGCAGCCATTCAGTGCTTTAAGACAGTGAAAAAGGGAGTTGTAGTGGCTGGACAGCAGGAAAATAAGTGAGATTTAGCACAAGGAAAACCTATAATTGCACTAGGAAGTCACCGAGAGGTCGGGCAGCAAGAAGGAAGAAAGGAAACGGAAATGGAGGTAAAGTAAACGGCCGAACAGCGGATGCAGCGTGAGACCAAAGGCACGATACCACTTCACAGTGGAAAAACTTCTTATGCACTATGGTTCTTATAAATGGGGTCTTCCTAACTTGCTATTCATCTAGACAACAGCTGAATCAAAAAGCTTCCTGTTTAATCAATGGTCAAGGTTAGGTTATTAATTTGAATTCTGCCGCAAGGTCGTAACTTCCTATAGATATTGCCTTGGGCATTGCTCTCAATGGCCTCTCAATGTGCTTTATGCGTTCACCATTTTCTCAGCTCACTGTTTATAACTGATTGATTGACTCCTACAGCCGGCTATACTGAATGAGTCGCCAATTCAAAAACACGTCCGGTTTAATCACGTCTCTTTGAATGATAAGTTCCCTGCTTTCTCCGGTTCCCAATTTAACAAATGGCCCATTTTAAGAAGCAGATCTGTCATCGTCTATGAATGAAAGGCCATTCACACTTTTTTTTATGGGCCATTCACACTTTTTTTTATGGTGACAATTCATAAAACAAAAGCACGCATGCAACAAAAGCACGATCGAAGAAAGCGCGCATTATTGGACCTCTGTACGAAGGTACGTATTGTAGCACTGTGTAGTGTACCGTTGGTCATCTGTGTTCTGAACTATTTAAAATCAAAGAAATTTTTAAATAAACCACCACATTACAAAGGCTAAAACTTGCACATACAATGGAAACTGGTTCGAAGTCAAGTGTATTCCAGATTGACTTTCTGACACACACTTACACTGCAATGCATTAAGATTTCTACAAGAAACAAGTGCCTAGCAACTTGAATAGGAGACGATTGACTGCATCAAACACATGTCGAAGAGTTTACAATGAAATTTCGCACAGCCTTCCTAGCACTTAGCCACTTTTTTCATAGAACCGAAAACTATGATAACGGAACTTAAGTGGCCACTGGGCCTTGAAACTTAAATGGTCACTGGGCCTTGAAACTTAAGTGGTCACTGAGCCCTGAAACTTTTTTAAGTTAAATTCAACGCCAAATACTACGTGAAGTCGCTATTATAGGCAGATACCTACAAAGCATGCGCATGGCTACGCTTTGTGTGATAATACGAAGGTCGCTGTATTTTTAGCCAACGCCATTTCACCGAAACAGGACAGCGGCCTTCCGAAGCACACAGTGTCATAAATGAACTTTGTAATTATTTTGAAATAAACTTTACGCAACAGCGCATTGGCTGATGAGGCCTATCCCTGATATCCAAACAGGCTGACTTTACTACGTAAAGAATTTCAGGTTAGTCTTAAAATGTAAGAGATGTAAAAAGAAAAAATGTGAATGAGTTTCAGGTTAGTCTTCAAAATGTAAGAGATGTAAAAAAAATGTGAATGAGTTAGAAAATTAAAAATAAAATCGACGGAACAAAAGGTAGATGAAACAATGTTGGAATCCAATCATGGGTGGGTTGAAATATCGCAAAGGTCAAAGAAAAAAAAAAAAAAAAAGTTTCCTCAGATTCATATTAGTCAAACTTTTTCGGATCAAACGTTCTCCAAACGAGCGCAATCTCAAATTAACATTTTTGCAAATAATATAGAAGCAAACCTACTAAAAAAAAAAATGGATTTGCAAGAAAATTGAAATTTAACGACAAAAACGACGCGTTCTCACACCTGCGTCAGCTCCTTCGCCTCTGCAAATGAAAGAAAAAAAATGACCAAATGTATTTAAAGTTTTCCTCAGTCTCCTGAAAAAAAAATGTGATCGCAAGAATATTAAAATTAAATTAACGACCAAAAACGATGCGTTCTCACACACAACACACCTGTGTCAGCTCCTTCGCCCTCTGCAAATGAAAGAAAAAAATGACCTACTGCATTTATAGTTTTCCTTACCTGTTATCTGTGAAGTGCAAATCACTGCGATGATAAAAGCTAAGGAACGGGTCTTCCAAGCGTTCAACGATTCGGTTTCCAAGGCTAAATCTACAATCTCAAAGTTACAGGATCAAGCGCACTGCACTAGCGTATGTACCATGTTCACTCGACAGTTGCTCAGCGCACACTAACCACAGTCAGACTCAGACTGACCGACCGAAGCGACAAAAGCGGCTACGACTCGGCTAGACTGACTCTCGATGCTCTCAGGGTCGCCGAGCGTATTTTCAAATAACCTTTTTTGGGGGTTGGTCCATCCAGAAATCTTGACTATACAGTAGGTACTGAGAGCGTCACATTTTCGTGGGGAAATGTCGGAAAGATAAGAATGATTCGTTATTTCTGTTTGTTAATGACAGCCAACCAACGCCAAGTCTGCAGCTTAATGTTCCGATAAAATTTTATCACTGACCGTTTTCTGAGTATTTGTAATATTTGTCATCCTTCTGGGGTTTTTTTACAAACACCTTTGTTCTGCGTTTTGTAAATGTGCTTTGTTTTTTTTCCAGTTTGTTTGTTAATTCACATTCAGAAGAGCACCTGAATTGTGCAACTTACTGTTGCTAGACCGTAATGATATGACCACATTACCTGGTCTTCCTCAATTTTGTCAACAAAAAAGTGTAAATAAACAAATACACACAAACGTATACACATACATCCCACAGAAGTTTAATTACTCAATCCGAAAAACGATCATAAACAAAGCGGATTCTTCCTCTTGACAGCCAATATGGAGACCCCACAAAGTACGAGAGCAGTTTACTATAGAAGCTTGCATTCCCACATTAACAATTCCTTGAATAATATGACCCACGGTGTTGCTGTCTGTGATAAACATTTGCATGCGATACGTAATCGTGAAAGGTTATTAACTAATAGTTCATAATCTATATTTATCAATAGGTTTGCATCAGTAAGTTGTCTTATTAGATAAGGAATAACGACATGATGTTTTATTAACCTTAATAGGCGCTTTTGAAACGATATTATCTCTCCTAATCATGTACAGATGATTCTGAAATAAACCGAGATAATTCCTGATAACATAATGAAAACAAGCAAACAATTCTTACGACACAATACTTTAGTAATGTGTAGGTATTTAGTGCGTAGGTCAAACTGAAGGTTCTGTTCATCTATGTAGACACGCCGTATTTATTTGCATAATATACGCCATTCTCTTCTATAGGACACTCTTCTATAACAAGCTATAGTTCATACTATTCCACAGACCCATACTGCTATTTATACTTTTTAATGTTCTACAAACACATGCTATAGGTCATACCATTCTATAGTCGCATACTGCTGTTCGTACTCTTTTCACAGTTACATATACATAGTTGGTTATACTATAACTGTAACATATCGTAAAACTTACCCTATAATCGCATAGGTTAGTCATATTATTGTACAGTCGCGTATTGTAGGACATACTATCCAGCATCTACATACTGCAAATAGTCGCACACTGTATATTATACTCTAAAATCGTGTAAGTCATACTATTCAAAAATAGCCTACTGTAAGTCGTACTTTCTACAGTTACAGTCTGTAACATTATTCTATAGGCATGTTTAAGCCACACTATTCCACAGTCGCATACTTTAAGTAATATTAGTCTATAGTCGCATAATGTAAGTCATACTACTCTGCCGTTGCAAACGGTAGGTCATACTACTCTAAAATTACACTGTAGGTCTTGCATAGCAGACCTTCATAGCTTAAGAATCTTCTTCACTGTAATGCGTAGTTTTGACATCCACCGTGACGGTAGGTGTGCTAACAGGCCCCCTTCTCGTGGAGACAAGGCGAAGAAGAATTATGCTGCTAAATTGCCCGTTTCTCATCTCCATGTTAAACACGTATGCTTAGCGGAAAAGGGAAAGGCCACCATGAGGCAGAGAGTGAAAGGATCTACAGAAGATGGTATATGTTTGTTGTGATTGTCTGATTACACACGCACACACATACTTCGAACGAACAAACATGAGTCTAGTGTCTGACCATAGCCACCGGTAGCCATGGTCTGACAGGGAAAGCTCTCAAATAATGGAATGCCCACTAAAAAAAAGAAAGAACGCAATAGCTAAATGTAAATTAAGAAATGAATTAGTATTTACAGTTATTAAAAGACCCAAATTCAAGTCAGAAAACTAATGCGTTGTTCGGAAACGTGGCTTCGACTTGGCCTCTACCTAAGAGACTATAGTAAACCAGGACCCACATATATGAGTGGGTTCTTGTTAAAACAAGCATCCTTTAACCATATCGTTTCTAATCCTTGGCGTTTGTTAGGCGTTTCATCCCGCCTGGTTGGAAGTGACCTTGTTAATCTTTTTCAATCCTCTCCCTCGGGAGCCATACTGATCTGATCTTTTGTTTGGGTCTAATCGCTAATATATCCACTGCAAATCTTCTAAGGTATTTACTGTATAAGTTCTGTATCTCATGAAACAAAATAAATAGAAAGAGCCCAAAAGAATATCAGCGTAACTTGTAAAAAGACATTTTTAAATAGCACTTGCAATTGTTAGCAAGATAGAATGAAAAGTCTAATGTACGACTGTGAGTCTAGCAAACTCTCTCTCTCTCTCTCTCTCTCTCTCTCTCTCTCTCTCTCTCTCTCTCTCTCTCTCTCTCTCTCTAACGTTTCGTCGCTCAGAACTTTGTTGTTTCCGAGGGTATTTAAAACCTTTTCTTGAATCTTTCGTGGGATAATCGCTACCCTCTATATTGACCTTGAGACTAATTAATGTATAAATGCCTGTAATGCATTTCTCTCTCTCTCTCTCTCTCTCTCTCTCTCTCTCTCTCTCTCTCTCTCCTCATATCATGATTATTAATATTTAGATGAATATAAAAATCAAATAAATCAATAATCACACACATACAAACGCACATACAAACACAAACATACATACATGTGCGTATGTATGTATGTATGCACAATCTGCGCTTATAAAATTTGTTCATTATTTTCCAGTAAATATCCAGAATTCACTCTGCATTTTCCGTTCGTGTTTTTTTTTCTAACACACTACACAGTCACATACTACTTTAGTTTTTAATAGTTTTATTTTGTACTCGTCATTTTCTTATATTTAAACTCGACTTCAAAAGTAACCATTCTTTACACTGCTACTCAGTGCAAAAATATACAAGAGTTCCTAATAATAGCAGAAGAAACACTATAAAAAAAAGTATTACTTACAAAGCATGATTTATGTCTGAAACGCATCCAAACACCAAAATGATTGATCCAGAACATTTGATGTGGCAGAGCCAAGCACAACCCTTTGTCCTGCCGAAAACGCCAAGAATGCATAAAAACGGACCCTAAAATGGTGCGTGAGATGAAATGCATATTAAAGATAATAAAAATCACCATCTTACCTCATTTGAAATGGAGTCCCTGAAATCATTTCGCTTTAGCCTAGGAAACCTTTTGTGAAGCCAGTTAGGCCTATAGTTTAGGGTGCAGCAGAAATGCAAGTTTCACCAGTCCTAAATTGAATTGAATACAGAGTTCAGGCCAAAGACCAAGCACTGGGACCTATGAGGTTATTCGGCGCTGAAAGGAAAATTGACAGTAAAAGTCTGAAAGGTGTAACAGGAGGAAAACTTCGCAGTTGCACTATGAATCAATTGTTGCGAGAGGGTGGAAAGTAAGATGGAAGAAAGAGACATGAACGGAGATACAGTTAAAGGAATGAAGGGACGCTGCAAAGAACCTTAAGTAATGCTTACAGTGCGCCGCATGAGGTGCACTGACGGCACTAACCACTAAACGAACCTCTAATTTATTTGCCCTTTCCATTGTCCAGATATCGCATTTGAAAAAAAAATATTTAGACCTACTTTTTCTTGGGAGTACAAAACTTTTCATAACGTGCCATTCCAACTCTGTTTTAGGTCGTTCGTTACATTAGGTCGTCGTCGTTACTGACACAATCCAAGGTCTATAGACCTTGACACAATCAACACATCATCTAGCAGTTCGAAAAATGCTCCCGTGTGCAATTGTACGACTTCCAACAACGACAAAAGCAAGGTCCCTGACTTTGGACATGAGTGCACTGCAGACAGTATGGTATTAGTAACCTTAAAAAAACACTAACACATGAAGAAAAACTAAAACTTGCTTAAGAACGCTTTTATAATATATAACTTATATATATATATATATACTATATATATATATATATATATATATATATATATATATATATATATATATATATATATATATAATATATATATATAAATTTCATCATCATATATATATATCCCCAGGAGCTATAAACATGAGTCACCTACACTGTTTATTTATATATCCCTATCAAATATATAGTACTAGCTCCTGGGGGATATATGCATTATATGATATATATATATAATGACTGATTACGCCGTACTGTATATATATATAAACGTCCCTTTACGGTTTGTTGTGGGTAGAGCCATAGTTATAATTTCTGAACCAAGACCTGCATCATCAACCAAGGAACCCTCTCTCAATATATCATGTCTTTTGAAAATATGTTGCATGATGGACAAAAGCGTTCTTATTTTGGTCATGACAAAAATATGAAAAGCAACAAATCTATCATTGCAATGCACAACTCTCATCTCTGCACAGTACGTCTGTTCACAGTTTTTATTTTTATTTTTTTTGCAAATGGATCCACATCCGGAAGTTTAGCTTTCCTAGAATTATCTGAGAGAAATGAGTAATTATTGCCTTTCGTTTTAGCTTACTGTTGGCCAAACATGCCTTTAGCTGCTCGGAACAAGAGAAACTCTCCTCACATGATTATGAATTAATGGGCAAAGTGACATTGGTGCATAATAATTTGTAAAGGTCAAGAGTGACTTTATTCAATGACCTTGCTCTTCGTCCTAGAAATTTAACAATTTTAATTGATGCGCCGTTCGTGGTTTGTTACCGTGAATATTTTTCTGTTTAAAACGATTGCACTTGACAAATTGGTAACCAGTCCCACTGCGGCTAGATTATTATATTTTTGCCTATCTCACTGCTACCTTTGGAAGAAGCCTTCAGAAGGAGTAGCCTTTGTATTGAGTACAGGAAAACTTAACATATAAATACATCTCATAACTACGTATTTGTTGAGCATTTAGAAACCATTCTTAATTATAAAACTATGGTACCACATGTTTAATTTTCTAGTATATGATCATAGCCATACCACCAAGACATCATACGGCCACTGTTTATGTTTTCTACCAAGGAAAAAGAACGAGTTTCAGCAGCATAAAATTATTTAGTCTTTTACACTGGTCTACAGTGACAAATAATCATATACAAAGAAAAAAAAAAAGGTGTAAGATCTAAGACGACCTCGAGAATACCCTTCCCTACCTTTAGGCTGAAACTAAGGCTAGGCTTACAGTAAAATTACGTTACAAAAGTTAAGTTACAAGAGAAAAACGTCATATTTAGAATAAAATATATAAATAAAATATACATATGTACATGAACTTTACGGAACCACAAACAATCAACAAAAAAACAAGAGTGTCACTAACTGGCAACCAATTCAAGTGTGCTCAAGAACGGAATGCCTTATTTATTTGCATTAGAAACGAGGCAGTAGGCCGTTGCTTAAGTCAGCCCGTGGGTGTGGTAAGGACCGTAAGGTTCTGAAGGAGAAAAGACGCCTTATAAAGACCTCTGGATGCTCACCATTCCCCTGATATGGATCTCTGGAGTCTGTCCAGTCAATAGACTATTTAAGATAGTTATTGCTGAATAGTTTGTAATCGTTTTCTATACAAATAAAATAAATAAACCTATATGAACTTTTTACATGGGTAACTGCTAAAATTATCTACGATTCTTTGAGTTAATCTACGCTCCGTCCCACAAATCCTAATCGAATTGACTTACGCACGCGATGCAGAATACTTTTTATACGCTAATAAGACACAATCTATAATTCTGATTAGTTTAATTATTACTTTGAATGTTAATTAATGTTTATGTGTGCAAAGAAAATGAGCGTGTTCAAAAGGGTTTTTGGCCAGCTGACAAAGGTACAACTAACGTTACTTTCTCTCAAATCAGTGCATGGTCTTCTGTAAAGAAAATCTCAATACTGCTTACAAATATTACTTCTCATTTATGGCCGTTTTTCCTCAACTCGTGAAACATTAGAATATTTCTAAAAAAAAAATCAATGCAAGTATTCTCTTTCACCAATTAACTGTTAAGTCTAGGTGCGAATTCGTCATTTACAAAGCCCCCAGAAAGAACGTATTAGCATTTCTGTCCAACAAATGGACACCATATGCTGACTATGTCTCACCTGGTCTAAAAAAATATATATATAGAGCAAATGTGCATTTCCAGTAGTGTTTTTGTTTTATTTCATACTTTTTTTTTTTTTTTAAATCCACTAAGCTTAGTTCTACCAAACCTCCTTCGGGAACTATTTTGGAACCGCAATGATAATCTAATTAAGGCTAAATGTATGGTCTGAATGAAGTATAGTGGATGACAATTTGATTTTTAGAACCCGGTCTGAGTTTTTAATTCGTCTTTATTAAATTAAACAGCCTTGTACAGGGCATTAAAGTAGAAAGAAAACGGACAATAAATGAGCCTTCTTGGGTGTACTAATGATTAGCAATATCAAAGGCTGTAAGTTCACAATATATAGAAAGACGACTTTCTCGATATCTTGTATTCATCTCTTTAAGCATCAGGCTAACTCATTTCAGGCTAGACTAACAAGCAACACAAGCTCTCTAAGGAATTGTTCCCCTTATCACGAGGACACGAAATTTAAGATCATTCGTGAACATCTGTCCTCAAATACGAATCAGATTTCCCTCCAAACCCCCTAATAAAAAGGTCATTGAAAAATATGGCAATAAATTAATAATCCCATCCCTGGGTAGCATAAAGAGCATTAGGGAACCCTAAGGGAAAGACAATACTTTTGGCTTATAGCTACACCATAATACGGTAGGTAGGATCTTCAGTCGCTGATATTTACTACAAAAAATAAACGACCATAGATGCTGGCGTATACAGTAACACGATACATTCTATGAAATACGATATATCTGGAGAGGATATCGCTGGAAAAAGGAAATCCGTTAACAAAAAAGCGAGCACCAGTGATCAAAATTTTGCCATTTTTAATCATGAAACGCCATCAACCAATGCACAAACTGGATTGAATGGCGAATTGTTTAGAGAAATGTCCGTCGTTTCAAACGTCAGATACTACAAGGAGCTTAAATTAAGCGGACAAACAACATGAATTTGTCACAATGGTCATGTTGGATCTTATTTTAAAGATGGCCACTCATCCGCTGGGATTGGCAGGGACCTATAACGAACTCCGCATTCCTTAACTGCCTGTCATTTAGAAACTTGTAGAAATAGTCTACTGTGTTCTAAAAAAAAAAAAAAAAATATTGTTTGTAAAGGGATGAAGATACCCCCAAATGTGTAACCCTTCTCTGTTCCATCATTTTTTATATTTATATCGGCATTATATTCTTTAGTGTTTATATTTTCCAAGTTTTTATCAAATTTACATTCGCTAATATAGATACAGTAGAGAGAGAGAGAGAGAGAGAGAGAGAGAGAGAGAGAGAGAGAGAGAGAGAGAGAGAATGTTGAAAACACGACCACAAACGAAAGTAACATAAACATTTTAGTAATAAAAAAGTTAGTTTTATTACGGTAACGGCAGATAAGCAGTGTATAGCTAGCCATTAAAACATAGTTTTCTCTTACTGTAAATACGGACCCGTTTTCTTTAAGTTATCATATCCTGACATGAAGCTTGAAATTTCTAGCAAATACCGAATACGATAGACGTTGTTATTAATTATATATATATATATATATATATATATATATATATATATATATAAAATATATAATAAAAGTTTGCCTTTGTAACGAATAAAATCCTCTGCTATAGCTATATGCTACATCCAACTGGAGATAAAATTAATAAAAATAAAAATCTGACAATGCAAATTCTTGGCAGTGAGGCTGCAGTGGTCACCACTTTCTGTACAGCCAGGTGGTTTTAAGGCTATTGCCCTAAGGAATATAGACATAGAACAAGCCTATACAATAAAAAAAAAGGGAAAATAAAGTATTATACATTCACAAATTCTCAGCTTGCTAGGGTGGGGCCACTTTTAAATCTGAACCTAGAGGCTAATCCCTTGGTTATGGCTTGGCCTGAGATCTGCCGTTTACTGTACTTTGTCTTCTTTAAGAAACAGCGTTGGGTAAATTTTGATTGTTCTTACTGATTTTTCTTTCTTTGTGTACTTCTTTAGAAATAATAATCATAGTTCTTATAATAATAACACAATGTATTTAATGCATTAACACTCTCAAAATTTGTGTGGGTGGTTCGGCAAGAATGGCTTTTCAAGCCATTCGAATATTGTCCATTTTCCATAACAGTTATTTAAGAGTTACGTGAGTGTATTTCTTCAGTGCCTCTGCCAGTTAAATAAACTAGTCATCATTTAGGAGAGAAAAATAATTTACCATTAATTATGGGTCCCGTTGTTATATATCTTTAAATGTTATAAAACATTTTTTCTATGTTGGCACGGGAGGTTTGATCCACTTGGCTAAACCCTGGGCTATCCGTCAATGCAATCACCAACGCTTATTTTAGGTTTAAATGCCCTCGGACCACGTGTCAGAAACTGAGGTTTGAACTTGCCATATCTCTGTTTTTAAAATAAATTACCATCTTTAAATGAATAACATTTTTTATTGACCAGAAAAAGATAATGTTGTTTATGTTGGAATCCAAACAAATTTCTTGGTTTAAAACAAACCCATGAACACGTTTTTATTGACAAGAGATAGCTGTTAGCATCCAAACAAATTTCTAAGGTTCAAGAGACATGACTCCAGTCAGACTCTACTGAAGTAATGATTAGATTTTGTGACCAAAATCTGTTTTAGTGAAGCACAGGATCTGGGTTCTTCAACTTTGAAACACGGCAAAGCAATAAACTCTCACAATTTCGCTCCTACCCAAAATTTACGTAACTATCTCAATCAAAATCCAACGACTTTTTTTTGTCAAGAGGCCAACCTTTGCAAAACTTTGGTTAACAAACAAACCGAATCAAAACCTACTCCTTGGTGGATTGAATTGAATTGATTTTAGACTTTAGGCCAAAGCCCAAGCGCTGGGACCTATGACGTCATTCAGCTCTGAAGCGGAAATTGACAGTAAAAAGATTTGAAAGGTGTAACAGGAGAGAAAAACCTCGCCGTTGCACCATGAATCAATTGTTAGGAGAGGGTGTAAAGTAAGATGGAAAAATGAGAATATGGATGGAGGTGCAGTAAACGAAATGGAAGTGCGGGGGACCAGCTGCAAAAAACCTTAAGTAATGCCTACAGTGTACCACATTCACTTTGTTCACTGATTTGGGGAACAATGAAAACGAGGGTGAGAGGTGGGCTGTACTGTGTATCACACCGATACAGAGAGACGATTTGCTTAACTTGGGCTGTGAATCTTATGAAATTGTGAAAATCCTTAATCTTACTGTTATTTTCGAATATTCTTGTCGTGAAAATAGCATCCACGACACCAGATTCATTACTGTATATGACAGAAATGCAAATGAATTTAATTATTTTCACAACGAATTATCGCAACTGCTTGTGCAGTAATTAAATGTAACGCCAAACATCACTGTACAACTTTATCAAGTCCATTTTGAGACTTGACTCACCCTCCAAGAAAACCGCGCTTACTAAAGATTAAACCGTTCCTTATGAATAAAAATACTTTACATAATACGATTACGATCTTATCTCTTATGACGTCATCGCGTCGCCTTCTCAAGAATGTCTACTTCCGCCAACCTGGTGTCAACTGTCAAATTATCAGAGGAATGTTTGCAACATTTTGTCACGGATTTAATTGATTATCGTGCTTGTCTGCCAACCTAGACCTTGGTCTCTAGGCTTAACTTGAGTTTAGATAAATATGAGTATAACATTTCTCGCATACTCAACCAGATGATTTATGTTATATAATATTTTAGGTCTATAATTTTCGATTTTTCTGATTATCAAAGCCTCACAGTGAGAGTTAATGTTAGAGTATCAATGTTTGTGGCTATGATTGCTCGTGTATATATATATATATATATATATATATATATATATATATATATATATATATTATTTATTTATTTAATTGGCAACTTCTCCCTTTAAGAGGAAATCACTCCCAAATTTAAACTTCACCTTTTTTTCTTTAATTTTTTTTATCCAACAATTGCGTGGGTTGTAAATTGTAAAGCCGTGCGTCTTATTTTTTTGTCTAAAGATTATGACGTATATCTTTATGGGTAGATTATCGATTGTGTAAAATAAAACCGTCTATTAGAAGTTTCTCCGGCATGCTAATGAATGTCAGCCTAGCATTCCATGAATGAAAACCGAATGCATTGGGAACTGGGTCTGATTAATAAATATCAAGAAGTGCTAAAAGGCTCTGTTAAGTAGATGTGCATTTTAGTCGGTACAATTACCTGTTTTACATCGTACGTAATAAAATAAGAGCTTCCCTATATACCATATCTGAAGCAGTAAGATTTTGTAATATCATTCACCATAGATAAGGTTGATTTATCGTTGTTTTTTCCTCGCTGAATCCTTAAATTCTATATCTTGATAACTTTTGGAAACTCATGGTTTATCAGACCTTAATCATTTTTTAGAATAAAAGTAACCAAAATTGTTATAATTTTCCTGTTGCTGGATGTTACATTTATCTTTCCATTTTCCTCTGCGCCTATGTACATTTGGTAAAGGGTGTATATTTAATTAATTTGAATAGTTATACTTTATCGTTTGACATTTGACAACTGAATTTAACAATGCTTCCTGCGTTTTCCATGCCTCTCGAAATAGGCCTACTCTCCATTTCAGGGACCGCGAGTCATCGTTTTTTTTTTTTTTTAAATATCTTTCAAACTGATTTTTTTGATCGAAGTGGTACTCTGTCACAGTGTACAAGACACCTCCCGCTAATTTTTGGTAATATAGTGCATTGTGAAAGAACCATTTCGACCATACAATCAGTCTGAAAGATATTTGAGAAAAACGATGACTCGCAGTTCCTGAAATGGATAGTGGTTTCTTCTTAGTTCTGTTTAGCTTTCACTTTACGGCAATAAGCGCTCTCTAGACTCTTTCAATTAAAAGCCTCTTCTCCCTGCCCATTTTAATATGCATGTTTTTCCTTCGCGTATTATGAGATTGAGTAAACAACTTCCCATTAATTCCATACATTACATACATGTACGATCATGTTTCGTGGCCGGTTATGTAATATTTCATTTGTGATGTTTGCACTGCGTAGGGCATTCGCTGTGACGTCTCTATAAGGGTTATTTCTAAAATAAAACTGTTTATTAAGCTCCCTGTAGTGTACTGCACAACGATTAACAACTCTAGTTTATGCATAGGTTAAGGATTTCGAGTGTGCATTGGTTAGGCTACGGTTTGTTAAGGGTACGCAAGGATTAGGTTAGGTTAGCAAAGGTTGCAGTTGACCATATACAATACAGGCATTTTAAATTTTTTGTTTCAGATGTTGAATCTGCTCAATAATTTACATTACAGTGTGATATTAAATCTACTGATCAGCTGTGGAATTATTCCAAATGATTAATAAATAACACGCTTACCATGATGTGAATGTGTTCAACTGAATTGGACTATACTCGGCTAGGTTAGGCAGGGGTTTGGAACATCATGAACTTCGGTTAGTCATGCAAACTATTCGACTGGTTCTTTTTTTACCAATATTAACAATCACGGGGCCATAACTGATTAGATACGTTTGGTTTTGTTGTGTTTGAATAGAAAACTCACTGAATTACAGAGCTGGAACGGCCACAAGTGCAGATAAGCCAACATGGGTTTAAAAAAGGAAGAAAATGTATTAAAACTAGATACAGTACATTACCACAAATAGCCTCCTTTACCATCTAGTGACAATCAGATTAATGACAGAATCGAAAACGGACACAATAATAAAGGAACTAAGCACTCAATGTTTCTACCGAAAACACCACCAAAGTCAACTAGTCAAGTTGTCAACATATGTGGTCGACTGAACGTTCCAATCACCGTCCAGTAGAACACATCCAAAATTGAGACTTCTTTTGACTGTCAGCTATCTATCTGTTTCACATTCTTTTAAATACCGATAATTAAATCTTCTTTAAGAGAAAAACTTTTTTATATCACAGAAGTTCCTCCTGTTATCCAATGGAAAAGAAACACAGCAATGGTTTTCAGACCTTTAATAAAGAATAACAGTGCTATTTATCAGCCTATTTTTCACATTCATTCATTTTATGAAAAATGTACTACAAACTAACACTCCTCGAAAAATGCTTTGATACCTTTTCTTGCGTTTGGTGCGCGCATGGAAGAGAGAAGGTAAGCACTGCATAAGTATAGGCAGATGCTGCCTTACAATGAATACATGTTTTTAACACTTTTTGTACTACGAGCCTAAACTCAAAAGAACACATTGTAGGGAGCGATATTACAAGACTTAATTTCTAAACATACACAACATTTAGTCTTGGAGGTTTTGTCAGAAAGATATTTAAGGAACTAAAGGTTTAATTTTCACGAAAGGAGAAGAAAGCAAGACCACCGATCACAGAGTTTTTGCCTGTGAAAAATGAAGGAAATGTTTGAAAACTGTACAAGGCCTTATGATAAATTTATCATCACTGGGAAAAGCAAGGAAATGGGGAGATTGGAAGGGAAGCAATGTGATACCTATGTCATTTTTAAGTCTACCTCCAATACAGGAAACATTTCTATCTAAATCTTAGTTAGTCAAAAGATTTATTCGCCATACAAGCTCTTCGGCTCAGAGTTCATTAGACCTATCCAATCGCCAGTGAACATTTGTAAATTTTTCGTTTATGCTTTAAATGCAACCATTCATTTATATGTATAAAACAGTTTTTCTAATGTACAGGAACGCAATATATATATATATATATATATATATATATATATATATATATATATATATATATATATATATATATATATATATATATAAATATATATAAATGAATTAGGATGAAAATTGATCCTCGATCATGTTAACTTTCAATACCTGAAGAACGCTTACAACAGAGGTAAAACTTATGCTTTTTAACAAAATGGTTTTAACGTGTTTTTCTTCATGTTTGTGATTACGACAGAAACGTTACTGACAAAAGGACGCAGCTAGCTTATAAATATCACACGAGCTACTAATTAGCAAATTTCCTATCAATCCATCTGAAGAAAATACCATTACATGACCTTACAAAAACAGGTTACAAATCTATAGATGGCCGTTTGGGATATAATTTACCTTTTCATTTCCTTCCTTCGCCAAGTTTTATTACTATTATATTATTTTGACCCTCCTTTGAGAAACAGAATGGTCTAACGCGCTTCGTTCTGAAGCCAGACCCTTCTCCCTTCAATTCTTTGATTTATTTCGAGCCTGGGCTACAAGAGGGTATGATTTACCCACCTAACTGGCATTTCCTCTTAAAAATAACGATTCCCCTATTCATTTGTCATATCAGGAACTTACTTAACTACATAACAACGATAAACAAACAGCAAACATTCACTAGAGGTGTCCCATCCCTATCGTACATGGATTTATCGCAGAGGTCTCATAAATGCTCAAAATCTACAAGCCATATTGGAACTTCTTCATTCCCACAAAACCACGATTTATTTTTTTTACTAAGTAGGTCTTTGCCTCAAATAATCTACAGTAATTACCATAACTCCAGTATGTTTAATCGTTATCTTATTTTGGTACACTGTTGTGCGTTTTATTTATGGTAACTTCGTTATTTATGATACGGCAAATCGTTATGATGACCTAACAACATTAATGGCCTCGAGTTCGCGTTAATGCTTGGCAGGTGTGTGTGTGTGTGTGTGTGTGTGTGTGTGTGTGTGTGTGTGTGTGTGTATATATATATATATATATATATATATATATATATATATAAATTAACTGTTCATTTTTTTTTTACCAGATATGTAATTGCAATAACCACACTCCACTCTTAGCGTTCCTCACTCCTCACACTTTTTGGATCTCACGCTTGTCACTACGAAGCCTGAGATTCTAATGCATGAACATGAAGCAATTCTGACGTCGGTAGCAGGGTTCGAACCCGCATCTGGAGTATCAGAACGAGGTCGCGTTACCGATCTGACCACGAGAAGGGCGATTCTCTCTCGGTGATCTGCATTCCTTGCAAGGAAGCGGTCTAAAATACGAAATTCATCCCAGAGGCTATGATATTGTACAATATGAGATTCTGACATGTACTCTGCATTAGACGCAGCTCTTGATATCCCCAAAATTAGTACTATAAGGCTTGACAGGTCCGTTACTCAAACCAGAACTTAATTTCTTTCACAAGCTGCCATTTCTTTGACGATCGATTCGCAATTGCCTGATACCCGTTACCATTATCTCCAGAAGAATGTTCTCACCTCGAGAAAGATCTCTGGTCGATGAAAAGCTACCATAAATGCTCTCAGAAATGTTCTTCACATCCTAGTGACTTTCTTGACACGGCGGACCTTAAACCGAACTTGCAAGGTCATGCGTAATATGTACGGTGGGAATTTAACGATTCAAAGATTCACCTCATAATACGTTAAGAAGTCAAATTCATTCCGCAGCAGATAAACAAACAGACACACAAGCATTAACACAAACACACAAACATGCAGGGACAACAAACACGGCATCTAAACCTATTTCTAAACAGTTACACTGACTGCTCTAAAACCTTTTGGTAGGAAGGAATGCGAGTTTCACTCAGCACTTTTGCCATCCGCGATTTTTGCTCAGTGAAACACAACAGCAGCCCCGACTGTCACGACTTTAAGGTCTACGAAAAAGTATTTCTCGAGAGCTGGATGACTCAGAGATGACAGACGCGGCATCTGCGCCTACTTCATCGGCCTATCGCTCGTTCCGAGCAAACGGGAACGAGACGAGAGATCAATCGGCCTTCATCTTCCCGTAATCAAGTTTGATCCTCTTCAGGATGGTCTGTAGAAGACCGTAGGTCAGCCCTCCCACGAGGCCTACGAAGACGAGGGCGTCCACGAGGAAGAACTCCACCCAGGTGAGGTCCATGGCTGGTGACCGCAGGTGGGGGGCGCCTTTGTGCTTGATGACGTACTCCGTCCAGAAAACGGCTAACTCCTTCGCAGGGGTAGGCTGATCACGCATCAGTCTTGAAGCCGTTCGGACGCTGTCCGTGTATCTGCGGGAGAAAGGGTTTATTTCTGTAGGTGAAGTGAATGAGTCTCCCTTTACCTAGTCTATGTCCTCGGGTAAAACTTGAAAGCACCTCTTTTTTATATAGAAAAAATATTCTTATAGATATTAGTAATTTTATTAGTCCCAATGCTCCGGTGATAGGAGACTATTCGTAAGAATCCGTTGAAAAAAAGGTATTGCTTTCAGAGACGAAACAAATAATTTTACTATCCTCCCGTAACTGACTTAAGCAGTTCAATTGTTATGTTATCCAAAAATATTTTTACATTTAATTACCAAAAGCGGCTGAAAATAATATCTCTATAAGTTAAGTATATCTTAGTTTAACCAGACCACCGAGCTGATTAACAGCTCTCCTAGGGCTGGCCCGAAGGATTAGATTTACTTTTACGTGGCTAAGAACCAATTGGTTACCTAGCAACGGGACCTATAGCTTATTGTGGAATCTGAACCACATTATAGCGAGAAATGAATTTCTATCACCAGAAACAAATTCCTCTTGTTCTTCACTGGCCTGTCGGAGATTCGAACTCGCGACCAACAGAGTGGTAGCTGAGAACGGAACCCGCTCACCCAGCAAAAGAATTCCTTACCCCTACGTTAATCGTGAAAACTTCACTGTTCTGCTCTGTACGTTATTGAAAGCTTATAGCATGTGTATATACTTGGAGCTTATACTATGAAAATATAAGTTTAAAAAATAATTTCTAAAAATTTAATAATCAACTTTCTTGATCTTTTTATTCAAGTCACCTCTGAAAACCTGAAGCATTTTTAGATATCTCTTGATGAAACCAATATATCTGAAGGTAAGATACTAAACTTTTTTCTTAAGCTAAATATAATCAGGGGAAAAATTAAAGAATGTCCTCTTGCCTCTAGACCAATGTTTACTGCTGTGCATTCGTTAACTTTACTATATTCCTTGCGCTGTGAAGAATCAGGAAAAACTTGCAAAGTGTTTGAAAGTTTACCTCTGCAGATAAGAGAATTTACGAGCTGGTATATGTTGACAGTGCAAAAAATAAATTTTTTTTTCCAAAGCCCACATGACTACTTACAGTTCTCCATCAGCAATGCCCGTGCAATATACCAAGATGAAATAATCTTCACTAGTTGTGTTTTCACTGGTCAATTTATTGACTATGGAAGTTAAGATGGGCAGTGTTTCATGTTTTAATATGTCCTGAATTAAAATAATTAATTTTCTGCTAGTTAATTTGATTAGCGCGAATATCACTCGCACAATAAAATTGTAATATGCTTAATCCTCTACGATCTGTGATGATCTAAATATTCTAAACACTGACATTCAAATTATGCATCCATTTAGAATTGTGATAACCTGATAAATATCAAGAATATTACGTTATCAACTTAAATATCTATCATTCGAATTACCGTACTTGAAACAATTTAAACACTGGGAACATTCAGATAAGCCTTTTTTTATCATTTGCAAAACGTGCCACGGCCAGATGAGAGAGAGAGAGAGAGAGAGAGAGAGAGAGAGAGAGAGAGAGAGAGAGAGAGAGAGAGAGAGAGAGAGACACCTTAGCTTACAGACCTTACAGTTCGTTTGGGTTGCCCCAGGTCCCTCAGTGTTAGGCACCTCTGATGTCTACCAGAGAATTGCTAATGCATCTTTCGCTATATTTTGCATCCTCCAATCTTGGATGGTCTGGGATGCAGCTTAGATATTTGTTGAGCTTATTCTTAAACACACCTACGCTCACTCCTGATATGTTCTTCAGATGAGCTGGTAACGCATTGAATAGACGCTGCATTATCGATGCTGGTGCGTGGTGGATTAATTTTTAATTGTTTTCGCCAATATATTATGGTCTACCTTTTCAAAAGCTTTTGCAAAGTCTAGGTAAACCACATCTGTATCTTTTTCGTTTATCATATTTTTATATGAGAGAGAGAGAGAGAGAGAGAGAGAGAGACACTCAAAATATTCAGTGAGAGAGAGAGGACACTAAAAATATTCAGTGAGAGAGAGAGAGAGAGAGAGAGAGAGAGAGAGAGAGAGAGAGAGAGAGAGAGAGAGAGAGAGAGGTAAAACGCAAAGTAACATTTGAATTTACACGATGTAGTCACAGTGATCAGTACAAGGTATCATTTCAAAAATCATCTGACGGTCGTCTGAGTCCTTGAGTTTTCAAAAGGCTATTGTAAAAAAAAAAAAAAAAAAAAAAATATATATATATATATATATATATATATATATATATATATATATATATATATATATATATATATATATATATATATATATCAGCGTATGTGTATGTTTTGTGTACTCACAATTTTGTGCGATTGAATTGGAAGCAGAAATGTTGTTTACTAACAATCTACCGAGTACCTCAAAATAAATTGTGAAAGATAAACATCTTATGCAGACTTCACCAAACATAAAAAATAATACTTATAATAGTAACCCTCCACTGAATAATGCTATTGTAAAATGCATATTCCTAATATTACTTTAGATCTACATAATATTCTTTATTCCTGAATTCTCGAATACTAATATAGCTGTTGCACTGTAAGAAATAATCATTTTAAAATAATTGTGAGTAAAATCGTACTGCTAATCGCACTTGGGTAAGAAAACATTACCTTGATTCAAACCTTTGCCTTGAGGTCTTGAGCTTTCTCATAAAGATTTCTTAAACTATCTTTATCAGCACTTCTTAATATACCTTTATAAGTATTTCCTAATCTACCTTTATATTACTTTTATACGTATTTGTGAGGATGTCTTCGTCAGCATTTTCTAAACCAACTTCAGAAGTATTTCTTAAACTGTCTATACAAATATTGCTTAAGGCACCGTTATAAGTATTTCTCAACATACTTTATAAGTATTTCTCAAACTATATTAGCAATATATCATTCATTCACTTTTAGTAGTGTTTCTTCAACTGTCTATATAAATATTACTTAATGCACCGTTATAAGTATTTATAAACATATTTATAAGTATTCCTCAAACCACCTTAGCAATATATCATTCATTCACTCACATCATTCATTCACTTTTAGAAGTGTTTCTTCAACTGTCTATATACAGTGAATATTACTTAAAGCACCGTTATAAGTATTTCTAAACATATTTATAAGTATTCCTCAAACTACTTTAGCAACATATCATTCATTCACTCACTTATATCATTCATTCACTTTTAGTAGTGTTTCTTCAACTGTCTATATAAATATTACTTAAGGCACCTATAAAAGTATTTCTAAGCATACTTTATAAGTATTTCTCAAACCACTTTAGCAATATATCATTCATTCACTTTTAGAAGTATTTACTCAAGTGTCTATACAAATATTACTTAATGCACCGCTATAAGTATTTCTAAGCATACTTTGTAAGTATTTCTCAAACTACTATAGCAACATATCATTCATTCACTTTTAGAAGAGTTTCTTCAACTGTCTATATAAATATTACTTAAGGCACCGCTATAAGTATTCCTAAGCATACTTTATAAATATTTCTCAAACTACATTAGCAATATATCATCCACTCACTTTTAGGAGTGTTCAACTGCCTATACAAATATTACTTAATACACAGTTATAGGTATTTCTAAACATATTAATAAGTATTTCTCAAGCCACATAAGCAATATATCATTAATTTATTAATTTTTAGTAGTGTTTCTTCAACAACTTCACGAATATTGCTAAACTACCTTTACAAACGCTGACAAGGATTCCTCAAGGGAGTCTTATAGTTTGATAACCAACTTTCATCATTTATAAAACTCTCATTTAAAGTTTCTTAAACAGTAAACCACCTTGTCGATCCATAAGGAACTCCTTTTCCTACGAAGAAAACCGGCGTGAGAAATAAGCCTACAATAATCTCCAACACGTCTCGAAGATCTCATAAAGAAAAAAATATGGGCTTGGCATGCGAACGGAGAAGGTAGGAGCCCCAAAGCCTGTAATTTGCGAAGCCTAGATACCCCCCCAATACCCAAGACCTCTCTCCTTTTGAGCAAGGGCCGAAGAAAATGCCCCTCTGAGGTGCATCTCCTCTACTTTTTTCCTCCTCACCTCGTGTTATTCGACACGTCGTAGATGGCCTCCAGCAGGAGATCCACGCTCAGGTCCTCCCATTCCAGCCACCTGCCGAAGCCCTTGTTGTGGAGGTGGGCCGAGACGCGCTCCTGGTCCCCGAAGATGGGCAGGGCCACGATGGGAGTCACGTGGTAGATGCTCTCCTGAAGACTGAGCAGGCCTCCGTGCGACAGGAACACTTTCACTTTCGGGTGGGCTGTTTTGGTGGTGGTGGGGGGTGGTGGGGGGGCAGCAGCGATGAGGAACCACCATCGTCAACACCATCATCATCATCAGCAGCAGAAGCAGAAAAAGGAGAAGAAGAAGAAGAATGGAAAGTTATTTTTATTCTACATTTTTTTAATTCTTGCGAGATACGACGTCAGCTGGCAGTGGTAATGGGGATAGCATCAGAAGATGAAGAATTGAAAGTTTTGTTTCTTTTCGATTTGTTCATTAGTCAGTTTCTATTATTCCACTCACACACAGACACACACCCACACACCCACTTAATCATACTACAATATAAGGAGAAGAAGAATTAAAAGTTTGTATTTTTTTTGTAATTTAATTCTGAGTTACAATAGGTCGTTCCTTTCGCTGCACACACACTCACAAACACACACACACCCATCTAATCATACTACAATATAAGAAGAATTAAAAGTTTTTATTTTTTTTTTAAATTTAACTCTGAGTTACAACAGGTCTTTCCTTTCGTTGCACACACACTAACACACACAAACACACATACACAAAAAAAAACACACACACACATTCCCTACCATTCTGAACACAATCAAACATCTTACCTTCACTGCACTTCACCATCACACTGATATAAACCATAACCGTCAAACCACAGACCTAAAATCCTACGGATCCAAACACACTCACCGAGAATATCCTGCTGAGGAAGCCACCGCCTTATCAGCACGTTCTCAGAGACGCCGGGCACGGAGCCCTCGTATTTCCAGATGACCCGGCGGGAGAGCTTGGCGAAGGCGCTGACGAAGAGGTCGCGGTAGTGGATCGGCATGGTGTTCCCTTGGGCCATGGACCCCAGGCTTACGTAAACTACTCCGTCGTCGCCTGCGCCTTCTATCCAGGCGGTCAGTTCCTGTGGGAGGAATGGGAGAGGTGGGTGAATTGGGAATTAACATATCTATCTATCTATGTAATCCCCCAGAGTAAAAAAAAAAAAAAGACTGGGTGTAGGTTCTGACCGGTTTCGACTTTATTTCCAAGTCATTAACGAAGGACTGATACACCGTAGTAGAAATCATGATGTATATCGCAAAGGGACGTTACGGACAAACACACAGATCATTAGACACTAAAACTCTGTACCTGACAGTTGTCCAAAGGGGGAGGGAAGAAAAACTCATTAGTGCAAGGGCCCCGGGCTATGTTTACACACAAGATAATCCTTTTTCCATACATATCCACTACCCTCCTTAAAATGTAAACATTCTTTTGGAATTTGTAAAATTTTGAAATTATAGGATCTGGTTTATCCATGTCTTGACTGATATTCATGTTTTATATATATATATATATATATATATATATATATATATATATATATATATATATATATATATATATGAAGATGAAAAAAGGCCTATAAAACCCTGTATGAACATTTCAACCATATACAAGCTTTTATGGGCGTTTTTATTTTCATACACTGTTGTATTACAGTAAAAGACATTCATATATATACATACACACACATATATATATATATATATATATACACACACACAGATATATATATATATATATATATATATATATATATATATATATATTTGTTTGTGTGAGCAAATGCATCCATAACAGACAAACGTAAAACATTACATTAGACTAAAAAAAAAAAAACTCTTTACAGATCAAAAGACGAAAAAACAGAACCAGACGGGCAGGCCACCCTTCCGGCACCCATAAAACCATATAAACACGAAACAGAAATCCTACCTTATTGAGGGGCCTCGGAGACTTGCAATGGATGGCTCCGATCTGCACCTGGGATGGGAGCAACGGCAGAGGAAGGTCGATGCTGTAATGGGAATTGAGGAAGGTCAAGCTGGCGTTCCGCTCCGTCTGCAGGAGAGGTCGAATGTCTGGTAAATGCAGCTCGACCTGTTGGGGAGACGAGATTCGGCGGCAATTAGATCTCGCGTTTCTGTCTGTATGCCACCACGCTGCCGCTGCCGAGCCTTTGACACTCGCGCATGCGCTGGCGAGCGCGCATGCGCGTCTGGTATTCAGGTCTCAGGACATGAGGGTAGAGTGATTAGATTGGATTTAGGCAGTTGGTTTAATAGTTTCTTTCATTTTTTTTTTGTATTTTCTAGGGAATTTATCAGTTCATTTTCTTTGAGCCTTTGACACTCGCGCATGCGCTGACCTGCGCGCATGCGCGTCTGGTATTCAGGTCTCGGGACATAAGGGTAGAATGATTAGATTGGATTTAGGCAGTTGGTTTAATAGTTTCTTTTTGTTTTTTTGTATTTTCTGGGGAATTTATCAGTTCATTTTCTATTCTACTTAAATATTAGCAGGGAGTTCTGCTCAGAGAAAAATTTCTGACTGTAGAAAGGTCTGACCACCTAGAATTCTCTCTCTCTCTCTCTCTCTCTCTCTCTCTCTCTCTCTCTCTCTCTCTCTCTCTCCCGATAATATTAAAGGTCAATTAGGCACAGCAAGAGAGAGGTGTAGGGCGGGGGTGCTATTATACTGCCCTACAGGCATATAACTGTTTTATATATATGAATAATTCTTGGATATATAATAATGCGATTTACAATATAAGTATAACAAGAGGTCAGGCCTGAATGAAACCAAGAACAACAGAGTTTAAAACATTGTAAACAAAACTATATCAGTAAGGTGTACTCGCACCTAAGCTCATATACTGACTGGCCTCACATTTGGCAGATAGAAAATGGACTATTATTAAAACTCGCAGGAAATGCAATATCAATCAGTCACTCTTATCCACCACTTACAACAGTGCCAGGCGACACACAAACACACACACACACACACACACACAAACAAGAGGAATTGGAATATAAAATTCAGGTCAAAGGCCAGGCACTGGGACTAACGATGTCATTCAGCAAAGGTTTCACAGGAGGAGGACTTGGCTGTTGTTAGGAGAGGTTGGAAAGTAAGATGGAAGAAAGAGAATATGAACGGAGGTACAGCAAATGAAAGGCAAGGGGTTGTAGCTAGGGGCCGAAGGGACGCTCCAAAGAACCCAAGTCATGCCTACAGAGCAGAGTGTCAGGTTCACTGACGGCACTGTACCCCCTCCGGGGAAAACGGGAAACTGAGGTTCAATCATACTAACAAACGAAAGTCAGGAACACTGAATCACGCCTGTTCCTCTTGACCTCACCTCCTCCTGGATGGCAGGCACCACCCAGTACCTCCAGGCGAAGGCGTTGAAGAAGTGGAAGAGGACGTTGAAGACCTTATCGTGAATCTTCCAGGGTCTGGGAAACTCCCAGAGCCTGGTCGGGGTATAGGCGGGGTTCAGGACGTTGCCCATGACTGCGCTCTGCTGGTAGTCGTGCCCCACGGTCGAAATGGTGATGAAGGGAAGGTCCTCGGCGAAGGGGTACATGGCCTGTAAACGTCAAAAAAACCAAGTTATAGCATTGGAAGGGAAATTGACAGTAAGAAGCTCTGAAAGGTGCAACGCGATGAAAACCCCACAGTTGCACTTGTCAGAGAGATGAAAAGTCAGATGGAAGAAAGAGAAGGTGAACGGAGGTACAGTAAAATAGGTTTTACGAAGCCAGTCCCGATAAAAGGGAAAAAGTTCTGGCGAGAAAACTCCCGTGTGAAAACTAAGCTGTAAAATCTCATTTGCAGAGGAATGTAACTAACGCTTCTGAGGTCTTGTGTTTTGCATCTTGATGGTGTCAGACATCATTATAATTAATGACAAGGCAATCATTAAAGGAAAAAAAGGGAAGTTTTGCATTGATCATTCATTGATAAAAATAAGCTAATGAATCAATGCAGTAGAAATAAAATCAGGTCATGCAAAAGTGTCGGGTCGATTTGACCTTTCACTCGTTATTTATTTGATTAAAAAAAAAAATTGCGCCGAAGTTTCTTCGGCGAAATCGAGTTTTCTGCACAGCTTATAATCAGGGCCACCGAAAATAGATTTAATTTTCGGTGGTCTCGGTATAATGCTGTGTGAGCCGCGGCCAATGAAACTTTAGCTACGGCCCGGTGGTGGCCCGCCCTACATCGTTGCCAGAAGCACGATTATGGCTAACTTTAACCTTAAATAAAATAAAAAAAATACTGAGGCTAGAGGGCTGCAATTTGGTATGTTTGACGACTGGAGGGCGGATGATCAACTTACCAATTTGCAGCCCTCTAGCCTCAGTAGTTTTTAAGATCTGAGGGTGGACAGAAAAAGTGCGGACGGACAGACAAAGCCGGCGCAATAGTTTTCTTTTACAAAGGTCTTTTAAAAGTCTCAAATAAATAACGAATGAAAGGTTAAGTCGACCTGACACTTTTACATGACCTGATTTTATTTCTACTGCATTGATTCATTACCTTATTTTATCAGTGAATGATCAATGCAAAACTTCCCTTTTTTTCTTTAATGATTGCCTTGTCATTAATTATCATGTCTGACACTACCTGGTCAAGATGCAAAACACAAGATCTCAGAAGCATTAGTTACATTCCTCTGCAAATGAGAGTTCACAGCTTAGTTTTCACATAGGAATTTTCTCGCCAGAACTTTTTTCCCTCTTATCTGGAAATGGTTTCGTAAAACCTTTTCCCTGTATAGTGTCGTCTTATTATGATTTATATTTTCTTAATGAACTTGGATTGGGAAGACTTCTACGTTAAGCTGTAAGGTTAATTACTTGGCAAGATGGGAGGCTATGTACGTGAATTATTATCTGGGACCTCCCGAAACCAGATAATAATTCCCGAAACCCGATAATATTTCAAGTACATAGTCTCCCATCTTGCCAAGTAATTAACCTTACAACTTAACGTGGAAGCCTTCCCAACCCATATTCAGTAAAAAAAATTAAATAAATCATAATAACACGACAATCTGACTGCCTTATTTGTGATTGTAATCATGCATTTAAAAGCGTATGGTCATGATTTGATCTAATTCATGAAATTTAGGCTCTCAGGCAGAGGACAGTGGAGAGAGAGAGAGAGAGAGAGAGAGAGAGAGAGAGAGAGAGAGAGAGAGAGAGTACCAAAGGAAAAGAAGTACGAGGCTCTAAAGGTGGAACTTTTAACGAAAACCCCATAACTGCACCGTAAGTAACAGCTAGAGGCGCTGGACAGCAAAGTTAAAGAAAGGAAGAGGGAAATGGAGGTACAGTAAAATAGCAAAAAGTGGAATCAGCTCGGCGCCGAAGACTCACCTCATTGAAGAGCGCATCCACCATCACCAGATCGAACTCTTTCCTCATGGCGTAGAGATCCATCACCTGGGTGTCGTTGTAGAGGCGTTTGGCCATGGTGGCCAAATCCGCCCGGAAATTGGCCAAGAAGAGCAGGGGTGCTTCCGGACCTCGAAAAAGTTGATCTTGTCCTCGTAGATCGAATTCCTGACGGTCAGTTCGTGGATGTTGGGGTGCGAAGTGGATGGCGGGAATTTGCTCAAAACGACAACCTGTGTCCAAGGGGAATATTAATAGTAAGATTCACCCAAAACAACTCAAAGTTTTTGTCATGTTTCTCAGATTTTCTCAGATTTTTCTGAAGTATGTTGTCTTTAGCCGCGCTAACCTGGTGGCCTCTATCGGCAAGGGCTTCTACGATGGGCAGGATGACTTGCCTGTGGCTCCAGGAGGATACTGGAATTAATACAAGGATCTTGTAGGATTTCTCGAGAGGAGCCAGCTCGCCAGACGACTGGCCACTGAAGATCCATATGAACCCTAACGTGAGAACTAGACTGTTCTTCATCCTGTTTGGGAGATAAGAGATTGGTGAGTACAAGTAATAAAAAATTTGTCAAGAATTTCTGGAAGGTATTACCTTTTGAATACTGCTGATTAAAATCTCTGGTTGACTTTCACTGTTGAATACTCCTGATTAAAACCTCTGGCTGACTTTCACTGTCAAATACTCCTGATTAAAATCTCTGGCTCACTTTTAACCTTTGGATACTGTTGATTAAAATCTCTGGTTGACTTTCACTGTCGAATACTCCTGATTAAAATCACCAGCTGACTTTCACTGTCGAATACTCCTGATTAAAACCTCTGGCTGACTTTTACTGTCGAATACTACTGATTAAAACCTCTGGTTGACTTTCACTGTCGAATACTCCTGATTAAAACCTCTGGCTGACTTTCACTGTCGAATACTCCTGATTAAAGCCTCTGGCTGACTTGCACTGTCGAATACTCCTGATTAAAACCTCTGGCTGACTTTCACTGTCGAATACTCCTGATTAAAACCTCTGGCTGATTTTCACTGTCGAATACTCCTGATTAAAACCTCTGGCTGACTTTCCCTGTCGAATACTCCTGATTAAAACCTCTGGCTGACTTCCACTGTCGAATACTTCTGATTAAAACCTCTGGCTGATTTTCACTGTCGAATACTCCTGATTAAAACCTCTGGCTGACCTTCCCTGCCGAATACTCCTGATTAAAACCTCTGGCTGACTTCCACTGTCGAATACTTCTGATTAAAACCTCTGGCTGACTTCCACTGTCGAATACTCCTGATTAAAACCTCTGGCTGACCTTCCCTGCCGAATACTCCTGATTAAAACCTCTGGCTGACTTCCACTGTCGAATACTTCTGATTAAAACCTCTGGCTGACTTTCACTGTCGAATACTCCTGATTAAAACCTCTGGCTGACTTCCACTGTCGAATACTTCTGATTAAAACCTCTGGCTGACACTGTCGAATACTCTTGAATAAAACCTCTGGCTTAATTTCACTGTCGAATCTGTAGTCAGCATTAAGCTATGAATATTACTCATTAAGATCTCTGGATACAACTTACTTATTAATGGAAGCATTTATTTGGCATTACAGAGGTAAAGATCTCAGGTTGGTAATGACACTTGAATACTGCTATTTAAAACATATATAAAAATCGGTATTACCCATTGAATACTCCTGTTTAAACCATCTGAATCAGCGTTACCGTTTGAATACAATTAACTTTACTTCAACAACGTTCATAAAAAAACTGACTTTGTGCTGACCTGATCGTTACCTGTCGTTGTAACAGGTGTGGTCATTGACCTGATGAAGAAGGGAAAGTCTCTTTGAATCACTACCTGACTTAACTGTGAGCAGACCTTACCTACCTTGAGGTTAATCATAGTAACACAGGCTGCATGAACAGGTATACTGTATTCAAGAAACAAAAACAACAAAGACAGTGATGATAGTATCGGTATTTAAGTCGACGATCTGTATGGAAGTGGTGGCGAAGCTTTAACCGACGCAACGCAACAGGTATTGCATGGTAACCCTGACACCAATATCCACATTTTACTCGGCAACTGAAATCTAAGGACGGGACGAGTTCGATACTTGGCATTCAAGCGACGTTCCAGACACAGCAGTTACGCATGAACCAAACTCCCCCCTAATCCCAAACCCCACCACACACACACACACACACACACACACACACACACACACACTCAAGCCAATCAAATAAAACAAAAACGCTCTCCAGCGCGCGTACATCGATATGCTATTGACGAAGCTTCATATTATGGGTCTAGGTTTTCGGTCATAACCTAAAAGTAGCGTTTGATGTCCTTTTGCAGTTGCCCGTCTTCAATATTTTTGAATGTGGAAGTTTTATTAAAATAAACTTTGCAAAGTTGTAACACTGTTAAATCTAACTAGTAGGCCTACTAGCTACCGGGATGATATGTGTTAACTTTACCCCTCTCTCTCTCGAAGAAGAAGAAGAAGAAGAAGAAGAAGAAGGAAGAAGAAGAAGGATGAGAGAGAGAAAGAGAGAGACGTTATTCATAAACCGTTCATCCTTTTTCACTTTAAATCAAACCAACCACCAGATAATCATCGTTACCTAACGAACTTGTTCCACAAAGATGAGTAATATCTTCAAACAAGGAGTAAACAACAGTCACTGGCTTCATCTGGCGGGAATCGGCTGGTAGGCCTTGACAGAGAAAGCCAGCTAGCTGGACAAGATCAAGTTTTCGAGTGTGTTTTGTGACTAACTACATATGCTTTGGTCGAGTGACGAGCGCAAGTTGGCAGATGGAAAATAAAAAAATAAAAAAAATAATGCACGTTCTCTGTCAATGAAATAAAAATTAAAACGTATAGAATTCTGAAAGCGACTCGAGAGGTCCTAAGCCTACTATGAGGTCAAAAGAATGATGAAATCGACGAGGACTTTGTTACGTCACTGCTTTGCATAATAGCCTCCATTGACCCGGAGGATACCAAACCCTGCAAAACAACTACGAACGCAAACAACAGAGCAATGAGAGAGAATCCAGTGGAAAACAGCAAGAAGTAAACTGATGGATGGAGTGTACAACTTGAGAAGGTTCGAAGTTATTCGGGGTGCTTTAAAACAAATAAAAAGAGTAAAGAATGGCAAGAATATTGAGAAAAATACTCGATGATTAGACCTCAATAAAATACATTGCAGTGAGACTGTTCTCTCTCTCTCTCTCTCTCTCTCTCTCAGTGGTTCGGACACGCACAAACAGTGAAGTATGTTCTTTTGAACAATGAGGAGAGAAAAAAACGCGCTCAACGCCAGATATCTGCTCCATCAAAGATGACAAAAACAAATTTTCGAATCTGGCAAACACGAATAAATAGGACTAGCTTCACGTCCCCGATACTCAGTACAGAGCAGGCGTCTTGAAGTGGCTAAGCCTGAATTTCAGGTGTTAAGACTGGGACATTGAGCGCAGTCATAGGTCTAGGGGCTGTCGTTGTCTTTCCCACATACTCAGTTACAATGCTCTCTGTTACGTCACAGGAAAAACGACGTCGATTTTAATGTTTCTTTAGTACTACCATTTCTCGGGTGGAGCTCTTACAAGGATGGTAGCTATCTCTCCATGGGAATGCGAGGGGAATTTTTCACGTTTAATTTCACCCTTTCTCAGGATATTAGAGCGAGGAAGTTTCGAAATAGTTGTGGGCTAAACAGAGATAACTTATGGAGAAAGTTCTATATTATATATATATATATATATATATATATATATATATATATATATATATATATATATATATATATATATATATATATATGGTCCATAAAAACATCAAAAAGGTTTAATTTATTTATGAGACGTTTCGCACATGTGCTATGTGCATCTTCAATCCGCAAATATAACATAAATATCGTTAAAATTTCCAAAAATTATTTCAAAATAAAGTTAGAAGGAAAATTATTTATAAAAATTAATATAACTTGAAATGTGTACAGTACAAAATGAACCGGTGACTGACACCAACCTACGACTGCAGTTACGCTCGATAAAAGAGAACAGGGAACGTGGTAAGGTAATCACTATGGCTTGTACCACCAACAGTAGAGAAATGCTTTTTAATCACTTCGATTTTACATATGGAGGCATGGTTCTTTATATCAGAAAATTCTGTCTTACTCAGTTTCTGACCCGTTCTAAAACTGCGTCGCATGTGGCTACAATACCTCATTTGTAATAACCCAGGGGCGTCATTTGGTGGGGGCTGGGGCGGTCAACTGCCACCCTCAAGACTCAACTTGCCCCCAAGACCTAAGTTGGCCCCCCCCCAACAAAAGCCTCAACTTGGCCCCCTCACCCCCAGCCCCAAGAAGTAACAGCATGTTTTCTTTTTAAATGTGCAATCATAAATATATAAAATTTCTCTGAAATATTATGTTTCTTGATCTCTGTCTGTCTACTAACTACCAGTGATAATGAGATAAAACATGTAGTAGTGGGAGTATGTAATTTTTGCTGAAATACCTTGCTCATGTGGCTTCAAAAACACATAAAATAGCTCAAAAAAAAAAACTCAGCTGATTAGGCTCGCTTCGCTGGCCAGACCTCTCTTTGCCCCCCCCCCCCTCCCACAACAAAAATCTGAAATGACGCCCCTGTAATAACCTACGGCAAGATTCAGCATAGATTCCGGGGCATCCAGGCCACTTGAATTGGTAACTAATGTCAGATCTCATGAAGGTCTGCAATTTGTCCTTGTAGCGAAAGAATGCGCCAATCTTGAGTGGACTGATTGGAATTAATTGACTTTTAAGGCAACCAAACTCTTGTTCAATCATTTGTTTAAGTTTGGTTGAAAACTTGTTGCCCGAAATAAGCGGGCAACTCGTGACAGGAAGAGGGAAAATGGATTCATTTCCTTGTAACTAAAGCGAACAAAGTACGTTATAGTTAGAGACAGGTATTTTAAAGATGGTCTGAAATACGTATGAGCAAGTAAGAAAAAAAATTATTTAATCAAGTAGAGTATCCCTCATTAAATAATATAAACCATAAGAGACATTTTTATATCTCAAGAATTCTCATATTTTTCTTTTCTGCACAAGAATATTAGCGACAAGTAGCAAAGTTTAAGAACTGACCTTGGTCTTTCTGTGACATCTAACAAGACTTAAGTCACGTCTAAATCACCTACGGATATAATTATCACGTCTGTCTCCCCAACTGTGGCACCTGGCCGTTCTCTCTCTCTCTCTCAACGTCTCTCTCTCTCTCTCTCTCTCTCTCTCTCTCTCTCTCTCTCCGGCTAAACATGCTTTTTAGCGTTGCTGGAACAAATTCAAATTCCACATAATCTGTGGCGATCATCAACGTCGCTGTAAATGAACTGTTAGTCTAGTACACAAAAGGGAGGGAACGTACACTTTCTGTCTCTCGATATTTGCGTGATGTAACGAACCAATCGTGGTACTGTCTTTCCCAATTCCGCCAGTAGCAATGTCTTTTTTTTTTTTCTCCCTTATTTTCTCCTTCTTTTATGAATATGGTATCAAGTCCCGGTCATGCTCGGCTTGATTTTCAACGGAACCACAACAGTAAACATTTACAACTTAATCGCCGCGCTACAGTTTCCGATTTTTGTAGACCGTTTGTGTCCAAGATCACGTGACTTTCAAAATCTTAGACTCATGTGTAATACACGTAGTACTAAAAGTTGCTTGGAGATATTGGCTCGAGAGAGAGAGAGAGAGAGAGAGAGAGAGAGAGAGAGAGAGAGAGAGCAGACTAATTTGAAATGCAACGTTTTCCTAATTATTGCAATCGTCATTATCGCAAGCAATTTTGTCAATTCACGTGCCAAATTAACTCGCTGTTACCCAAATTTTCAGTTTTTAAACGAACAATGGTGGAAACTGTGACAAGGTCAAGAGTGACACTCGAACTAAAAAAAAAAAAATAAATAAATAATAAAAAAAGGAAAAGTTAGACTACTGAATATATAAATCTATGATTTAAAAGCTGTCATATATTCGGAAAGTGTCTGTTGTAAAAGTACCAACAACTTTCGTCAGAGACAATGTAGGCTATATATGCCATTTGGTGGTTGGACTATAAAAAAAAAAAGACTTTTAGAGTATTTGAGGCTGGACAGGAAAGCTGTCGAATTCCTAGAGCAAAACTAGAGTGCAGTAAGTGTCCCAATTACGATTAGATAGCAAAGAGTTTTAAAAGTCCTACTTCTTGCCAGAGAAAAGCAACGCTTACCAAGTTAACTTATGCATAAAGTACAGTGAGGGTGTGTGTTTGCTTATAAGTAGATAACAAAGGTACAAGTTTTAGGGGATGAAACTGGAAGTATGCAAGGGTCAAGTAATACTACACTTACTAAAGTGACCAAACCACTTCAAGTACTGACACAATAACATACAAAGGAGCGAGGCAGTCAAAATTTTTTATGAGACAAACAGGACTGGTCTTACGATGAGGCAGTGACTGAAAAGTTTATTTTAAAGTTAAAGTTCAACTTTACACACACACGCATGTGCATACATACATACATACATAAATGTGTGGTGTGTGTGTGTGTGTGTGTGTGTAATGAAGCGATAATTCTCCAAAACGAGCAAATAATGACAGCACAACACACCCTCCTCCTCCTCGCCCCTCCAACAAGAATGGCGGTTATTCATTTCACTGCAAAGCGAAGACCTTCACGCAACTCGTGAGAAAGTACGCGAATTACGCCCAACAAAAAGTAAAGAGTTTTCTGTATGCAAAAATCATCACAATGCTAATTTCTCTCTCGAGTCTCACAATGGACTGTGCTATTGTTATCAGTACACCGCTGGGAACTGCCTTCGGGTTGCAAGAAGTCCCAAAAATGGAAAATAAATTCACAATGGGTACTTGATGTTTATTCTTTAACCTCAAGGGGAGGTTATATAGTGTGTTATGAAACAATATTTAAAAAAAAAAAAGTCTTCATAATCGCAGGCCAAAAAGATAAGGAAAGTAGAGACAAAACAACTAACATCTTAGTAACACCCGTTCGAAAAGGAAAGGTGGAGGAGGAGAAGTTGAGTCTAAGATCAACAAACAAAACCTCATCGCGGTGAAGGGCTATGAACTTCTATGGATGGCTAACGGTGCTGTTGTGAGATTACCCAACAGCTAAGACAGGCTCTCGGGTAGAATGTTAAGTACTGACCCACAGACAAACTTGCTTTTCCTGGTGCTAAGAATGCGTACGACTGCCCCGTTCATACGTTATGTTACCCTAACGTAGCGTAACTTGAAGGTAGCTAGGCCTAGTCGTTTCCTTTCGGTTTCAACTGCTGCTATCACAAATAATTAAGAAAATAGATCTGGTGAATGGATGTCGTAAGTACGGTATGCTCACGACAGCGGCCTTAAGAAATAATTAGGGATACGTGCGGACATACGAGAGAGAGAGAGAGAGAGAGAGAGAGAGAGAGAGAGAGAGAGAGAGAGAGCGTTTACTAGCACCTTCCGGCAGTTTTGTTTTTAAACCGGTTGTTGGCGGAATATGTCTATAAGGAATGGGGACAACGAGAAAACGAACGTGGTCTGAACTTTGTACGGGTATCGTGGAATACTGATCTATTACATAATTACAAGCAGGACTACGAGACAATATTCTGAAGATAAAAAGACAAAGAAATTTTGGCTCTTTTTTATTTTGGCCAAATCCTGGAAGGGCAAAACACGCTAAAGCTTACAAGACCGATGAAATTTATGAGAAATGAAAGATTTTGGGGATTTATTGGTTTCTGAGGTCATGAGAACTTTCCATCCTGAATATGTCACCCTTGGAAAAGGACCAGGGAAAGATCTGTTTGACACATAACCTCATAGCGAAGCACATTTGACAGAGTAGGATTATTTGGTAAAAATTTGACAGAGTAGGACTATTTGGCAGACACCTTCATAGCAAAGCACATTTGACAGAGTAGGACTATTTGGCAGACGACACCATAGCTAAGCGCATCTATCAGAGTGGGACTATTTGATAGATACCCTCAAAACAAAGCACATTTGACAGATAGATACCGTCATGGCAAAGGGTATTTGACCGAATAAGACTATTTGGCACAGCAAGGCACATTGGCAAAGTGCGCTGGCTTGAAAAGAGCCACGAAAGTACAGTACTTAGCGTAAAGCACCAGCGGTTCGTGCTGAATAACGAAAGAAAACGTAAGCGTTTTACTGTGCAGCCTTTGACCTCCTGATGATCCTATCTTTCAGAGGAACCACAACCTATATTTTGAAGGACACTGTTGCTCCTGGGGTAACATTCTCTCTCTCTCTCTCTCTCTCTCTCTCTCTCTCTCTCTCTCTCTCTCTCTCTCTCTCTCATTACTACGTCCCTCACGACCACTACATGATATTTTAGACCTAAGCCCCTTAAGCCTGGCTACAAAAACTGCAATAACGTATGTTGAGTGATAAATTGGTAAACGTAGATTTATATACTTACAAGAAGATAAAGGAAAGCTGCTATAAGCGCATTACATCCTTGAAAATCAAAATAAACCACGTGGAAAAGAGAAAAACACCAGCGCAATCAAGTTAAGCTAAAAGTTTTTCAAATATAAAACCCACGAGGCTTGAGTCATAAAATCACAGGAAGAGCAAGCGGGTAAACCCGGACCAGAATCTCGTGTCATTTTGCGGTCCGGCGCGAAACCACGTGCTGTACTTCTCCATATCAATGGCTACTTCCGAAATTCTTTCTGTAGCTTTCCAGAAGAGTTCCAGGGCTATCTTGTACCAGCTGGGAGGTAGTCAAAGGTACTTATTTATATTTTGCAGATACGTACCTCACCTGTGCATTTTAAAGTTTATGAAAAATAGATAGGAAGTGTTTTGATGTGCATGATTTATTTTCATGTTTCTTTTTGTAAATTTTTTGTACATAAATTACATATATGGCATATGTATTTGTTTGTAAAATGTACTTGATATGATTTTTAAATAAAAGATAAAAAAAAAGAAGTCATGGCAGGAGATATTCATTTTAAACCAAGATTTTCAAGAGAGACTGAATGGATTCAATTTCTGTGAGTCTAAATATTTTACACTTGCCCGCTCTCCAGATTGAGAGAAAAAATCTTATCGCAGATAGGGTTAAAACTGAAATGAAAGTAAAATATTAACTGAAGATCAATAAATCCCTTGTGGTGTTTAAATCTAGTAGGTTTACAAAAACAGTGTATACGCATATGTAGGCCTATTTATGTGCAAAAGTGGTCATTTGCTTGTAATGCTCATACTTGGCTATTTTATATTGTTATTTAAGAATGGGTATAAAGACCACTTCTAAAGGCAAATTCCATTTCTTTAATATTTTTTTATATGATGTCTGACACGAAGGACAAATTGGTAGACCTACTAAGTTTCAACAACTGGACCGATTGGCTGATCTTCACCTAAAATTTTATTTGTTAAACCATTACATATATATATATATATATATATATATATATATATATATATATATATATATATATATATATATATATATATATCATATATCAGAAAGATGCAGTATAGGACCATATATCCCCTTGCAAAAGTGTACCTAGAAAATAGCTATGGATCAATCGCAATAATCACCATACTAAATTGGAATCCAATACCGAAGTTACGTAATATGAATTGGTGGGACAGACTGAAGCTAAGGCTTGCGTGAAATCATTAATATTATCAGTCAGGAAGAATCTCCATCTCCCTGACATCATACTTGAGGAAGGTATCACTATCAAATATTATCTGCATTGACGATGCACCTGAAATAATTCAAACAAGAAAGCAATAAATTTATGAGGGACATGCAACTGTCAGAGTGGAAATACTGAAAAATGTGGCAAGATTGCATCCTACAGAACAAAACTGACCACAGTGGGTATCACACAACTAAAATAGGTAAAGAACAACCAACAGCTATCTGAGGACACTTGAGCATGAAAGATTTCTCGGATATAATCAGAGCGGTTGTAAACAATGTATCACCATAAGAGGTACCTGAGATAGTGATCACTGTCAACTATAAAGGAACAGAGACAAGAGATGAACCCAGTACTGATAAAGAAAGATTGTTTTTCAAAGACTGGGAGGTATGCAGGAAGAGAGGGCAGGACATTAAACAGTACAGAGAGTTGAGTGATTGTGTATCAAGATTCTCTCTCAGTAAAGGTGCGTTTCCAGTGAAGCGGCGGCTCAGACGACTGTAGCTGCGCTTTCAGTGTTGGTCAGTTATTCTCTTGATCGAACTCAGTGCTGTTGTGTTTCCTGCTGATTCTGACGGTTGTATGGAGTGTCCGTTTGACCATCTTAAGGTGTGTTTCCAGTGAAGCTGCGACTCAAATGACTGTAGCCACGCGAATACAGCAGCCTATTCGATTTTCAGTATATATATATATATATGACATCAACAATGAGACTGATGAAACAGAGCGACCAAAGAAAGTCGTGGTACTGAAAACCGAACAGGCTGCTGTAATCAAGCGGCTACAGTCGTTTGAGTCTTCACTGAAAAACACCTCAAGATGGTCAAACGGACACTCCATACAGCCGTCAGAACCAATACGAAACACAACAGCACTGAGTTCGATCAAGAGAATAACTGACAAACTGAAGACTGAATTCAATATAATCAAGAGAAGAGCTAACCCTCTGTTGCTACAAAATATACAAGAGGTCAAAGAGACGACATTCACTTGGGCACCATCTCACACTGGGATACAAAAGACTGAGAGCAGATGAACCAGGAAGAATGCCGCCATCACTCGGCATGCTGAAAGAATTGGTGGGAATGAAAACAATATAGATGACTTTTCGAGGAACGGGAGACTCAAGTAGAACCAAACATCAGTCAAGAAGTATTTTGATGTAACAGATGATAAACCTCCAGATACGATATAAGTGGATTGGAGAGCAGAGCAGGACAAACATCAAAGCAGAACAAGGATGCACAGTACAGAGTCGATTCCCTGAGAGGTTTTACCAGCAATCAGACCAGCTAAAATAAGTTGCAAGGTATGTAGAAGGTTAAGGAAACCATACTGAATCCTTACAAGCCACAGGAAGACAATCTGAATGAAGCCGACACCCAAATGTACTGAAAAGATTACTGAGGTGGCATTTAGAACTCGCACATTCGAGATAGTGGAAACAAGTAATTGTATATCATAAATTGTGTAGCAGCTTATCACTTTACTGGCACTCTGAGAGATATCTTTAGCATGTGGAATGGCTATATGTTTCATATCAAAATTGTTCAGGAATATGTCTCCCTAAATTCAAGTTAAAGTAAATCACTACAATACAAATACGCAGCATCTCTAAATGCTAAGTAATTTGTGCAATCGTTTGAACAGCACCTTAGCAGTGTATTAAACCTGAGGAAAGACTATACAAAAATGAACTCTGTAAGGCTCTTCTAAATACGGAGAACGGCTGAATGTTAAATTTTCAACTTTCGGGACTCGAATCTATAGAGTTTCTCGTGGAAAAACTAGTTTTTAAAAATATAATACCCTCTCATCCCCGTCACAATACAGGGCGACAATGTCAGACAGTTCTGAAGGCATATCATCCACGACAGAACACTCCAATCACTGATCATCTTTAGCTAAGAACAGAACTCTCCAATCACTGATCATCTTTAGCTAAGAAACAGAGTCGATTTCCACCCATCCATCAACGCACCCAATGAAAGACGTTCACACTTCCTCTCTGCCCTTGAAATTTTCCCTTCGCGACCCCTTGCAAGCCGCGTAGTTCCGACGCAATCCTGACTTTCAAAAGCCCTTGCCACACTCTCCAAGATGGCGGCCCAAACCGAAGGGTCGGGATAGGAAAGAGTTGATGATCCGTCGGCAAGTTCTTGATACCGGGAATTCTGCTCGCCAAGTATTTCCTCTGGGGCTCGCAAGGACAAATCTATTATGGGCGTCCTAAGGGTACGGGGGATGCTGAAAAGGGTCCGTATGGGGGAATGCACGTGAATAGAATCATCTGCATTAAATGAATTGACTGGTTTTGTTCATATGCATAGACATTTTAAATATATGTGTGTGTGTATACATACATGCATACATAAAGGCAATGGAAGGAAAGCTTTTTACTGACGTTATTATTGCTTATGGCAAGCATTTGTATGCATATATATAGACATACATATATATATACATACATATATATATATATATATACAAATGCTTGCCATAAGCAATAAAAACGTCAATAAACAGCTTTTCTTCCATTGTCTTTATTTTCTCTAAGCTCAAAATGAATGATGGAAATCAAATGCAGTACTTTCCTGTTGAGCAGGAAACCACAGGTCACTGGGCAAATTTAAAAAGACAAAAGAAAATATATCGCCAAAGGCCAACTACATACGACAACGTATGACTGAGAGACGGATCATTCTAGCATTGTATACTAATGTGACCACTATTTGAAGAGAAATGATGTTTCCAAGTTTAAAATATCTGAGGCTGTTAATTACTGGACTAACGTATTTTCAAAGCTGTAATTAATAAGAAACTTAAGAATTACGAGAAGCCAGCAACAGGAATCTTCCCCTGAAGCTCAGAATTGCAGAAAGTTCAGTCAGCTCTCAGACAGAGCCCAGACCCCTCATCAATGTAGAGCTTCTACTATAGAAGCAGAGAAGTGAGTGAAGAGCCAATCTCAAGGCTTATAAATGAGGCGACAATGTGTCTTAACTCAGACAGAATGAAAAACCACTCTGCAGAGAGAGAGAGAGAGAGAGGGAGAAGGACCATTTAGGAAACGAATAAAAGAAAAAAACAGCAGATGCAGTGCCATCAACTGAAATGGCTAGACTGGTCACATACAGTGAAGACTCTTGGAGACAGAAGCCAAACTGTACAGAAGAATCTGAGTTAGCGAGATCCTCATACCAGGAATGATTCAAGATTTGAGAAACTTCGAGCGGAATGTGAAAAGATTTAGTAGATTCTACAGATTCCACAACAGAATGACAGCACGCAAGGCAAGACAAGGCAGGAGATTACAAAGGTGCCACTGATGACCTAGGCAATCTGTGACACACAGACAGCAATTGAGAGATATAAAGATTTTATACTAACAACTTATCAACTTGACTGCAGACATAAGTGAGAATTATACCAACCACTTATGAAAAACGTTAAGAAATAAGAACTTGAGAGAAAAACCATTCGCCTACCAGTCACCCGCCTTCCCGCCCCAACCTTCGACCTTCCCTATTCCAGGGGAACCAGTGGCTTCCAGCCAAAGGCACCGAGAGGCGTATAGAAGAGAGTGAGAGTGAAAGGCGCCGTGGAAAGGCTTCTACCTCGTGGAGAGAGAGGAATGCAAGGGTCCCCCCCCCCGCCCCGCGCAGTATCTTTTGCTGAGTGTTTGAATGAGAGAGGGGCTGGGAAGGAATGCCAATGTATGTGATTCAGATAGTTAGATGGATGGACAGACAGACTGAGATTACAAACCAGGGACATGAGGAAAAGGTACAGAGAGAGAGAGAGAGAGAGAGAGAGAGAGAGAGAGAGAGAGAGAGAGAGAGAGAGAGAGAGTATCGAGACAGTAATCAACAAAAGATAATAAAAGAGAAATAGAATAGAGAGAGAGAGAGAGAGAGAGAGAGAGAGAGAGAGAGAGAGAGAGACAGTAATCAACAAAAGATATTAAAAGAGAAATAGAATACAGAGAGAGAGAGAGAGAGAGAGAGAGAGAGAGAGAGAGAGAGAGAGAGAGAGAGAGAGAGAGAGAGACAGAGAATCAACAAAAAAAGATAATAAAGAGAAATAGAATACAAAGAGAGAGAGAGAGAGAGAGAGAGAGAGAGAGAGAGAGAGAGAGAGAGAGAGAGAGAGAGAGAACAAAGATAATCAACAGTAATCAACAAAAGATAATAAAAGAGAAATAGAATAGAGAGAGAGAGAGAGAGAGACAGTAATCAACAAAAGATAATAAAAGAGAAATAGAGAGAGAGAGAGAGAGAGAAGAGAGAGAGAGAGAGAATCGAGACAGTAATCAACAAAAGATAATAAAAGAGAAATAGAATAGAAAGAGAAAGATAGAAAAGAGAGAGAGAGAGAGAGAGAGAGAGAGAGAGAGAGAGAGAGAGAGAGAGAGAGAGAGAGAGAGAGAGAGAGAGAGAGAGAGAGAGAATCACGACAGTAATCAACAAAAGATAATAAAAGAGAAATAGAATACAAAGAGAGAGAGAGAGAGAGAGAGAGAGAGAGAGAGAGAGAGAGAGAGAGAGAGAGAGAGAGAATCACTGTACCAATTGGCATCAATCAGGAAAACATTAAAAGACATCGCTTCATTCATTAACAAATGAAATTACCGATCCTAACAGGCAAATACCACGACCACTCTCACTTCTGTCATTCATTCCTCAGGTTCTACACACGTTCTCATATTTCCCCCCCAAAACTTGACGGGGCGCTGGGAATCTGATCGCTTGTCCACAACGAGGTTTGCTTGTGATTTACCTGTCAAAATGTACACATAATATATATATATATATATATATATATATATATATATATATATATATATATATATATATATATATATGAATACATATATTATATATTATATATAATAATTTCCTACCAATGTCTGACCTAATTTTCTCTCTCTCTCTCTCTCTCTCTCTCTCTCTCAAAACATGCTGCTCTTTGCAAAAGAATGCTTGTTATTCTTAAGTAATAATTGTTCGACGTTCAGATTCAATTAAAAAAATGAAACGACAATATCTTAATTTCTTAATTAATCAGAAGTGTTGGATTTTCGGTATTGTGAAAAATATTGCCTTTTTTGCACATTTCTAGGCCTCCCTCCCCTCCCCTCCCCTTTCCCAAAACTTCCCTGTATCAGCCCTTGCACCAACCTAATATCCTCCATTCCCTCCACATGACCAAACCACCTCAAAAGTACTGACCTACTTTTCAAGTAGTCTAATCTCTTTACTGCTCCGCTTTCGTATTTCTACATTTCTTACTTTTTATTCCTTTTCCACAAATAGTTCATCTCAGTAGCTCCGGCGTTTTTCCTATCACTCGTTTCCAACATGCACACTTCACTTCCCTAGAGGAGAGTTGGTTAAACAACAAATTTTATATGTTCTCCTTGGCATTATCACACTCACTGATACAAGAATAAGACACAATTTACGCACTCAACACTTTTTCTTTTTGTTTCAGAACAGATCAAACGACGAGAACAACTTTCAGAAGTAGCAGTTATATTAGATACATGTTCTCAACTGCAAGACACGAATGGGTTTACCAGTACTAGAAAAAAAGAAACAAAATAACGCTAATTGCGAACAAAGTGGCAAGAGACTTGCACCGTAATCGCTATGAAATCCCCTCTCTGAAACTGAAGTGCAAATATCCAATGCAGGAATCTCCGCCTTTGCAATTTCAAAATGACCGGACTTAAAATCGGGTGCACACAGATGTCTTATTTGTTTATCAGTTTGTTAATTTCCTTCTTTTTTATTAGGTGATCTCTTTCTGTTACCCATTACCTTCCGTTACTTTTCTCTAGTGCCCTAGGAGAGCTGTTAATCAGCTCAGTGGTCTGGTAAAACTAAGGTATACTTAACTTATCTAGTGAACAACATATTCTTTGGAAGCTTGAATTTCAAGCCAATGGCCCCTTTGGTGTGCTGGTTCCATACGAATAGGGTCATCTTCTGAATAATAATAATAATAATAATAATAATAATAATAATAATAATAATAATAATAATAATAATAATAATAATAAACCCTTGATTCACATATCTGGAGTAAAGGTGTTGGCTACAGAAAGTGATAAAAACGGCTTGAAACGAAATTAAAAGATTCACCGTTGCACGAATGTTGAGCCACTATTCGCAAAATAAATAAAGAAAAAATTAAAACAATGTCGCAGACCTTGCATCATAACTTCCGACCGGTTATGCGAGCAAAATTCATGATCAATTTGCATCAGACAATTACACAATAAATAACGAGTTTTGCATGCTTAAGCATTCCCCCTTGTTGATCTGGTTGCATTGCAAATTTTTCTTCTTAAAGTCTAGAGATAGATTAATTAAACGAGAAGTCAGAAGATCAAAGAAAAAGGCATGAACCTTCACCCCAGATTTCGTTATGTTTTGCATGCAGAAACGACCGCGTTCAAATGTTTGTGTTATGCGCAAATCCGATTTCCTTTGGTAGTTTCCTTGTCGTCTTTTACAACCTCGTCCAAAACTTCTTCGCTCACTTTTGTTTGGTTTGAAATCAAATAAATCAAAGCTGTTTTCGGTTAATCTCAACCAGCGGTAACTACCTTATAACGCTGGTATTTTGCAGACAGGTACAAGACTGCCTAGGTTCCAGATGCGAGTCAGAAATCTGTTTCTGTGAAACACGTGGTCATGTGTCCATTTGTTTCATATATGTACAGTATATAGTGTGTGCATATATATACATACTATATACATACGCAGATATATATATATGCATACAGTATATAAAATCACGAAAACAACTCTGTTTTTGTATAGCAAAGGAACGCGTGTTAGATTCTCCACAGAAACTCAGTGGATGTGCCTGTCTGCGCGAAAGCGATTTACAAAGATTCGTCACCAAGGGAAAAATGGATCCTACCTCTGTCTGAACAAGCCACCACTAATGGGGAACACAATCAGTCCCATCGGAGCGACGAAAATCACCGCCAAAACAAAATCGAAGCGGGCGGAAAAGAACTTGACAGCTTATTATTATCCTTATGTCGTAGACATTACCTCTCGGGTAATTTATCCTCGTCAATCCAAAAAGGCGGGGAGGGGGCGTTTTCGAGAGCTCTCAGAAGCAACAGCAGCAGAAGGGTCTGTCTTAGACGACGACGACGACTGCGACACCGCCCTCGGGAGCGCCAGGAGTCCACACCGGAACCCACGACTCCAGCAACGTTTGTGCAGGGAAGATCCCATCGTTCCAGACCTATCTTCTGAGGAACCTCCCCTCCTCGCCACAACGCCCCCTTCTCTCTCTCTCTCTCTCTCTCTCTCTCTCTCTCTCTCTCTCTCTCTCCCCTACTCCCAGAGGCTCCTTCGGGGGTGTCCTTGGCGCCTTACGCGTGATCGAAGGAGTTTTTAGCCTCATCTGCTATTCTTCCCGTGGCCCCTGTAGAAAGATGGAATTCCTTCGGGTAGGTTGAACGAGCGGAAAGGGAAGGATTACCTCTGATAAAAAAAAAAAATTGTGCAAGTATGGCAAATGTCTCGGGTAAAACTTTCGACGAGAGAGAGAGAGAGAGAGAGAGAGAGAGAGAGAGAGAGAGAGAGAGAGGTCAAAAACACTGTAAGAATAATTTTTATGCATGACTTAACGAAGTAAACTTTCTAATGCCCTCAGTACCGAAGAAAACAGAAAAACGAAGAGGGGGAGGAAAATAATAAAAAAAAAAAAATAGGGAACACTGACACTGCCAGAGAATTCCAAAGCTTGGCAGGAGATGGAAAATAACACTCAGTACACCATGCAAATCGGACGTTACCAATTCCCAAAGAGTCAGCCTCGGAAGAGGTAGCCTGAAGGGTGTTACGAGATAGCTTGAAAGGAGGAAGGCTACTGAAGCTGGTAGAGAATTCCAAAGCCTGGCAGGAGATGGTAAGGGTGTTAAAAGGAGGAAGGCTACCTGGTAGAGAATTCCAATGAACCAACGAACAAATCGGAGGTTGCCAATTCCCAAAGAGTCAGCCTCGGAAGAGGTAGCCTGAAGGGTGTTGCGAGATAGCTTGAAAGGAAGGAGGGTAAACCACGCAAATCGGCTAAAGAAGCTGGTAGAGAATTCCAAAGCTTGGCAGGAGATGGAAAATAACACCCAATGAACCAATCGGAGGTTACCAATTCCCAAAGAGTCAGCCTCGGAAGAGATAGCCTGGAGGGTGTTACGAGATAGCCTGAAAGGAGGAGTGCTTATTCAAAATATTTACAAGATTATTTCGCAGTACACTGAACAACGGAGTCAACACAATATGTGCTACAAAGGGTTTCAAGTTATCTGAGCCATGACGCTCTTCGAATTTTAGTTCTGGCGTCTTCATGGTACGTCTTTCAAGAATATTTAAAAGATATTTCTGATTTCCAGAAACTTTAATATTAAGGTGCAATACGTTGTTCGACATTTCGAATGTCTCTGGTGACGTACACGCATGCGTCAACTGAATCTGCGGGTCCCAGGGGGCGCCTTCAGACCAGAACAGAAACGTTGTAAGCCAGTGAGGTAGCACTGACAGAATATATGCCACCCTGTTATGGCTGATTGATTAACTAGTAGTAACTTATCTGGCGTTACTGATTCGGACATTTGCTTTGATATGAAAGAAGGTGGTAATTAGATAGAACGGGGCCCCTGAGTGGACGAACTGGGTTGAATTAGGTTCGGTCTAAGAGATGCAACAGTTTGAGTACCCTTGAAAAGAAAACTGCTCCAGAGAGAGAGAGAGAGAGAGAGAGAGAGAGAGAGAGATAGGAGAGAGAGAGAGAATAGGGCAGCTGTGAAATTTGCTTAAAACTGTCGCATTTAAACTGTGTAAATGTAATTCTCTAACCCAATTTCAAAGCTTCCAATAATGGGTTAACGAATAACACTTGCGCCTTCTAAACGCAACTTGTCTAAGAAGCAAATTTAACAGTGATCTCTCGAAAACAAGTTTGAAACACCCCGAGCACCTCACGCGTCGACAGCAGTAGGAATTTGGTTAAGTTACATATTCATCAGTGCTTTGCCAACTACACCTTAACACTTCAGAATTTCCATTTTCTCAAACCTCTGACGTAACAAAGGCCACAAACGTCTATCCTAACTTCACCGCAACTGAACAGGTTTTTCAAGACTTCAGCAATAGCAACAATCAATAGCCCGCATCTCTCTCTCTCTCTCTCTCTCTCTCTCTCTCTCTCTCTCTCTCTCTCTCTCTGTGTGTGGACACCTCTCACTCGCCGCTGTGCGTGCTGAGTAAATTCTGCTCTTTTCCGCATCTCTGACGAAAAAGCCAATCGGGTAGACTCAGCGTCATCACTTCGAGGTAGATGGAATTTCAGCCTAGCAAGGGCGAATGCTTTCCAGCTTTGCTTGGTCGTTGACTCTTGTATTTGGTCTCCTAAGACCCTCGTCAGACGGCTTTTTGTAATGTCGGGGCTATGCTTTGAGGTCCTATGACGTCATATATGTCTGTTTGTCGAGTAAATCTGTAAACAACCGGACTGGAAGACTGAATAATCTGTAGCCTGGGATATATCACAGCAGGCTGCAGAAGAAGAGAGGGGGTGAAACATAACACAATTCATTCTATTAAGACGAAAAAGTTAAATCATGACTAGAAAGTTCTATTTTCTGTAGCACAAGAGCCCAGCCGCCCAGAAATAAAACTTCTTACAATTTTCGACCTAATCAACTCTTCTTAGTACGATTCCATCGATTTTGGGGTTCCAACATTTTTCTGGCCAATATTTCCAGTTTCCACCAATCAGTCAATGCAAATTCAGACTTCCATAATTCGAGAATGACTCTGTACCAGATTTTATATCTATATTTATATATATATTATTTCTCGATACCCGAAAACCGAGAACTGGAACGAGAATAAAAAAGTTTAAGCCAAAATAGATATTCGCTAGTTCCATGACACATGAAAAAAATACAACTGTTTGAGCGGTTATATGTTGAGGCTGAAATTAGCACGCGTTTGATTTCAAAGCGCTGAATAAATGTAAGAATAACCTGGCTTCATTTTAAGGCTAAAATGACTGACACATATTTGCGTTCAAGTCAAATATTTCTGTTTGCTGAGTCTTCGTCCGAGCTAAACGATTATAATAAAATGTTTATAATTTGTAATTGATTTCCTATTCGAGCGGAAACCTGGATTTTCCGATTTCACAATATTGCGTGACTTTTCAAATACCATTATCCGGTAGCCAATGTAAAATGATTGACTAATGTGTGTGTGTGTATATATATATATATATATATATATATATATATATATATATATATATATATATATATATATATATATATATATATATATATATATCAAGGCTCAAATAACAAATATATCAGGTTCGATTGTCAAATTGAAAGGACCACGAATACTTCACACTGATATTCTATGTTTCAGTTACGCCAGTATTACACAGGGTCTCTTTTCAGGCGTTCTTGGTCTAAATTGGATTCACTGTATCAGCGACTGTGTCCTTCATTCAACTTTGGACTTCTGTTAACGATTCTGTGTTCTCGAATGCTGTAACTTTCCTTCTTCCTCTTTCTTACTACTCTTCCTTTCTCTTCTTTTTCCAGTTCTTCGTTGGAGGGGTGGGTAGGGCTCTCGGCTAGCACGCTGTTGGCCCGGCGTTCGGCTCTCCGACCGGCCAATGAAGAATTAGAGGAATTTATTTTTGGTGATAGAAATTCATTTCTCGTCATGATGTGGTCCGGATTCCACAATAAGCTGTAGGTCCCGTTGCTAGGCAACCACTTGGTTCTTAGCCACGTATAATAAATCTAATCTTTCGGGCCAGCCCTAGGAGAGCTGTTAATCAGCTCAGTGGTCTGGCTAAACTAAGATACACTTTTTTTTCTTCTTTTTCCTTTTTTCTTGTTTTCTTCGGGCCTGGGCTAGAACAGAGCATGGCTACAACTTGTATTGCATGCAAGCATTACTGAGGGATAACTATCTTTGTATTTACGGCAAATGCTTATTACCATCTTACGCTCGAAGCTGAATTCACTTTTGAACGTCACAAGCAAAGCAAGGAGGAATTATTTCTAATCTAGACTGGAGTAAAGCAAATTAGTTTATTAACCGGCCACAACTGGTACAAATTAGTATCAGGCTGTGACAATGGTCGCTGACTAGTACTGCTTTTACTTCTGTCTACATAATAAATTCATGACAGCATGCTTATGCAATTAAGTGTCGAGAGGTCAGTGTTACCTCTCACCCTAGAGCTCAAAGTGGACATGAGTTCACCAGTGACTCTTTTTTGTTGTTGTTTTCATGTCCAAAAGATATCTCAAAATGTCTCTTAATCGATCATATGGACTGGCCTGAAATTTCCTAGAGCGGTCAGCAATAGGCCCAGCTTAAAGGCGAATGGATTTAGAGCTGGTTCTGGATATGCATATAACTCGACGTCAAAGACTCTTTTTTTTGGAAAACATCTCCAAATGGTACAGATGGCTTTCACTGAGCGGGCAGTTGCAGGTTAAAGAAAAGCTGACTTACTTTACTTGACCGTAAAGTAAGGAATTTCTTTATTTGAATATATCTCCAGATGCAAATTCATGGGTTTCAATAACATTTCCTGGAGCAGTCAGTCACTGGTCAAGGAAGTTTTTACTGTACTTTGACAGGATTTTCCGAAGTGCCTCTAACTGTTAATCCAGGACTTTTTTTTTTTATTGGAATATATCTCCAAAGGTTGTCGATGGGTTCCGTTTAGATTTCGTGGAGAGGTCAGCTGTGGGCCAAAGAAAACGTGACAGGATTTTGAGCCGGACTGCGATGCAGACCTGACTGTCAATACAGAACTTTCTTATCGGAAGATATTTCCAAATGTTACTGATGGATTTCAATCCAATTTTATGGAAGTGTTGATGATATTTACAGATGCATCAGAGAGCAGGTGCAGGTGCATATGTAACGTAAAGATTTCAGTCACTGAAATACATACAATTATAGATTAGCCTCAATTGAAGGAAGATTTGGGGAGGAACTCCACAAAAACCGGAGCTTTCGGCAAAATGAAACACCAGAATCTAAAATCTAAGATTATTTTGAGCCATCAAAAGAGAAAACGTATTAAACTAAGAACGATCGCATAAAGTCTTGCCTAAGACCGACTACTGTCACATTATTTTTATAAAATTATTGAGATTTCGCAATTATTCGCAAAGAGAACAGTCACGCCAAAATATCTTGAATGTCAAATAGCTTGTCAAGCGAGAATTATGATTTCATCATGACTGCCAATACCAAGGAGAAGAAGAAGAAGAAGAAGAAGAAGAAGAAGAAGAAGAAGAAGAAGAAGAAGAAGAAGAAGAAGAAGATGGAAAAAAGAAGAAGAAGAAGAAGATGGAAAAGAAGATGAAAAAAAGAAGAAAAAAAAAGAAGAAGAAGAAGAAGAAAAAAGAAAATGGAAAAAAAGAAGATAAAAAAGAAGAAGAAGAAGAAGAAGATTTACATTACCAGTGAAGATATTCCTGAAGAGCTGGAATCAGCTGAACTCATTTTTAGTTTTCCGTAAAAGAAAATGATTGAAATGGCTTTGTCTGTCCGCCCGCACTTTTTCTGCCCACCCTCAGATCTTCAAAACTACTGAGGCTAGAGGGCTGCAAATTGGTATGTTGATCACCCACCCTCCAATCATCAAACATACCAAATCGCAGCCCTCTAGCCTCAATAGTTTTTATTTTATTTGAGGTTAAAGTTAGCCATGATCGTGCGTCTGGGAACGCTAAAGGACAGGCCACCGCCGGGCCGTAGCTGAGTTTCACGGGCCGCGGCTCATACGGCATTATAAGCTGTACAGAAACTCGATTGCATTTCTTACTTGTTTTAATTATGTCGCATATTGATTGAATATCTATACTGAAGTTCTGGAGTTCTTGCGAGCCGAGTACGTTTATCTAAAAGATGAATGAACAAACAGAAAGAGTGGCTTAAAGAATAAGGACATTAGATGAATGAAATGGGAAATACAATGAATGAAATCACTGAAAAACTCACGCGAGCGAGGCAAGTGCCAAAAAATGCCGGGCATATTGACCTTAAAATCAGAACGGCGATTGCGAAGTGTAAAATTATGCAAAGGAATGCAGAGCTGATCATACAGAGGTCAAAACCGCATCTCTCCCGAGATCTGCCCTGGTCCTACCTGTCTGCAGTTGGAGATACAACTTGCAAACAACCTGCACTTTCATTGAAATGTGTCAAGGCTAATGAATTGGATAGGTTATCATTGGCGAAACAGAACGCTGAGATGAGCCAACAGAATCACTTGAACTGTGTAGAGACTGATGTAAGGCCACTGCTTTTCCGATGGTCATTCCTTTACAACTACCGGTAGTGACGAAAACCTTGACTTGGATGCATTTAGAAAATGACGTTTATTAAACAAAAGACCAAAATGAATAAAAGGGAAAATAAAACCAGTTGTCAGCGACCACGCCATATTCCTGTCGATTAGGGGTCACCGTCTAATATCTCCAGAGACAGGAAGTTTACATAAATATTTTTTCACATAAGTCGTTTTTGCAAAAAAAAAAACTAAAAAAAAAAACTAGATCATTTTTTTGTTAGAGGTATGCCTGAAATGGTTTCGATAACATTTTTATGCAATCTCCGGAAGTGCTATTGGAAATGACTCGTTAACAAAACGAATTCTCAAGGAACGGGGTTCAGTAGATAGAGGAAATTTGAAATAATTCCCAGCTGCCAATGTGAAGCCTCTCAGTCTATAAAAATGTGTTGACTGACAAAAGACAGTTTCCTACAAACGAAAATTTGAACAAGATCGTGGTTACAAATTGAGCTCTATATATTTTATAGTATTATGTTTTGTAAATAGGCATCTAGCCAGAATTTCATTTGGGGCATAATCGTTAGCTAATTAAAAACGTTAATCATAATATGTTCCTTTCTATTTTTCATTTTTTAATTATATGCACTAATTAATTTCAGTTTATGGCTAGCTGTTCAAGAGCTCATTCAGTATATATGTCTGTTGTTCTGAAATGCCCATAAATTTCAGGGGAAATCCACCCTTCCCCCCCCCGCCCCCGATGCAGAATTGGTTGTCTATCATTTCCGATTTTGTTTTTAAAACACTGATTAAAACCGCATATTCTACTTATTTTTATCCTCATTTATATTTTTATCTATATTTTATTTTTATTTTTATTTATACTTATTTTTATTTTTATATTTATTTAAATCTATACTTTTCATTTTATTTTTATTTATATCGATATTTTTATGAGTATGTAATGCGAATGTTTTTCCTATTACTCTGTTTTACAAGACGTGTAAAATTCAGGTGTCAACAACATTTCCCAGAATGCCCGGTCAGGAGCGTACAGAAATGCCATGGGCTGCCTTTGGGCACCCCGCGGCGTGGCTTTCCTACCTAAAGCAATGGACCGAGCAATGGACTTATAATCTATTCCAAAAATCCTGCTACATTCACGGCACTCCTTAATCCTATTTTAGTCACGACAGTCTGAAAAGTATATATTTTACTTTTAGCTTCGTCAGTTATTAGGTGCTGTCAGTGACAGCTAAGACGTCAATGTCATTCTTATTATCTTCAGTGCGTTAAATGCCCACATGCCGATTATGTTAGTTTACGAAGCTTTCGTTTCTTTTCACAAACATCAAATAAAACCGTTTTTATTCAAGTGCTGTCGTGCACTCCTTTGAACTTGACTGGTGAAAACCGTCTCGAGGATTTGAAAGATGGGGACACAAAATGGCATCTCGAAGCCAAAGGTCTTCGACGAGGAGTCTGAAGAAAACCCAACTTTGTTTCTCCTCATTGACAATAATTTGATTGTGTGGCGACATATCTCATGTTTCATTCATTCTGACTGACTGCTCGTTCCCAGCTAAACAACACGACTCGTGCTTAGTGAGTGGATATTACGCAGAAAAAGAAAGTTTATTTTAATGAGGTTATACTGATCTGTTTATTGAAAACAGTCAGAATTCGCGATTTGTCCTCCGGAGCCGTGTTGCAACTGACCAGAATTTCCTTCCTCGCAATCGTCTGCTTTCTTAATGGAATTAGCCTTGGGCCGTACCAGAGGTTACAGGTTCTTTCTCCGTGGTTTCCTACCTCTCTCTCTCTCTCTCTCTCTCTCTCTCTCTCTCTCTTAGAACGGCTGAGCTTCTGGAACTACGAGGGCATTTAGTTTTCTTGTAAGATGAGTATATTATTTTCTCTTGTCTTCATCGTTATCTTTCTCCGTGCTTAATATCTACACCGATTCTTCTTATTATTTTTCAACAACACAGTTACCCAGTCTCTTTTCTCTCCTTCCACTCACACTGACTGGCTGATATGACTGAGCTTCTCCGCAATTATAATAATTGTACTTCCAACAGTAGAGTACCTATGACTTTTGTGGAAAAAATAAAAAAATGAAAATCACAAATGAAAAACTTCCAAGAGACTTTTCGTGGAAAAGGAAACTCTGAAAGCATCTTTGTGGGGATGAGTACTTGGAGGGCACTTATTGTGTAAAAATAAATACATCGAAAGCAATTTTGCAAGCACAGTTACTTCGCAAGCACTTTTTTTATGGAAAAAAAGTCCTCTGAAGGCAATTTATGGGGCAGAGATAACTCAAAGTCACTTTTGAGTGAAGGCACTTTGAAAGTACTTCTGGGGTGAATCAAAAGCACTTTTTGCGGGAAAAAAGGTATTTCAAAAGCATACTTTGCAAGCACTGTAGTTGTAAGAGTACATCAAGGGTGCGTTTTTGGGAAGGTACAGCACCTCCATAGAAAACGTAAGTTCAAAGCACCTTTTGGAGAAGCGCAAAAAATGAACATTTGTGGGAGAAATATTTCCAAACGACTTTTGTAAATAAAAAAAATTAAAAATTAAAAAGCACTGTCGTGCGAAAAAGTATTTTGAAAGTGTTTTTTTTTCCTAGAAAAAACTCTTAGAAAGCGCTTAAGTTGAAACAAACGCTTCGTAAGCATTTTTTGTGCAAAGGCACTTTTTGAGTTTTTTCCGAAAAAAGGTCCTCGAAGTGTAGGTTTTTCGTAAAAAAAAAACAAAAAAGCTTCTTAGATATTCTCATCCAAGCTGTCAAGTTCATGGACAGATTCTTCTACCGGTTTTCATATGAACAGAGAGAGAGAGAGAGAGAGAGAGAGAGAGAGAGAGAGAGAGAGAGAGAGAAAACAACCATCTTTCGTTTCCAAGAGAGAAAGCACAGCTTCTAGTTTGAGCTGACTGAAAAACAGGTATGACGCCTTTGCAAAAATCCCGCCCTCTCGCCACTCCCTTTGCTCTGGGCAAGCAAACTCTCTCTCTCTCTCTCTCTCTCTCTCTCTCTCTCTCTCTCTCTCTCTCTCTCTCCTTCAGGGTTAGTAGTGCAGTCTGGAGCTCTTAGACTCATCTTCAAAAGGTTATGGACTCCAGAGAGAAAATAAAGTCGGTGTCTTTGCTCTCAAGAGATAACGAGTATAAGAGTGAACTCCTGATCATGCACTGCGTCTAAGCAGTTCATCTCGAATACAAAAAGAAAGATATCAATAAGTTTGGGTTGATGCACAGACTAGCAATGAGAAACCACAAAAGAGACTTTGAAATACGTGTTTTACTAACCAACACTTGATTGCTTAGAGGGAGGACAATTAATGTAAAATATTTAACAAGAAAAAAAGAAACGCTGCCGAAGCGAGACTAAAATAATCGAAATAAATATTTAAGGGTTATCCTAGTTAGTAACTTGGGGAAACTGAACTCTGCCTCTAAACGCGAAATTTCTGGTTCTTGCCGCTTAACAAATTATAAATGATTACCCTAATAATCCCGAAGTAGATTAATTTAAACAAGTAAATACACTTTCTGGTCAAAAGTGAATTAGATTCTGGAAACACGAAGGGGACTCACGAACTGTAGAAACGTCAGCACAGCAACAAGGACAGAGACCCACCACTGACAGAGTAAAGAGCTCTGAGTTTCAAAATCCCAGATTCCACGAAAACGAGGCATACCGTAATTTCTGTAACCTTCGAAAACTGGGGTTGTACTTATAGTAACCTGTAAAATATCCACGAGCGGAACAGAGGGTCCAGATTTCCTCAAAACACAACCGCAAGACCACCAGTCGACTGTTGCTCTTGAACAGAGACCTGTCATTTATCGTTGACACTGCTTGGGGCTGTTTTGCATATAATGTAACCATGCGTCTGTCCAAATTCCCAAGGGGTTAGGCCTCACCTTACGAATGATACGCGAGCATGCGCACTTCGTCAGTGTATGAAAATAACGCAAAAGTTGCCATGAACGTTAAAGCAAAAAGGATAACTAGTAAAAAATGCGCCCAAGTTTCTTCGGCGCAATCGTATTTTCTGTACAGCGTATAATGCTGTATGAAACTATCAGCCACGGCCCCTGAAACTCTCAGCTACGGCCCATGAAACTTTCAGGGGCAGCCCATGACACTCTCAGCTACGGCCCATGACACTCTCAGCTACGGCCCCATGAAACTCTCAGCTACTGCCCAGGAAACTCTCAGCCGCGGCCCGTGAAACTCTCAGCCACGGCTAACGAAACTCTCAGCCGCGGCCCATGAAACATTCAGCTAAGGCCCGGTACTGGCCTGTGTTGTTGGCACCTATACCGTTGCCAGACGCACAATCATGGCTAGCTTTAACCTTAAATGAAATAAAAACTACTGAGGTTAGAGGGCTGCAATTTGGTATGTTTGATGACTGGAGGGTGGATGATCAACATACCAATTTGCAGCCCTCTAGCCTCAGTAGTTTTTAAGACCTGAGGGCGGACAGAAAAAGTGCGGACGGACAGACAAATAGCCATCTCTATAATAGTTTTCTTTTACAGAAAGCTAAAAACGAATGAGTTACGGCCAAGTACTGGAATATAAAATTTGTATAAAATTTGGGCCGAATGCCAAGCTCTGGGATCTATGGGGGGAGGTTTTCTGCGCTGAAAATTTACTGAAAGAATTACTAGGAGAGGGTGGAAAGTCAGATGGAAGAAAGAGAATAAGAACGGAGGCGCAGTAAAAGAAATGAAAGGAGGTTGTAGCTATAGGGGCCGAAGGGACGCTGCAAAGAACCTTGAGTAATGCCTACAGTAAATGCGTAAGGTGAAATAAAATCCCATTCTCTGAAAACAATTCCATTTTGTTATTGACAGCCGCAAATCCCTTTCATTTCTGCCGTGTATCATCACTTCCATGAACTGCTTAGTCTGTAGACAATCCAGGTACCCAAAGCTCTGTTCATACAGTTTGATCTGACTTCAACTGGTTCAGTATTTCATACTTTTACTTTCTGAACGGTCTAACTTTCAATGCATCTGCATTTACACACCACCTCCATTATTCTCTCCTGCTAATCCCACTGCCTTCTTGGATAAATAACATGCATTCACTTTCTCCGCTTCTGTTGATCAGAACTTCCAAACTCAAATTGACTTCTATCGAAACTGTGCTCTGAAGCCTCCATGCATCAAGACTCCTACTTTCCCTGCGCAATGGCGTTCACTCTGTGCATCTCCAAGTCTATTCACTCACATACCACTTAATCTTACTTCTAATTTCTTCAAGCTCCTTATTCACTCATGTTTCATTTGCATGCGCAATCGCTTCTGCCATTTCCCCCTCCTCCTCCTCAGATGCAAACTGCGCGTAATCTTTCCTCCACATTTTGATTCTCACTCCCGCTGCGTGTCGTACAGTAAAGCCTTCCATCGCTTCTGTTAATCCGACAGCCTCGTTTTCCTCTATTACCAGTGTCCTCATTTATGCGCATTTTGTAGAGTTCCTCGCTGGGTGAGCGGGTTCCGTTCTCAGCTACCACTCTGTTGGTCGCGAGTTCGAATCTCCGACCGGCCAGTGAAGAACAAGAGGAATTTGTTTCTGGTGATAGAAATTCATTTCTCGCTATAATGCGGTTCGGATTCCACAATAAGCTGTAGGTCCCGTTGCTAGGTAACCAATTGGTTCTTAGCCAAGTATAAATAAATCTAATCCTTCGGGCCAGCCCTAGGAGAGCTGTTAATCAGCTCAGTGGTCTGGTTAAACTAAGATATACTTAACTTATGTGCATTTTGTGCCCTTTGCTGTCTTACTCCTCTAACAAACTTTATTCTGATGATTTTCCGCCTTTCGTTCGAGCACAAATCATCAGGGCGATTCAGGGTCTCCCTGAATTAGATAGCTACAAAAATAACAATGATGATGATAATTAATAACAAAAGTACTTTAACTAACTTTATCTCGATGAATTTCCGCCTTTCGTTCAAGCACAAATCCTCAGGGCAATTCAGGGTCTCCCTGAATTATATAACTACAAAAATAACAATGATGATGATAATTCAGGGCCTCCCTAAATTAGATAATTACGAAAATAACAATGATGATCATAATTAATTACAAAAATACTTTAACTAACTTTATCTCGATGAATTTCCGCCTTTCATTCGAGCACAAATCCTCAGGGCGATTCAGGGTCGCCCTAAATTCAACTAATAATAATAATAATAATAATAATAATAATAATAATAATAACTGCAGGTTGCAGGTTGGCCGACTGACCTTCACTTTTACTTTCGTAGCGTGGCCTTCGAGTAGCCTTCACGCAATGCCCTTCTCCCGGCTGTCCCTGCCCTCACTTCTACTCTTTTCGTACCCAGGGTTCTCTCTCTCTCTCTCTCTCTCTCTCTCTCTCTCTCTTTGACCTTGATTTCACTCTCTACTGAGAGTCGCTGCTTTCTTTTCGTTTTCAATTTTTTTTTTTTTTTGTAATCGCCTACTGCTATTTTTTCTTCCCTTATTGATGCATAACTACGTAAAAAAACATTTGGAAAACATTTGAAAAATAAGGAGGAAGTTATTCGTTTCCTCAACTTGAATCAAATGAATCAAGTTTCAAAGGAGGAACGACAACAAATATCAGAAAATTATCATTTTCCAGTTCCTCGCATTAAACTAAAAACCTATAATAATCTTAAGGTTATGAATATTCCTGCGTATACAATAGAATGCAAATTATAAATCTTAAGGTTATGAATATTCCTGCGTATGCTATAGAATGCAAATTATAAATCTTATCAAGATTATGAATATTCCTGCGTATACAACAGAATGCAAATTATGAATCTTAAGGTTATGCGTATACAACAAAATGCAAATTATGAATCTTAAGGTTATGCGTATACAACAAAATGCAAATTATAAATCTTATTACGATTATGAATATTCCTGCGTATACAATGGAATGCAAATTATAAATCTTAATAAGATTATGAATATTCCTGCGTATACAACAGCATGCAAATTATAAATCTCCAGATTATGAATATTCCTGCGTATACAATAGAACGCAAATGTATAAATCTTATTAAGATTATAAATATCCTTACGTATACAATAGAACGCAATTTATAAATCTTATTAAGATCATGAATATTCCTGCGTATACAATAGAAGGCGAACTACGAAATACCAGCAGGAAATCTCACTGTAAATCACCAACGTCCCACTGACGCAAGCAACCGCAATCAACGCAAGCACTGGCCTTGGCATACGCCATTCGAGATAGCGAAAGAAGCGGAAAAAGCACTAAAGATAGAAAAAGCGAGAAAAGGGACAATGCAGAAGATAAAAGCAGAAAAATGGATGATGAGTTCAAGAGGTGAGCGTAATGATGGTAAAAAAAAAAAAAAAAAAAGTCAGCAACAATGAAGAAGAGAAAGCATTCACCTCCATGACATTGAGATGAGCCTGGATGCAGCAGGTGCAAGGTCCTTTTTGGCCCATGGGGCTCCACCCCCTCCTCCCCCCACCCACAACAAGCCCCCCCCCTCTCTCTCTCTCTCTCTCTTCGGGTCAGTGATAGCCTAAAACGTCAAGACAAGGAAAAAATATTTTATACGCTTATATAGGTAGTCTTACCTCTCTCTCTCTCTCTCTCTCTCTCTCTCTCTCTCTCTCTCTCTCTCTCTCTCTCTCTCTCTCTCTCTGTCGCTTCGGGTCAGTGATAGCCTAAAACGTCAAGACAACAAGGGAAAAATATTTTATACGCTTATATAGGTAGTCTTACCTCTCTCTCTCTCTCTCTCTCTCTCTCTCTCTCTCTCTCTCTCTCTCTCTCTCTCTCTCTCTCTCCAGTTCACGATAGCCTAGAAAATCAAGAATAAAAAATATATTTTATATGCTCATACAGGTAATCTTATCTCTCTCTCTCTCTCTCTCTCTCTCTCTCTCTCTCTCTCTCTCTCTCTCTCTCTCTCTCTCTCAGTTCACGATAGCCTAGAAAATCAAGAATAAAAAATATATTTTATATGTTCATACAGGTAATCTTATCTCTCTCTCTCTCTCTCTCTCTCTCTCTCTCTCTCTCTCTCTCTCTCTCTCTGCAGTTCACGATAGCCTAGAAAATCAAGAATAAAAAATATATTTTATATGTTCATACAGGTAATCTTATCTCTCTCTCTCTCTCTCTCTCTCTCTCTCTCTTCTCTCTCTCTCTCTCTCTCCAGTTCATTAGCCTAGAAAATCAAGAATAAAAAAAAATATTTTATATGTTCATACAGGACAATCTCTCTCTCTCTCTCTCTCTCTCTCTCTCTCTCTCTCTCTCTCTCTCTCTCTTTGGGTCAGTGATTGCATAAAAAGCACAAGGTCATTGAGGGCACAGGACAACCAACTCTCTCCTCTCTCTCTCTCTCTCTCTCTCTCTCTCTCTCTCTCTCTGTGGAGGCCAACGTCCGAACCTTCACATAAAATATAAATAAATAAAAAAGATAACTGACACCATGGCATAGACTTATATTAAGTATCTAATTTAAATTCCACAGTCATCTTGCATGCACGTGATCTCTCTCTCTCTCTCTCTCTCTCTCTCTCTCTCTCTCTCTCTCTCTCTCCCTCAGCTTAAGAAACGTGAAGAAGACAGACCTGATTATAATCTCTGAATAGGCGTAATAACATGTTGACACGTTTGCATTCGAGGTGGAAATTACTGAAAGATATTTCTATGATAAATACTTTTCTTTATATATATATATATATATATATATATATATATATATATATATATATATATACATCTATATCAGACAAATATCCCTAAATCATCAAAGCAAGCGAAAGCAATGGTAAGTCACCTAATGTCAGTGAAGAATTCAAGCTCTTAGCATCTCCCAGTGAATGCACAAGAACGGCGGAATCTGGACGTCGAGCACAAGACTGGAATTCAAAAGCCAAGCATTCCAGACATTTCCGGAGTCAGGATCAAAGCAAGATTAAAGCAGTTGCCAATTAGGGATATTCTCCGGTCGAAACTGATCCCGGTTACTGGGAAAGAGATTTGGGAAATCTGAGGTAGGTAAAATACCACTGATGAAGATAAAAAGCAATTTACATGACAATAATATGTACTCTCTTTTGTATTTTAAGGCTACGAAGCTGCATATATAAGTACGGGGTGCATATTGGTTATATGTCCCCGGCAGAAAATGCAGGAAGAATAAAAGAAAGTTAAGAAAGAATGAGCAAATAGAAAGTCTTATATAATAAGAGCCAACAGTTTAACGTTTGAGTGAGGAACTGCATTCTAAAGCAACGTCTGAGGAACCTGTGGTCTAAAACTTGAAATGAGTCTGTGGTCTAAAACTTGAAATGAGTCTGTGGTCTAAACTTGAAATGAGTCTGTGGTCTAAAACTTTAAATGAGTCATTCTAAAACTTAAAATGAGTCTGTGGTCTAAAACTTGAAATGAGTCATTCTAAAACTTGAAATGAGTCTGTGGTCTAAAACTTTAAATGAGTCTTTCTAAATTTTGAAATGATTCTGTAGTCTAAAACTTGGAATGATTCTGTAGTCTAAAACTTGAAATGAGTCTGTGGTCTAAAACTTTAAATGAATCTGTGGTCTAAAACTTTAAATGAGTCTGTAATCTAAAACTTGAAATGAGCCTGTGGTCTAAAAATTTAAATGAGTCTGTAGTCTAAAACTTGAAATGAGTCTGTAGTCTAAAACTTTAAATGAATCTGTGGTCTAAAACTTTAAATGATTCCATAGTCTAACACTTTAAATGAGTCGGTGGCCTAAAACTTGAAATGAGTCTATGGTTTAAAACTTGAAATGAGTTTGTAGTGTAAAATTTTAAATGGGTCCGTAGTCTAAAACTTTAAATGAGTCTGTGCAAAACTTGAAATGAAGAGCCTGTAGTCTATAACGTTAAATGAGGAGCCAGCAGTCTCAAATTTTGACTGAAGACCCTGCAGTCTAAAGCTTGAATGAGGAACCTGCAGTCTAAAGCAATGTCTAAGGAGCCTGCAGTCTAAAACTCTAAATGAGGAGCCTTCAGTCTAAAATTTTAAATGAGGAACCTGCAGTCTAAAATTTTAAATAAGGAGCCTGAAATACAAAACTTTAGATGAAGAGCCTGCAGTCCAAAATCTGAAATAAGGAGTTTGCAGTCTAAAACTTTTAATGAGGATCCTGCAGTCTAAAACTTAAAATGTGTATCCAGCAATCTAAAACTTTAAATGAGGATCCTGCAGTCTAAAACTTAAAATGAGGATCCAGCATTCTAAAACTTTAAATGAGGATCCAGCAATCTAAAACTTAAAATGAGTATCCAGCAATCTAAAAATTTTAAATGAGGATCCAGCCATCTAAAACTTTAAATGAGGATCCTGCAGTCTAAAACTTAAAATGAGGATCCAGCCATCTAAAACTTTAAATGAGGATCCTGCAGTCTAAAACTTAAAATGAGGATCCAGCAATCTAAAACTTTAAATGAGGATCCAGCATTCTAAAACTTTAAATGAGGATCCAGCATTCTAAAACTTTAAATGAGGATCCAGCAATCTAAAACTTTAAATGAGGATCCAGCATTCTAAAACTTTAAATGAGGATCCAGCAATCTAAAACTTAAAATGTGTATCCAGCAATCTAAAACTTTAAATGAGGATCCTTCAGTCTTAAAACTTTAAATGAGGATCCTGCTGTCTAAAACTTTAAATGAGGATCCTGCAGTCTTAAAACTTTAAACAAGGAGCTACATTCAAAAGTCCCACCCACAAGAGCTTGCATTCCGGTCGAAAGTGAGAGTCCAGCCTCCCACAGCAGGTCTGTGCAACAATCCACTGCTATCATCATCACCCCCTGGGTTATTTTTGGAGTCGTCCCTTCGGCCCTCGTTGGGTTCAACAGGCGGGCCACTTTTTGGTTGTTACTATTAGACTGTGGTTTTTCTGGATAGGCAGTTCTTTCGCTTCTATTTTTAATACGTCTTTCTTTATTTCTTAATTGTGAATTTAAGAAGAGATGCGTAATATATGTACTGTACATATATTATATTTATTGCATGTATATTTGGCTATTGCTTGTACAAACGTACTTAGTAAAATGTGACCAATGAAATTATATATATATATATATATATATATATATATATATATATATATATATATATATATATATATATATATATATATATATATATATATATATATATATACATACATATATAGCATCGAGTTAGGGGAGAAGGAGAATTCCTTGTATTTCCTTTCAATGTACTTTATTGTGCTGACGTTTCAGGACCATGTGTCCCATTTTCAAAGCTATAAATTAAAAAAGACAACAGAATTAAAAATAGACTCAGATTTTAAAAACGAGAAAAAGAAATTTTACATAAAAGTATAAAAGAAACATAACAGAAAGGAACAATGAATACCAAATAGTGCTGAAGGCAAAAGCTGAGTGACATTCAGGGTCCGTTTTGGTTCCAACGGAAACTCACGAGAGGTATAGAGGTGTTGACGTGGACTGAGTATTTAATTGGGGAACTAGTTGTTTAATAAAAAGAGATTCTAGTATTGACAGTTGGTGGTCATTCGAGCTTTGCCTATTATTTTGAAATCCTTGTAATTGATATTATATTTGCATTTTTCCCTGGTCTCTTATGCATGAAAATTCGGGGTTTGATAATTTAGCACCCGTTCGGTAACTTACGCCACGATGAGAGTCTAATCTCACCTTCAACAACCTACGAGTGGAGCCCACGTACTTCCCCAGGTCACATCTGGGGCAATTAAACAGGTATATGACTCCCGAGGTCATCAAAGGGTGCAGACTTTCTTTATATTTAAACATAGACTTGATCGTCATTGGATTATTTGGTACTAGTTTCAGTTCGACAGCCGGTAAATATTTGTTTATTATCTGTCGTAAATCTTGGTAAAAATGTTTATCGTAGATAAGCGGGACACTTGCATAGAAAGGTAGTTTAGGTACTGTTGGTATTCTGAATTTTGGTTGAAAAATATTATTTAAAAATTTGCGCAAATGTTTGTAAAATAGCTTAGATGGGAAACAGTTATTAATAAAATATTGGTGGAGATATAGAATTTCCTCGTGAAAACCATTCCAATCAGATGTTAAACTAAAGGCCCTGTGGAAGAGGGTAGATAAAGAGTTTAACTTAAAATTAAAGAAACAATGGCTATAAAAATTAGAACCCAGACCGGTAAAAGTTTTTTTCCTACGATAAACATTTTTACCAAGATTTACGACAGATAATAAACAAATATTTACCGGCTGTCGAACTGAAACTAGTACCGAATAACCCAATGACGATCAAGTCTATGTTTAAATATAAAGAAAGTCTGCACCCTTTGATGACCTCGGGAGTCATATACCTGTTTAATTGCCCCAGATGTGACCTGGGGAAGTACCTGGGCTCCACTCGTAGGTTGTTGAAGGTGAGATTAGACTCTCATCGTGGCGTAAGTTACCGAACGGGTGCTAAATTATCAAACCCCGAATTTTCATGCATAAGAGACCACGGGGAAAAATGCAAATATAATATCAATTACAAGGATTTCAAAATAATAGGCAAAGCTCCGAATGACCACCAACTTTCAATATTAGAATCTCTTTTTATTAAACAACTAGTTCCCCAATTAAATACTCAGTCCACGTCAACACCTCTATACCTCTCGTGAGTTTCCGTTGGAACCAAAACGGACCCTGAATGTTACTCAGCTTTTGCCTTCAGCACTATTTGGTATTCATTGTTCCTTTCTGTTATGTTTCTTTTTATACTTTTATGTAAAATTTCTTTTTTCTCGTTTTTAAAATCTGAGTCTATTTTTAATTCTGTTGTCTTTTTAATTTATAGCTTTGAAAATGGGACACATGGTCCTGAAACGTCAGCACAATAAAGTACATTGAAAGGAAATACAAGGAATTCTCCTTCTCCCTAACTCGATGCTGTTCATCAGGTTTAAAGCAACTGCCTTCGACTTTCATATATATATATATATATATATATATATATATATATATATATATATATATATATATATATATATATATATATATACATACATATATGTATATATATATATACATATATGTATATATATATATATATACATACATACATATATATATATATATATATATATATATATATATATATATATATATATATATATATATATAGTGTGTGTGTGTATTTGTATGTATGTATAAATATCCATTTCAATAATATCTTTATCACTGACATTAGAATAAAAAAAACTGCACAACACGAAGCGTTAAAATAACTGCTAAGCTAAACAGATAAAAAAAAAAATCCTTTACTGCATTCATTGCGTGGGGGAAAGAATGCCGTCAGATAATATCAAAATAGAAAATTATAAGGTTTGGGCCATACCTGCGAAAGCTAACATAGATACAATCAGGTTATGAAAGAAATGTCAGACTAGACTGACAACTCCATCCTTAGCCTTACAAATCTCTTGTTATCTAAATTCTAAATCCCATGGTTTCATTGCTATGGCTTGAGAATCTAATTATTCCCTGAGATTGCAGATTTTATATGGTCGTGTTACAACATTCCACAACCATTTTATAATTCTGAGTTTGAAGCACGAGGCTACAACCGAATTTGTGCTGATTATTTTAATTGTTATAAAATGTAACAGTAAATTCAATTACTTTACCAAAATTATCATTACTTTTATAGTTAGCTATTCGATTTAAACAAACCATCTGAGCTTAATATAAGATAATCACTTGTAAACATAAACGTCATTAGTTTAATTTAATAAATCGGGACAAATCAACTCATACCGAAACTACCTCTTATTTGTTCTATATAACAGCACCAGCTGCATCGATCGCTGATTGGAGAAGCATCAGATATCTCATTCTCTGATTGGCTGAAATGACAGCGGGTTCGTAAACGACATTAAATCATTACGCAAATTTAGTGACTTAAAACCGCATTTTCCCAGTCTGCGTTTGAGCCAATGATTGCCAGAGAACAGAAAGAGGCGAAGCTTTGTGATTGGTCCCTAAAAATTAGGATGCCGCCCGTGCTTGTAGCTTTTTGCGCTCTAAGACTGCAATCTGGATAATTGACTCTTCAAGGAAACAATTATAGTGTTTCTTAATCATTTTTTTAAAGGCTGCATCTCGATTATGCAGAAAATGCTTCTTTATTTTACTAAACTTTGAGATATGGTGAAATTCAACAACCGCTGGGGCCAACCCCAGCATTTTCGTCAAGCAGGACACAAGGGGCTCCTTCTGATGCAGTTCGTTGAAGTACAATGTTACAGGAATACAGAATTCTTTACCCTTTGAGGGCTAATGTACCCCTAGTCAAAGGACTGGAAAAGGCAGTACGCCAGGTACTAAGGCTGCGTCTACACGATCGAACTTCGTCCGGTGTGACGTCAGAAGCGGGCACAGTTCTGACTTTGCTCGCTGTTACTCCGCTTCTGACGTCACGTCACAACGTTCGTCGGACAAAGCTCGATCGCGTGGGCGCAGCTTAAAAGGAATTTGGAACTGTTACAATATTCACTTCAGTAAGCAACACATGGAGGAACCTTTCTGTTTCCTGCGTTTGTCAGACCGTGTCTGTATGTATGACATTCTCGCCCATATTACGGCCAGCCCTAGGAGAGCTGTTAATCAGCTCAGTGGTCTGGTAAAACTAAGGTATACTTAACTTTTTTATGCATTTGTGGCCCGCCCGCTCCCCAACACACACACACACACGCCTCACTCCTTAGCAACAAACCAACCCAGCAGGATATTACCACTTCCGCGACACACTTGGTTTTCATATATTCAGAAAGCACATAGTCTAGTCTAACATCAAATGTAAGTGCACTATTGCTCTGTTAGTTACTATGTACATTTTCTGGCCGCCGACTGTTCAGCAACCCATATAAACACCACTGTCGTTTGCTAACAAATCATCACCCTAAGATCTCTCGTCTTAATCATCCCCGCTAAATTTACAAGAAAAATAAAATTGAGAGAGGTCAAGAGATATGGATGCAATCACAAAAAAAAAAAAAAAAAAAAACAAAAAACGTCTGAAAAAACTAAGGTGTGTCTTCATGGTGATAAAAAAAAACTGCCGAATCACAAAAACATATATAAAAACTTACCCGCCATTTTTTGGTGCATTGGAACAAGCACGACGAGTTTCTTTAGGCCGAGAGCCAATACTCTTCGATGGACAGACCACGAGGCCGCTGAAAAAGAGTGAGTATTTTGAGGAGACTTTCCAAAGAATCACGGCGGTCGGGAATTACGTAAACGTGAGGCATACGCAGTGTAATAAATATCCATTTTATCTCTCTCTTGTAATTTACTTTGACACTTTCCAAACTGGCCTTCCCGGAAGCCTGTTTTTTTTTTTTTTTTTTTTGGTGGTCTTGTTTTTCTCAACTTGAATAAATTTGTTCTGAGTGGGAACGTACCATAGCGTAAAAAATTCCTTAAGAGAATTATTATATATAAGAGAATCATTATACATAAGAGAATTATTATATACTGAACCAGAAATTGCGTCTACGTCGCATCTTCGGCAAAAAATTGAAATTATGTAGCAGATTAATTTCCTCTAAAATAAATTAACTTGGGGCCATGGGTTTGCATTAGCCCTAAAATTTGCGTCGTGGGTTTGGTAGATAGATAGTTAGAATATAAAATTAAGGCCATAGGCCAAGCACTGGGACCTATGAGGTCATTCAGCGCTGAAAGGGAAATTAACAGTAAGGAGGTTTGAAAGGCATAACAGTTGAACTATGAAACCATTGTTACGAGAGTGGAAGGTTAAATGGAAGCAAGAAAATATGAACAGAGGTACAGTAAAAGGAATGTAAGGGGTTGCAGCTGGGTGCCAAAGGAACGCTGCAAAGAACCTTAAGAATCAATACTCAGTGCCATGAGTTTAACGGTCTCAGTGTCACGTGTTTGGTGCAACCTCAAAATCAATAGGCCAATAGGGCCGTGAGCTTCGGTTAACTCTAAAAACAAGCAACTTAGGGCTATGGGTCTGTAAACGTTCCAGAATCAATCAACTTTGTGCCATAGGTTTAGTAGATTGCAAAATCGATGCATTCATGTAACTTCAGTATCAACAATCTCAGTGTCTTGAGTCTAGTACAGTAACTCGGTAAACTCAGAGCCAAGGTTTGGTCAAGCTTCAAAACCAATTAACTGGGCATAAACTAAAAAGGAAATGACCACACAGCAGTAAAACACGTCATGAGCTCAAGTCGATAACTCATCTTACAGACGTCACAAATAGGTACAGAAGCTAATGACTTGGTAGTTCTAACCAGTGCTTCGTATGATTATCCGGTATGAGCCAAAGGCTCGTCTTCCCCTTCCAGCCCCTGACATGTTTTCAACCTGTTTATAACACTTGAAGAGATAACTTGCCCCTGTGCGTTTATTTCACGTTTTACTTTAGCAGAATAGAACATAGAATTTAGGCTTACGGCCAAGTGCTGGGATGTATGAGGCCATTCAGCGCTGAAACGTCAATTTTCGGTAAAAACGACTGAAAGGTGTAACAGCAGAAAAGCCGTGCAGAACTGTAATCTTGAGTTTAACATCATAACTCTTCGATTGTAATTTCTTTTTGTATACAATTAAGTGCTTTTAGTTGTCGAACCCTGAGCACTTTTGGTGTCATCTAAGATTGAAAACCAAACCAATGAGTCACTTGCTCTCAAGTTTCTGAAAATGAATCGTATGTCGCAATTCTCTCTGTTACATAACCTCTTGCCTAGCACACTTCTAGACTAAAGACTAGGACGACCCCATGTGATGAGAAGAAAGAAGGAATCTGCAGTAAACCTTGCGAAGTATAATATACAAAGGGTATTAAATTAATAAAATATAAATTTGACTGTACACTTACGTTAAGTAACGTATCTTCAATTCACCGATCCGTGGTACAGTATACCAACAGGTTGGATCGGTGTTTATGATAAGATCGCCAATCAGTGCTTGGCAATTTGAAATCTTGCCTTGCTGGGACCGAGTTGCTGAGACCGAAAAGAGGGTGCTGCCAACTTCATTTATGCCTGATGCCCATGTGAGTGCACCATGACGACGCTAACCCGAGAGAATGAATTTCTTCCATTTGTGTACATCCAGACGACACTAACCAGAGAGAAAGATATACAGATATAGATAGAGTTTTTATTTTATATTTTTAGGTATAAAGAAAAATTCTAATAAAAAAAAAAAATAAAAATAAAAATATGAAATAAAATGAAAATACATGAAAAATAAATAACTGAAATATATATATATATATATATATATATATATATATATATATATATATATATATATATATATATATATATATATATATATATATATATATATATATATATAATCTTAATCTTCACCCTAACAACAACAGACAGAAAATCAAATATAATTCCCGAATACGTAAAGCCTCGTTCACCAGAGGCATTCATGCATTAATATGGAAAAAACATTAGCATTCGCGCTTCAAGGCCGCAACCATTTTTCAATGACGCAACGGGAAAGCATTTCAGAATGTTACGAAAATCGCCAGGCTTTCTCACGAAGCAATTTGCCGGCACGTTAATAGATGTAATTGCGAGGTTCGCATCATTTGTTTTTAGCGTGTTTTGTTCTCTGGTCTCTCATTTTTACATGTCTGTCATTTTCAAAGTTATTTATCCTTTTAGTTTTCCGTAAAAGGGACTGTTGTGACGGCTTTGTCTGTCCGTCCCCAGATCTTAAGGACTACTGAGGCTAGAGGGCTGCAAGTTGGTATGTTGATCATCCACCTTCCAATCATCAAATCAAATTGCAGCCTTCTAGCCTCAATATTTCTTATTAGTTGTCTGTAAATGGAAACTATTGTGCCGGGCTTTGTCTGCCCGTCCGCACTTTGTTCTGTCCACCTCAGATCTTAAGAACTGCTCAGGCTAGAGGCCTGCAAATTGCTATGCGATCATCCACCCTCCAATCATCAAACATACCAAATTGCAGCCCTCTAGCCTCAATAGTTTTTATTTTAAGATTAAAGTTAGCCATAATCGGTTTTCTAAACAACGATATATGACAGGCCACCACTGGGCCGTAGTTAAAGTTTCATGGGCCGTGGCTCATACAACATTACACAAAGACCAAAGATAGATTCATTTTCGGTGGCCTTGATTATACGCTGTAGTGGCTGTACAGAAAACTCGTTTGTGCCGAAGTCTCTTGGGCGGATTTTTTTTAACTTATTTTTTGCTGCGTCTCCTGTTCACATTCGAAAATAGATCATCTATAAATTATGTATTCCAATTGTTTTTTTTTACATTTTTTACAGGAATAACGCAGTTTTCATGCTAATAGTCCATTTTTTGGCTTCCAAAACATTTAGAACGTTAATTTATTACCACCTTTATTCTTCCCGGAAATCAAGAGAAGCTGCTTATTCTATTTGGCTTTGAATAGAATAGAATAGAATATAGAATTTAGGCCAATGGCCAAGCACTGGGACCTATGAGGTCATTCGGCGCTGAAACGGAAATTGACAGTTAAAAGGTTTGAAAGGTGTAACAGGAGGAAAACCTCGGCTGCACTATGAATCAATTGTCAGGAGAGGGTGGAAAGGAAGATGGAAGAAAGTTAATATGAAAGGAGGTACAGTAAAAGGAACGAAAGGACGCTGCAAAGGTCCTTAAGTAATGCCTACAGTGCACCGCATGAGGTGCATTGACGGCACTAACTCCCTACGGACCGATTCCATATTGTTCCACATTCTATTATCACCTCTATTTTATTCCAATATAAACCTCATATTTTTGTTTGTCAATTACCTCAAACTTTGCTGACTCTATCAATGACTGTTCCCAGTCTTAGGTTTGTTCCCAAAACCAAATTTTCCCCTCTTTCTTTTGCTATTCTTTTTCGTGTCTCATTTAGTTGTTTTTCTGCCTTTCATTTTTCCCAATCTTCGACTTCATGAATTTTACAATCACTTCTTTACCTCCCAAAACTCACCTCCCTGTTTTACAATCTCCAACTTCTCGAGTTTTCAATTCCGGCATTTTTCTGTCGCCGAAACTCAGGGTCCTTCATATGACTACGGTCAACTTACTAACACGTACGTAATTTGGTGATTTGATCAACACAAAGCAAGACTAAATACTCACAAAACATTCTAATGAACATCTGGTGGGCATTTTAACCTTTATCTCGGGGGATTGAGAGCTTTAAAATGCTTGAATTTAAAGTATAACCAAATAAAGTTCAATATTTAAATAAAATAGTCCCACACAACATTTGGAAGTCGCGTAGTAATTTCCCGACAGGTAGAAGGAAGAAGAGACTGTGTTTACCAAGTTCCCTTTGTCATGTTGCTGTTCCCGTCAGTTTAAAGGGAGTTTATAATCATGTTTCTCAGGACAGTGTCTTTCACCATACTACAGTGTAAATAAGAATTAATGAACCTGGGATTAAGGTTAAATGGCCCAGCGCTGAGAATGCCCCCCCAAAACTAACTTCTTTATAACCAAACCAGGAACGTAATTCTTTTTCTAACTGACCAGTGAAATGCTTTGTGGTTGGACATTTTAATGGTTTCAAGAAATACTTTTATTGTATGCTGCATAATAAAATACTGAATCTGTAACTGTATACAGACTATTGACTAACAAAATGGTACGTAATGAATAAAAAAAATCACTCAAAATTTGGCTAAAAATTAACAATTGTACAATACAGGGCTCCATTCAAAATCACCTTACTGACCTGAGGTCTCGAGTCCAACAATACTTACGTATCTAAAACGATATTTCTTTGCCAAGTTCTCTACATGCAGGTGTAAACCAGAATACGATAAAAAATAAATTAAGCTGTCTTACTTGAAGTGGATATATACAAAAAAAGGGGTGCATTTACAGGAATCGAAATCTAAACAATTTCACAAAATCTAAATTTTTACAGCCTCAAACGAACAAATATTAAAACCTTACGCACACAACAATTGCAACTTCTAACTACAATGTCAAAACCTCTATAAATAAATAGGAATGTCTATAAAATCAATACCTTTGAGTACAACTCAAGAGTCCTCAACTAAAATGTAAAATCGTTCGATTAAAAATACGAAATTCATGGACGTCCTTTCTCCTGTCTTGTGCTTTTTTCGTCAATATTTCGGACGTTTCAAATCCTGTAGATTCGATACTTCTGCGCTTCTGGAGACGAGGAGACTTATCTGAAATTGGTATTGGACATTTTAGACAAGAGGCTTACTATCAGAAAGTGTCAGTACGCACAAAGTTTCTTAAAATCAAATTTTTCATAATATTACATGTGTTTCAATATGCTTCTAAGTTTTTACTGTATATGTTACTCGACAATTTCTGTTGGCCTTGTTACAATGGGTTTGAAATAAAGGAGTCACAAAAGGTAAAAATAATTTTGAGTGGAAACTAATGAAAAATCCCCTCTGATCTTATGGTGTTTAATACATCATTAACAAATTTAAATAAGCCCAAACCCTGAGAACAAACGGCTGCACTAACTAGTAACTAATGATTATCATCTTTAAATGGTATGTATTGGCCTACGAATTTTTTATTCAGCGATCAGAGTCTAGTGATGATTCTCTTTTGGATTTGTCTCTCATTAAATTTATTAAGTGAATAGGTACAAAGAACCTCGATTTAAGTGAATCTAGTCAATTTACATTCTTGCGGCCCTTGATGCAAGTTCTTTTTGCATATCACTTCATTCTTCCAACTTATGCATTGTTCTCATTGTTCTTCATGACAGTTTTAAAGATTAAGCGACCTATGTAGGAGTTTTCAAAAGCCCAATAGCCCATTCTTCACTTTCGTATTGTTGGCCGTGAACTGAAGCAACAAAACACAGGTTCTGTAACATTGTCGTTACACCTATTAAACCCACTGCTCAACAGCTAGTAAAACTGCATCATTAAAGTTAAAGGAACACAATATAATATCCACAGAGAAACTCCAGACTTTACATCTCTCCTCTACAGTGCAGTGTGGACTAATCAGTTTTATCCACCACAACGAGGCAGATGCCTGGAAACTGTCTGTGAAATATACTTGGAAGTTGTGACATCATCTAGGCTTTGCTGCGGATCCAAAAATTCCTATTTACTATTACCAATTCCTAAATACAGTATTCTAATGAATAACTTTCATGTTGAATGTGATAAAACCCTGTTATACTTACCAATAAGGATTCCGTTGGACTGGAACCAATGTGCTTTGATTAACTGCAGCCAAAACTTACAGGCACAGTTAGCAGCACCACTAGATTTATCAGTACCTGATCTGACAACATATAGTTCTTGTTTTCTCAACCACTGCCATGCCAATCAATACCTATTACTTTGATGCACCTCTTTGTTGATCTCTCTTCTGCCTCAAGTCAAGTTCTGACTCTTCTAAAGTCTGCTGAGATGCAGCCTGGCGTCTGGCAATTGCCCTTGCAACTGAGGAACCTCGACCTTTAGAGCGAGACTTATGCCTCTGGTAGCGATGTGAAGGGGGTTTGGTCTGAGACCTTACAGGGAAAGGCTGCTCTGCAGAGCTTGACTGGTGCATTGTAGGAGTTAGATTGGAAGAGGCAGATGCTTCTTGTATCCCAGCTGCTGTACCAACCACAGGGTTTGGAGTGGAAAACTGACCAGAGCTAAAATCCAGTCTTTCTCGGTCTTGTGATGCTTGTTTACGTGGGGACTGTATGGCCAACTGTTGTGCCATAAGAACTGCCATTCCCTCATCAGTATCAACTCTTCTGTAACGCGGTCTACCTAATAAAGGATTCAACACTGGGTTTTGTTCTTCAAGTGACTGATTTGATGACTGGTTTTCAGAGAGAAATTTACGTAGTTTTCCGAGACGAGATGCCTGTTTACTTGGAGTCACTACATGAGACTGTTGTCCTGATGAACTAGGCTGATAACTGTCAGATGGCTCATGGCTTGGACGGCTAGGATCTGGCATTTCTTGCATCCTATGTAATAGGCTGTCATCTTTAGGAGACACTCTTGAATACTGGCTTTCTGAGTAAGAGCCCCCTCTTTGTTGAAGTACAGGGGGTCGCACTGAATGACTTGGCTGGCTAGCAGCAGTAACTGGCAATCTCTGCCGCACACTTGTTTCTGGTTGTTGAGATTGTCTGTGCCGTAGTGGTGAGCTCAAGTCAAGAGGTGATGTTTCATAGGATGAACTTGAAAAAGAGACCTCATCAAATTTCTGCATTGAAGAGGCTGAAGAGTATTCTTGTGTTGATACAGCATAGCCCTCTTGCTGAAAAGTCTGAGAAGAAATGAGAGGAAAAGATGACTTTGGGGTTGTTAACCCTCGATGCTGTCTGGATGGTTGCATACTCAGGTGAGGCTGGGTGAATGGAGGTACTGATGAGTAAGCTCCATGAGTTTCCTTATGACCAGAAATACCTGCAGTTAAATTTTCTATTTGATCCTGCACAGGTACCTCCTGCTCAGCTGCAACACCATGGTATGATTGTGAAGGTTGACCAAGTCGTCTTTGAAAAACTTGAGGACCTGTCTGACACGCCTGACTACGATGAGACTGATTTTCTAAAGTAATTATCTGCCTTGGCTCTGGAAATGAGGTTCCATGCTGAACAGGTGAGAAAGGGGCCAACTGTCTTGAGTCTGAAAACTGAAGTGTTTTAGGTTTTACAATACCTGATGAATCTGAGCTTTCTGATGCCAACATATGCACTGTGCTTTTCTCAGGGGTTTTCATTTCATCTTCATACACTATTGAACTCTTTGGAGTCTGCTGGTATTGTGCAAGGTCAGTAACACGTGCAAATAAAGACAATGGAGTTGGGTTATCTAAAGGAGGACTTATTGCTTGCCCAAAGCTCTGCTGCCCTGGAGACAAACTAGGAGAAGAGGCAGCTTCTGACCTGGGTGAGGCAGCTTCTGACCAGGACGAGGCAGCTTCTGACCAGGACGAGGCAGCCTCTGACCAGGACGAGGCAGCTTCTGAAATGAGAGAGGCAGCTTCTGACCTGGGCGAGGCAGCTTCTGACCTGGGCGAGGCAGCTTCTGAACTGGGCGAGGCAGTTTCTGAACTGGGCGAGGCAGCTTTTGTCTCAGGCTTCCTTGACACACTAGCATTCTTACTCTTGCCACTAGCTGATCTCCGACTTGTTCTAGACGTGGATGCTCGTGGCGTTTCAGTAAATCCGACATTTCTTTCACGAATAGACAGATTTTCTGATGGCTGATAAACAGCATGTTCTGGCTGAGCTAAATGCACTGAAGGATGACATTCAGATTCTTTATGCACTTCAAATCCTTGAATTTTTTTCCCTTTTTTCCCTTTTACTTTAGCTATAGCTTTGGATGAATGACCACCACTGTCCCCTGAGGAGGATTCATAGTAGAAGACTTTGGTATGTGTTCCAGGGGAAGGCTCTGTGTAGGAGGCAAGGGGAAGACCATGAGGCACTGGAGATAAACTATATTGATCTCTAGGAGAAAGTCCAAAAGGATCCAAAGAAGGTTCTCCACTATCCCTGGTGGAAGGTAAATGGCAATCCCTTGCAGGAAGGGAATGGCGGTCACCAGGGAAGAGTGCATCATGACCCAAGACAGACAACTCACTGGGATCTCTGGTGGAAAGCTTACTTTGGTCCTCAGTGTCAAGCACACCAATGTTTTCAGGGGATATGGGACCACCAATGCCAGCAGTATCCAAACTGCCCAAGGGGGTTGTAAATGCTTCACTAGGTACATCGTGAGTGCCTGAAGTTTTCTTTAAATTTCTTTGGGAACGAAGCATCTTCCTAAGTCTTTTAACAAACTTGGGGGATCCTGTATCCTTCTGACTAGTGGGGGAATAACTTGACACTGATGACTGAGCACTAGGAAGCAAAGGATTTTGGGTTGCAAGCTTAGCAGATGATGCAGTGGGGTTTTCCGAAAATTCATGGCTAGATGGAGATTCAAACTGTACTGCTGGTGAAATACTAGTGGGGGATGCAGTAAGTGAAGTTGGGCTTACAGAAGTAGTCACAGAGTACCTATTCTGACTAAGGAAAAAACTGAAAAGGGTACTTTTTTTAGATGTAGGACTTGTTGGGCTTGTTGGGCTTGTTGATGTTGTGGGGCTTGCTGAAGCTGAAGAGCTGGAAGGATGTTCAAATAAAGCAGGTGAAGAAATACTGGAGGTAGAACTGCTGGGAGCAGCAGCACTTTGAGCAGCAGCTACATTCTCTGGAATGACCTTTGCCTTTCTTGACCTTAGCTTATTAACAAAACCTTTACCTTTGTGATCATCAAACTTACTGACATTTTTAGATGCTTTGGTCAAATCGAGGGGCACCCCTCTGAACTCACTACTTTCATTTCCTTGCCAGGGCAAAATATTTTTGGTGCTTTCATCCTGGGTTGTTGGCATGTGTGAGGAAGAATCATACAATTTTCTGTATGTACCTACAATACCAGTGGCTTTACCAGTTGCTGCAGAAAATTGCCAGCCTTTGTCAGTGACAACCTGTGGACTCAGTGGAACACTGGAACCACGCTCCTTTCTTTCAGCTAGAGAAAAATTTTGTGGTGTGGGGAACATGGCCTGGTGGTGTGGACCTCTAGAAATTTTTATTACCCTCTCTCTTGATACAGGAACACTTGCTGAATCTCCTGAAGCTTGACGGGGGCCCTCTTCAGGAAAAACGTGACTTTCAACATTTTCTTGAATTTGGTCCTTTTCTTCACTACTCACAGTACCACTTCTTTTTCTTCCTCTTTGTCTTTGAGTCCCAGATGACTGTGATGGCCTCTGAGCCTCTAACTGATGTTCCAAGCCTCTGCGGTCCATTGAATAGTTGCTATGCCAGTGACAATCTGAAGAGATCTGATGCCAGCTACAGTCTCCTCAAGCAACTCTCCTGTAAAAGATGAAACAATGCTGCCTCACTCTCTCCAGATTATGTACTTATGATATTGAATGTACAAATGGTGCAGGAAAATGAAAACAGGTGTAATGTTCGTACAGAAATAGTTGTTACTTCCTACTAAGATGCTAAAATGCTAGCTAATAAAACTTTCAATAAAACATTATGCCTCATTCTAATATTATTGGGGACTTTCTTCTCTTAAATTTACCATCTTTATAATTATCATTATTAGTTTCTTCGTCATTTATTTTGATGGTAGAGTAATGAAACATCGACCATCGGTGTCTCATATATATATATATATTTATAAAATATAAATAGATATATTATTATATATATATATATATATATATATATATATATATATATATATATATATATATATATATATATATATATATATATATATATATATATATATATATATATATATATATATATATAATATATATATATATATATATATATATATATATATATATATATATATATATAATATAAATAGATACATTATATATATATATATATATATATATATATATATATATAAATATATAATATATATATTATATTTATATATATATATATATATATATATATATATATATATATATATATATATATATATATATATATATATATATATATATATATATATATATATATAATGTGTACAGTGTATATATGTATTCATAGATTTACAAATATATATACAGTATACAAAATCAACAACATATAGTTTTATTTGAAGCCGTAACATTAAACACATAAATCAATTGTAGTAACAATCATATTTCCCCATTCATTTCCTAATCACTTTACTCACTGGAACCGCTCTCTACAATCAAAAACAAAGCCTGAGTCACAGATTCAAATCAATCAATCAATTGGCAGTTATCTACCAGCAAATCCAGCTGCCCAACTGGATTAAATGAAGGACCTGGTATCCTTCATTTAATTATATATGGTTAGGTTAGGCTGCGAACCCACACTGAACTCTCTTATAGCTCTTGGTTAGGTTAGGGGGGTAAAATCCAAGGCCACAATGACCCAGTACTCTATGTAATTACACTTACCAAAGCTTCAAGTTTTATAACTTCTTTTGTACTTGTTACTGAATACACACATGACCTATGTATTTTTTTAACTGGTCATTCAGTAGCTTTTGTCACTATGTGCAATTCTCGTGCTGACTTCTATGCCACCAAAAAGCCATTTCCCACCGGAATCCTCAATTTTTGTTAGATTTGAAAACCTTAGAAGGATCAGGTAAAACTTAAGTCAACAGCAAGGTCATGGGTGACCAGGAACCTATCATATACGGCACGATGTATTCGAACATCATGATACTGCGAGTTCTGATTCTGATTAGGGTAAGGTTTATTAAATATTTCTGCAATAGCATTAAACAGAGGGACCTGATGCCCTACATTATGTTTGGGGGTCCAGGGCAGGCAACGTTCCCTAAAGGTAAGGGCATGGCATCCTAGGGTAGATTAGAAGAGGTGTGGCTAGGTTAGGTCACAACCCTATTGATTCTAATTGACAGTGGCCCAGTTTAGGTTAGGCAGGGCCCACACACTATATGTTAGATTAGGTTGCAAAAACATTTTTTAATTTATAGTGCCCTAGGTTGGGTATGATGAGAAGGTAACCTACAAAAAGAACCCGGCATCCTAGGTTAGGTTTGGTTACATATTGCCCTTCACTTGTTCTGTTTCCCGTAAAATTTTATGAGTTGCCAACCATTTTTGCATGAAAATCCAATTTGGGTTTATCATGCAAAAATGGCTGGGAAATGTCAGGGCACTAAAAGGGCATAAAAATACCAACCTAACGTAACCCTGGGGCGTTTACTAGTTACAATTTTGCCGTATTAGCCATGGCGTGGAGAGGGGGCCAGTATTGTCCTACCTTATAAGTTTTGTAACTTGATTAATTTTTTTATCTACCATTTGCGCATAGTGTTTATGGGGTTCAAAATGACGAGAATGAAGAGCTCTTTTCAAAAATGTAGGTTACAATTTCATATCTTGTATTGGCAACTTATAAAATAATACCATGTTTCCCCCCGCCTTTTAAAAAAAAAACCCACATTTTTGGATATAAAAAAATGTTCCAAGGGTACACTAAAACACTGGAAAAATGTAAAACTAATAAAGTACTCTAAAAATGTTTTATAATAATTCTATCATCATCATTACACAATTTGAGGCGCAGTGAGTATTTCTGGATGCCAAAAACGGGCCATGGGCACAAAAAGGTTGAAAACCATTGGGCTAAGTCCAGGAAATGAAATCCTGTTGGTCTGTTAGGACAATGCATCCTCAGAAAGGTCAGGCAATGGCAGCTTATGACGTAGGTTTGGTGACCAAATATTTTTGAAACAAATTAAATCTACTTTTGTACGGAAAGTATTTCAGCATTAGTCTGATCCTCCACCCAAACGACCCACGGCTGTTAAAAATGTATGGGTTAATGAAAATTAGCATTGTTTTAACCAAAACCTTTTAAAAACACAAAAAAAAATTAACAGCTTACCCGTATTAAATGATTGATAATGAAATTTAGGCCTTGAAGACCCGTATTAAAAGCTTTGTCAATAAATTAACCCAGAACTAGAACCACATTGATAATGGCATGTCTATATCGTCACTAACAAAAATAATTAACACATATTCCTATCAATTTATGAGATACGTACGTATTCTTACAATGGCGGATTCATGGGGAGAACTATCATAAACATGGCATGAAACAAAAGCGCATATTTACCAAATTTGCAGCGCCATAGAAGGAATATAACTCACTTGGTTAAAACGCCATAGAACGAACGAGCACCTGACATCAACAATGGCTAACGGAGTAATGGTCTTCTTGTTTAAATCCACTTGCCTTAAACAAAAGACTGCTTAAGTCATCCGAATGGTTAATGATTAAAGACCCATTGGTTTGTTTCACAATTACGTGAAAGGTGAACACAGTCAGTATTGGAATATCACACTTTGGCGATAAAGTAACTGCGAGATTAAAATTTACTTGTCTCACTTTTGTTTGATTATCGACCCGCGTTGCTTTATCCTGTAACAATGAGAGTAAACTATATCAGAAAGATTTTGACAATATGGACATAAAGCTTTAAAAACATCGGTATTTAGATGGCACCGAGTTAGAAATGGGGTGGTAAGAGAAATCACGCAGATTCCATATGCAGTTTAGATAATAATTGAAGGGTTATGACAGTAGCTACTAATCTGGTCGTGTGATTTCATCATTACCTAACATTTGTGTCCAGGTATCTCTCAGAGAAAGGTGGTCTTATTAACATTCAACATTTTTAGCATCAGAGATGTCATATTAACCTGCTCATCAGTTTTTTTTTCCCCTAAAGTCTTCACTACTTCTGCCCACTCGTCATTTGTTTACAGTTTTTGATTAAAATCCACTTAGTTTGGTCTTCATATAATTTCATTCTCTTTCTATTCATCCAGTTTTTTTCATATCCTAAACTATGGCTTTTATTTTAGTCATATTCTTAACGTTGTCTCTAACCAAGTATTCCAATTGACATTTCGAAGACTTTCGAATAAGATAAGTCAGAAAACATCCGAATACATATTTTTACTGCTATACCATCTGCTCAATTAGATACAGTGGTACAGTAATTGCCATTGTTAATTTGCTTGAGATTATTCTACACAGTAATGACGCTCCAGTGGAATAATATCTGAAGTTTTGAATGGTAGAATGATAGATTTTTGGAGACATTAGACAAGTTGTTGATAAATTACTGTTTCGGTAACTTTCTATAAGAATATAATTTTTTTAAATCGACACCATATTTTTTAAACTATTTTCTCATTTTACAGATAACATCACGTTCAGGATTCTAAAACTTTTTAGCTTTTTCAAAGCAGGGGCGTCATTTAGGGGGGGCAACTGGCTCCCCAAGACTCAAGTTGCCCCCCCTCATACCCCCAAGCCCCAAGAAGTAACAGCAGCGGGTTTTCCATTATTCCTACCGAAATTCGAATGTGTCACCACATTAAGTTATATCTGTCTATCTACCTACCTATCTATCTATCTATCTATCTATCTACTATATCTCTCTATCACGCACAATGTTTGTCTGCCTATTTTGCTGAAATACCTTGCTCATGCGGCTTCAAAAAGCACAAAAAAAAAAAAAAAAAAAAAAACACACCCAGCCGGTTAGGCTCGCTTCGTTCGCCAAACCATCTTTGCCCCCCCTCCCCAACAACAAAAATCTGAAATGACGACCTTGTTCCAAAGTATTCTTGGTTTAATTTATAGTCTTGTTTCTTCGTAGGTTCGCAACACAATACACATATAAGACAAGTACATACCCGGAAACAAGCATTTTTTTTCCTCAAGCATTTTGACACACTCTTGCCGTTTTCTTACTCACTCGCCCTTGAAAACAACAATAGCCAGGTTGCCATTCAATGCCTCTGCGCAATTCTCCTTCGCCCATACAAAGCTATTTACCACCATCTTGCCCCCCTAAAAACGCGTCCTTCGTCCCACTAAAAGTCGTAAAATGAGTATGGCGTCAGACGAATGTTTTTTATTAATCTTTTTCACTTGCTACTATGAAATTGCTTTACACGGCTCTTTTTTTTTAACCTTTCTTTTTTTTTTATCTGGTACAACATAAGCAATGAACCCTGAAGGTCTTTGGGTATCAAGGTGTTCCCTGTTGCCCTTCCTGCTTAGTTTCGGCTGGCGGTTATTAAACAGACGGCGTATATGGGCATGCGTTGTTTTCGGTGAGTTATACACCGTGTAGTGGAAATTTCTGGATGTTGTTAACGGATTAACAGATAGATGGCTGTTATCACTGCCTCTTTTTCACTTGAGCCACCCTTTTCGATACCTTGCCATCCCACGCTATCTTACTTTCTCCTTTTAGTCTTTCCAAAACATGATTATACCTATATAAAGGCTCGAATGCTTAAAATTACTTTTTTTCTGAAGATTATGAATTTTTCCGCTAAATACCTCACCTTGCGATAATCTGTATACTGAGCTTATACATATGTCACTCCTTGTTTTACTAACTCCCGCTTTCTAACCAAGCTTTTGTTTGCTTATAGGTCTACTAGATTTTTTCCTTTGTTCGGTCTCAAGAGAGAGAGAGAGAGAGAGAGAGAGAGAGAGAGAGAGAGAGAGAGAGAGAGAGAGAGAGAGTTCCCGGAGCCTCGTTGTGTACTGGACTTAACTTTTTTCAAACCTGCCCAGGATCTTTGCAGAGATATAGGCTACTATATTTTGGGATAATTCTTCTTCCCATTAGCCCAAAGCCACGTCTTGATCTTACCTGAATCTAGGTTTGCCTTTCTCTTGCGTCATAATGGTACTAATGGCACCATTAGTTCTCTCTTTACCAAGACTCCATCTTGGTCCCTGTTCTCTCTGGTTCGTCAGAAGTTATACGGTCACTCGACCGTTCACCTACACTCGAGTTGTATTATGCAAACACGTAAAGAGAACCCTTCGAATGTTCAAATCTGTGTCCGTATTTCTAACATTATCGCATTCATACTTCAAGTGCCCAATTGTGGACGATTCCCTTCGGACTAAAACTTCCACAGCGAATAATGCTTCGTACACAGTATATATATACTTTCTTTTTTTAAATCTGGAGCTGTATTCAAACAAATTTCAATCCAGTATTTCTTACTTCTTTCTGCTATTTCTTTACTTTTTGTATGATGGCATATTTTTCTTTCTAGGCTTATTTGGCATTCGGATATCATGTTGTTGTTTTGGTTTAAACTGGCCTACAGCAAACACGAGCTGTTAGGTTTGAACAGAATATAGAATTTAGGCCAAAAGCCAAGTGCTGGGACCTGCCATGTCATTCAGCGCTGAAAATTAAATTCATGTTAAGAAGGTTTGAATGGTGTAACAGGAGTAAAACTTCGCAGTTGCACTAGGAAACATTTTTAGAGAGGGTGGAGAGTCCAGATTTAAGAAAAAGATTATGAACGGAAGTACAGTAAAAGAAATGAGAGAGGTTGCAACTAGGGGCCGAAGGGACACTGCAAAGGCCCCTAAGTAATGCCTACAGTGCACCACGTGAGGTGCACTGACGGCAGTATCTCCCTACGGGGGAGAAAAAGGAGGAAGACCTCGTGGCTTTGCACTATTTAGGGGAGGGTGGAGAAGATGACAGAAAGATGACATGAACGGAAGATGAACTACGAGAATCTAAAGTGAAACTGAGAGAAAACGCCCACAGTTGTAGCAAGACGCGATGGATGTGAGATGTTGGACAGCAAAACAGAAGAAAGAAGCTGGAACAAAGGCAGAAAGTTTGTTCAGCTAGAGGCTGAAGGGACATTGCAAACACCCTTGACAATGCCTTCAGTGCACCACCAGAGGTAGACTAATGGTACTAGCCCCCTGCAACAAAGTATGCAGAATGAAAGGTACCACGGTCTCGACCGCATGTTCAAGTTGCTGGTTGTGGTGGGGCTTATGCTTTGGCAAGCTTAAAAAAAAAAAAAAAATCTCAAGAGTAGGCCTACTGCACGTCATGGAATTTCCATTTTTACAGAAGACCAGGAATTTTACAAATGACTTATTCTTTACCTATACATAGTGTTTTATTGACCGCAATTATACAGTTAATAAAATAAAAATTTCTTAAATATGGTCCAACAAAAGGACATAAAAAATACACACAAATCATCAGAATCAAAACATCTACGACCAGAACGCTTAAAACCATATTTTATAACATTGTCATCATTTCAATTCTACAGATAAACTTTAAATGCAGCTACATAAAGATTTTATAAACATTAAGCAGAATCTTAATTACTACAGTATTATTTTCTCCTGCAAATTATATAGCTAAAATTTACTCTAGAAAACAAACAAATGACATCTAAAATGCCGAACACCACCTTTGAGCAATTCTTAGTAATTACCTCATATATATTGGACAGAATTACATGCATGCACACAATTTGACGGTTTATATACATACAAACATCCAAACTCAACAAACAGTAGCGTATAAAAGCTCGACTTCACGGCGAGTCCTCTCCAGAGGAATAAAGTTCAAAAATAACTGAATCGGTGAATTTATCGTCAATCTCTTTTTGCATCTTAGCACCTTGGTCGAGATTCTCTTGCTTTATAGGGTCCGTTTATTCATTCAGGGGTTCCCTTAGGTCTGCCATTTTGAAATAATTTCTCCTTGCAATACATACCTTTATTTACCCTCATATGAATTTATGGGGCTGTACTGAGTGATACAGGAGGAAGACGAAGGCAAAATTCCGATGCAAGTTCATCTACAACGTATCCATTTTGAAACCTGTCCGAACGTAATTTCAACAACCGTAAAAATTCACTTTCAAACAAGCTATCTTTAGGACTCTCCCCATGTTTGATCAGCCATTTCTAATCGTCGCCTAAGACATCACTTACAGGACCTCCTATAAGTTATCTTCTCTGCAATGAAATAGTTTAAAACGTTGGAAGCTCTTTCTTTGGTCTAAGTGGGGAAGTGTTAGCAGCTGGGAGAGCCGTTTCCGCTTAGGCTTAACATACTGTCCTATCACAATGGCAACTTGAGCGCTGTTGTTCTTCAGATAGATGGTTTAGTTTGAGATTATTTCCAATTATTTATTTTACTGATGCTGGTTGCCTTTCGCATGCAAGGCGTCTGATGAAATTAAAATCTAAAGATCCGTCTCGCAAAATGTGTGTTCACATGAAATATGATACGTTGTAAGTTATATTAAAAACATTATCTAAAAGCATAAGGATTGTCTAAATAGAAAATAAGTAAAACTAAGCGCCAATCCTGTGTTCGTAGTAGACATGAGGTAACACATGTCAGTGGCCATATTTCTATCATTTGCCGTACGGACATTACCAAGAAGCAACTTCAGACGGAAAAGGCTACATAACATTTAACCTTGGTCTATTAAAATATATGTATATAATATCACGCTAATAAAAAGAGTTATGTCTAAAGACACTGCATACACAAATCTTCACATTTAAAAGAATCGTCAGCCTCATATAAATCGTGAGGAACTGCTACAACAAAATAGTAAAAGTAAGTCCAAATATAAAATACTGATTAAAGGACACTGCCAGTTTGCCAGTCATAAACCACCGTTCCCAATGGCGGTTGGAGGCACGCGTTTAAACAGGTTTGCGTGGAAAATGCAGGCTTTATTTTTTATCTCGTGATCTCGGCGACTAAAATGACATTATATTCTCTGGCTAAGTGATACAGGATTTGATGACAGCCTGCTGAGGCCATTTTACCAAGTCCATAAAGGATGATAATTATCAACTCTAGCCCTAGTGGCTCGGATCTAATGATGAGTCTAGTACGGAGAAGTGAACGTAATGCTGATGGCGTTCTTCACTGAAAGATCAAGTGACTCACGACGAATTAATCATGTCTGATGCCTGGAAGGAGAAAATTAACGGTTACTGAATGTCAAAGGACATACACAAAAACATGGTATTCAAGATCGTTCATTTTCTTGAACAGTTTTGCAAAACATTCACAGGACGTTTAATTATGAATACCTATGAAACCAAGTGTAATCCTTCTGCAAGAAGTAATCTCCAGACTCTCTACAAAATAATATTACTATCATTCTCCATCAGAAACTGACAACCTTCTCCAATGAGCAAACATTACAAAGGTTCTCCAAAATTAAGAATATTCTCTCAAAAAATTTATGCTTTTCTTTAAATTTGCTAACTTGGCAAATACTCCACATTTACTAACATTTGATGAAAAAGGTGATATCAAAAATTTATTGATTATACCTTCAAAACAACTTTGCTTACCATACGATCTTTCAGTAATGAACAAATGTATAACCAGGCTAACTTAGCATGTCCATTTGACAACAAAACATGCATGCACTCCCTCTGCTCATTTGTTAATCATGTCAGCAGTACTCTGATTTAAACTCTGCAAAAACTTTATTTCAAACTAGTCTAACAAAGCTTTAAGACGTATCTGAAAGACTAGGCTGATGAGACACAAACAATGCACCAAGGTATCAAGCTGTTAGTCCACTCACTGGCTGTCATTTTGTATTATGCATAAAATACACAAGACTAAACAAATCAAAAGAAAGGTTTCAAAATCAAAAGTCAACAAAGAAAGTTAAGTATATCTTAGTTTAATCCACTGAGCTGATTAACAGCTCCTCCTAGGGCTCATTGAAATTTTACGGAAAACCAACTGGTTACCTAAACTTTCAATCCGAACAATAAAAAATGAATTTCTGTCACCAGAAAAAATTCCTTTTTTCTTTACTGGCCGGTCGGATAACTCGGACCAACAAGTGGTAGGTAGGATACCTGAGCGAGCTTTGAGCAATGGAGCTTGGTGTCTGGAGAACTTGGTGTCTGGATATAATTACATAATGAGAAGGTTAAGGGATAATTTTTTTACTGACGAATCAAATTCTGATCAACCATGCAAATACCATTTAAATTTTGTCAATGTCATCTCTTAGGTAAAGTCCTCCTTTACTGAGGCCACAACTACAAATTTCTGAAAGCTAATCAACAGAGAGAGAGAGAGAGAGAGAGAGAGAGAGAGAGAGAGAGAGAATTAACAAAAATATGACAATCGTGAGAAGCGTGTGCATCTTGATTTATTATTGACTGATTGATTATGAAATTTAGGTTCTGCAGACAAAGCGCCGGAACCCATCAGGATTATTCAGCGCCACTGAGTTATTAAATATTAAATAAATTAACACTATCACGTTAACAGTCCCATCAGTAGAAATACTGGAGTTGATAAATGTTTGCTGATATCAACGGGAATGCCAAATTTTGACTTTAGACCCATAGTCTTCAAAGGACCAAAGAGACTTATGCAGCGCCGAGTTGATTTTGAAAACGACTTTTTAATAAGTTCTTATACATATTCAAGTCATTGCTTAGAGTGCTGTCATTCAAAAAAAAAAAATGGGGTCTTTCATAAGAACAACTGATTTCCATTATCAAATAACCAAGACTTACTTTTTACTTAAGACTGTAAATTCGGAAATGAAATCTCTCTAGACTTACTTAACAACCTAAAAGGTTTTCCAGCCTTTAGTTGTACTGCTTGTAACTCGAAAGGAAAAGTTAAATGTTATTTAGAAGATTAGAAGTCTAGTATAGCCTCACGCTAATTCTACTTTTACGAAATTCAAAATCAACTGATTTTCTGAACGAACATTCCGCTAAACAAAATAGTTCTACATCTATATTTATATCATAACATTAAAAGGTGCTTTTTCAATGAATATGTAATGAACATTTATGTTTACCTCCTCTTCCTCCTGGTGAGTCACTTCTAGGTTCAAAATTTTGACATTCTTGTCAAGCCACGTTACATTTGCACTCATCATCATCATCATCATCATCATCATCGCCATCATCTCCGGATTTATTCTTGCTTCGTTATACGAACCTCCGCCTCAATTACACTTTCAGTATTAGTCAAATATTCCTTCGTGGGAGGATGAGAATCTTCTGGTACAGTCTTCTGCTCAGAAACGGGACTTCTCTGTGACTCCAGACACTTGTCTGGTTTGGCAATGTTAGCGCACATTTTCCTTATAACCGAATACGAAGATTCCAAATCTGAACATCTCATGCGATATGTACGCAGATCTGGGGCAGAATAGGACCGATGTTTCACCAGAGCCTGTTGCTGGCAATTTGGACTCTTCTGTAAATCGACATTTGGGTTTGGATCAGCCATGTTGACCCACAAATGTTGAGAAACTGAATTTGAAGCTACCAAATTTGAACAGCTTTTTGATAGTCTGATATATGAGTGGCTGGCGAGTACAGAACACTTATAAGAGCTAATTGTAGGGGGAATCATATTAATTAACTTATAGGAGGTTAAATTTTGCAGCCAGTCTTGACGTATATGCTCCAGTAGGGTATTCGATTCATTATTTGTGCGTCGAGTAGACTTAAATTTTTCATACTGTTCAGCATTTAAAAGGTGAGAATTATCCGGATGTGCCATCGAATTACTTTCGGGAGAAAATGCGAAGGTGGAGTCTGACTTCTGACTTCTATTAGGCAAGCCCCCTTGATTACCAAAGGAATTAACGTATGGACGAAAATGTTCGGTTCTATGAAGAGCAGCGACTGTGATAAGTAACAGACTCTCTATGCCAACCTGTTTTGAATCTGAATACCCCGAGAAGCTGCCCTTGTGCTCAATTGGCAAATTGTGATACAACTTGCTTTGGTCTGATGGACTTTGATAGGGAACAACAATTTCATAGTCCAAAGATGTGTCAACGCTGAGAGGCAAAGTAACTGCGGAACGCACAGGGAGGACTGGAGCAGCTGACACAGAACAAGGCATAATGATAGGTGTATGTATCTTTGGATCAAATATGTGAGGATGCTGGACAATCCGCTGACCCTCACGAGTATTGATAATCTGCTGAACATGTTGTACATCTGCTGTTCTACACCTCTGCTTTGCAGGCAAACTAGGTTTCTTGTGATGATTTTTGTTGGGTCTAGTCTGACCGCTCTGTAGGTTCATCTGTTGACTATTTTGTTGTGGGTACTGCTGGTTCAAATATCTATTCTGCTGTACAGGTATCTGACTGTCACTGAACCGGTTTGGATGCTGGTGATACTGGCTACTGCTTCCAACATTTTCCTCAACCCTTTTCCAACGATTTTGATTATTCCCATTTTTTTGTGCCTGTTGACCAGTTTGTTGCCTTGGAATGTAATTATTATGCCGAATTTCCCGGTTTTCGTTCTCTTTATTTCCATGAGAGTAAGTCCGCTGATTCTGTTGTTCATTAATTAACCTGTGTCTCTGTTGATGTCCTAGTTGTGGCTTTATGAGATGACCTTTTGAATGTCCCTCTAGGTTGATTACATTCTGACTAGCTAGCTGAGTTTTCAGCTGGCTGGCTTCCTGCTTTTGCACCGCACATGTCTGATGTATTCGCTCCAATATCTCATTAATGTTCTCAGTCTTATTCTGCTGAATTTCCTCACCACAGTCTTGAAGTTTACACAAACTGGAAGCATTCCCAGGTGCCTGACCTGTAGACATTCTTTGTTGTTGCTGGTCTGGCAAGCTGACTGTTACCAGCTGACTGGTCTAACTTCTCGTTTGGTGGTGGTATTTCATTTAGTATACCAGTTTCTTTCTGATGGTCCTGTTGGGAACTAGCGCTACAGGATACACCAGAATAATGAGGTTCACCACTATGGCCCAGCTGTGACTGATCAGCCACATCCATTGCCGTTTGCTCTTCAGAAATATGTAATTCAGGATGTATATTGGGGCCTTCACTGCCTGGTGTGTGCCGTAAGGTCCTCTGGTCAGTACCCTGACGACGCTGGGAAGAATCAGTGCTGGTCGGATGAGGGTGGACTTTTGAGATTCTTTGTTGGCGCTGGGATATATTTTCTTGTCTACTTTCGCTGTCACCTTTATCACACAAGACTTCCACACGTTTCTTTGGCATATTTCATTCTGCTCTGCTTCAGAAGGGACAAGACTCAAGTTAATTATTAGCTCAATAAAATCATTGCCAAGGACAATTTTTAATCATATTATAAAAGATATGGTAAGTTAATAAGATCTTTACAATATTGTACGGTCTAAAATATGGTTTCATTTTTTAAAAAATACCTTTATAAAGTATGGTAATCATAAGTAAATCTCAGGCTACCCTAATTTTTGAATAATCCCAATTTTTGTCCTTATGATCTCGTTTTTGAAACCTAACTTCACCAATAACTAGTGTTGCTTTTCATAAGCTTTATCACCTTTTCATTTTTAAATAACTATTTTTTTTTTTTTTTTTGCTATGCTGGTTGATGGAACAAAAGCATGAATGAACCTGAAACACCAAATTTCTTTACACTATGCTTCTATGCCTGTTAAGGCACAAATACTTTAATACCCTTAATACACTGTGAGCTTCCTTGAAGAACCTCTTCCCAGTGTGGTGTATTAAAATGGTGAGGTTCACAGACTCTTGAACAAATGGTGACTGGGTGGGTCAGCAAAAATGAGATTTTAACAACACTATGCACGGCTATATTCAGTAACTGATGGGAGCAAGCTAGCATGATTTGCCAATGACGTCTCTGTCATTTACCAAACCAAGCCATTAGCCACGACACAAGAGAATGTTAAGGTGATATTATCACGCCTCGTTACATAAGAGTTTGCCAAACATGAAATCAAATCTAGGCTCTTTCCTCACGCCAGGACAACTACACTGGTTCATCTTTCTGGTAAAGCAAAGATAAACTTTCAAACCAGCCTATTTGTTTAGGTGTACCACAAAGGGTGCCTAGTAGTCGTGGACAATGACCATAGCAGCCTGAATGAGCATCACACATATCATTGGACTTCAGGCATACAACATTTGAAATCTTTTAAGAATTACGTAGAAACAGGAAGAAGCATAAGTCACGGTTAGCACGGGGTACTCATGGTAGAAACTGATTTTGAACCTGAATGCTTGTAAATTACCTGAGGGAATGAGAAGTGAAAGAAATAATGTCGACTGGTTTGGCAATAAGGACAATGAAATCTTTTATGAATTATGTAGAAACAAGAAGCAGCATGAGTCACGATTAGCACGGGGTAGTCATGGTATAAACTGATTTTGAACCTGAATGCTTGTAAATTACCTGAGAGAATGAGAACTGGAAGAAATAGTGTCGACTGGTTTGGCAATAAGGACAAAAAAAAAAAAAAAAAAAGACCAAGTTTAAATCAAGTAAAACATTGCAACCAGTGTTTCCGGGAAAGTTTTGAATTAGAAAGAGGATTACAATGGCCTGCAGTGATGTATAGGCAAGGGTAAATCGTGTACAATTTCCTTCAAAAAGGTTGGAAAGATGAAAATACACCAAACCATATTAGCAATCAGTGTCACGCCAACTCCCATAAGGCAGTCATGGGCTGGTCAGTCCCAGAAAGTGAGTTGTCTTATTTGCACTGCGATTTCATAATCTTCCTAGCAATCACTTTGCTTAAAATGTTTTCAGTGACAAAATCTTAGCCTTAATTGTGGGCACGTGCGCTGTATTTTGTCTTTACAAGGCAGTTTGAGAGTGGGCATGAAAGTACATGCTGTGGTTTCAGCGTGAGCAATCCTCATCAAATTTTCTTAAAGTTAACATCAAGGCCTAAGAGGGGTTCATGTTGATAGTTATGAAAATACAATCTCATCAAGGAGAACCTTGGCTGGGAGAATCAGATCTGTTAATAGTAAGCCATAATGTGGAACCCTGAGACGATTATCAGAAACTGATGAATTTGAATTAGGTCGCTTGAAGCACAACAGTGGAAAGCAGCAATTGTTCTGAACGCGCCCACTGGATCAGATCTCTTAAGAAATCCATCTGTATCCCTCCCAACAGTATGATACATATTGCCACAATGATTTTTTCCAATAAGTCAGAAATAAATTGCGTTGAAGAGCGATGCATTTCAGTAAGAGTGCTGCATATTATCACCCTTTTCCTGTATGTATCAAAATATCATTATATTGAATCCTTTGTCAGTCCATTACATACACTAATTACTGTGAAGAATTCTGAGTGGGTTAAGGGCAATATCTTGAATTCAGGAGTTAGTTAAATTCAACCTAAACTTTCAAGGTTCATTTTCATTTATCAGTTTCCTAACAAAAGATTTTCTCAGCATCTCTCGGATGAAGCTCAATTATACTTTCAAGTGAGAAGTCCACACACTGCATTAGAAGAACAGACAAGATTAACCAGCAAGTGTAAGGTGTACTTCTAAGAAGGGTGTGGGAGGCAGATCCCAGCTAGGCAAGCTTTCACCTAAACATAGCCAGATGAGTATTGGTTACGGGATGAAATGTGGTTAACCAAGTGTATTACTTTTTATTAGCCTAGTGCACCAACCAGACACACAAAAAAAGGCAGGTTGGAGCTGCATGATGGGTTAATCAAGCATTTTAGAAATACTACATAACAGCTCTGCAAAAAGATATGAATGTGAAAGGATTTTTTGTTTTTGGTTTAACAATATTGAAATTTATGTAAGTGATACAGTAGAAGTGAGATAATTTACTAAAATCCAATAAATAACCTCAGAAAACAATGCCAAAATATTCGCCTCTCATTGAACTGTCATGTTTCTGGCCAGCCTATTGACAAACTCACTCTTTGCTGCCAGCTAATTATGGGACCTGTCACCCTTCCTATATTCCCTAGTGTAAATCTAGTACATGGTGCCTCCAGGTCCATGACTAACTGGCTTTTTTTTTATCAGTTGACCAATAAAAGTCTCAATAGACATTGTTGCTAATGGTAAAAGTTGATTAACACCTTTTCTAGTTTGACAGCAAATGGGCACTCCTTTGCTAGTTAGTTACAGGCTATGAGTGGCTTCAAATAACATGTAAAGCCAACCTTTACGTACATTTGATAACTTCCATAACCCTATTCTAACTTTGTGAGTTTGAGAAAACTGTATCATGCTATAATGAATCTTTCATATGATGGAAAATAGAAATTCTAGTATTTTGTTAAAACAATTTAAGAGGTAAAATGGCCAACTTCTAACTATCCTGGATGTACACAAGCTTTTCAAAAACACCTAGGCAGCAAGTGATTTTCAATTTGAAATAGGCTAGGGTATAACTGCAAGGTTTTCATGTGATTCTAGTTGTGCTCGGATTTTGAAATAATTATTACTTGCGAAGTCAGAATTTTTAAATGTGCAACCGAGTCTCTAATCAAGTCTCTGATAATTTTTCATGGGAGCCTCTATGAGAAACTATGAGCTAATCGTATAGTAAGTGTACGTGAGGAGGCAACACAATGAGAGTAATCAATAAAGTGCATGAGCAATCTCATGCTGTTTGTAACTTATAGCAACTTTAGTCAAGTTGGGGTGCACTCCTCCAGCAGGTAAGGGAATAGCACCCTTGTTAGGTTAGGTTAGGATGCATCCCAGTATTTGACTCTATTCAAATCACTCTAGATCATGTTAGGTGGGAGGGGAATCTAGCACCCACATACCAGATAAGGGCTCTCTATCCTAGGTTTGCCATAGGGAAAGGTAAGTTAGGCTGCATCCCTGTACTTTTCTCTATTGACGTCACAGGTCAGGGTTTCAGAACCCTGGCCAGGTAAGGATCCTCCTCTAACTGTCCTTGCTATGTTTTCAAGCTCTGTAAATTTTAGGGTGATTGTTAAAGTTAACATACATGAAATATGTATTTTTTTATGAAATATGTATTTTTTTCTGCAGACTAACATTGTGATTCATCCATTTCCTACTTTTCTGACTTGTGCTTGCATATGTATGTGTGTATATATATATATATATATATATATATATATATATATATATATATATATATATATATATATATATATATATATATATATATATATATATATATATATATATATATATATATATATATATATATATATTTTTTTTTATCCAAAACCCTGGTCCCCAAATGGGATATCCATTACTCCTGGATCTAGGAGAATATGTGATTCTTAGTAACTATGCTGGATGTTTTCACTGGTTTCCACATTAAGCACATTAAATAAAATGTTTTTCGATATCTGAACTCGAAAAATGCAAAATTTCATGCAGACTTATTCTATAGAATTCCCATAAGTTCAACAGACACACGCCCAATTCAGACTTCAGCTGTGAAAGGTCATCCGGAATGTTCCTTCAGGCAGAGGTTCAATAGGCTAGGTTTTAATCTTTGAGGCTCACAATAAGAATTATGGACTTTTTGAACGGCGCCATGAAGTATGAAGGAGAGTGTTACAGGCCGAATGAGCCTTATCTTCACCAATGTGGAATAAGTGGGAAGCATGAGGAATGACCACTGTTGGCCCCTTTCAGCCAAGCTGTCCATAGAACCTACGAACTGAGGTTTCAAAAGCCTAACCTTGACGATTTGCAACCTCAAATATCACCGAATTACCAAGAAATTAGAGTACATAGCAGATTTTATATTATCACTCAGCTAGTTATTTACACTTTCATGATCACTATTCTTGAAACAAAGATCAATACATGAGACTGATACTCGGGATTTATGCAGTGTCATCACCCATCACTACCCTCAATAACTTCAGCCGACATACCTGTCTATTCATTTAGTTTCGATTAGTTCCTTAATCAAACTACAACTACATACATAACCCAATAAAATAAAAAAACTTATCCTACTGCGTTCGGATTCCTGATGGTTCGGCCTTTCCAGTTTCCCGTGTTTTGTCAATGTTAAAATATCGTCTGCTAGAGAGAGTTCAAGGATTCAGAAGACAGGACACTCCCACCACACGAGAAAAAGAATATTGGGCTTCTTGAAGACAGCTCTTGCCAGAAAACCCGCATTATATAGCTGCTTCATGATGTCATCCAGATATTTAAATACATCACGAGTAATGGCGATTTTAGACAGCGTCAAGCGGACAATCCTACGTTAGCAATAATTGCTGGTAATAATAACAATGATAGCAATTAATTACGAGGTACATAAAGGATACACGTTCGACAGAATACTAGCTAGTCTAAATATCACACCGCCATGGGGGTTGCAGAATAGACGGCAGCTACAAAAGTCAGGGTTCAACACGATTTTCAGAAATAGGTCCTTTTTTCGAATTCCAGATTCAGTGGGAAATTAATCTTTCCCCAGTTACTAAATGGAAGTCTGTACTTCGCAGTCCTCTGTTTTTAATTTCAGTGAGTTTTTTTTTCTTTATTTCTTTACATAATAAAAATTAGGAGCAATAGGAAAAATAATTATTTTCCTGATGATTACTGAAGGAAAATGCAGGTTTAGCGACCTTCCAATAACAGCGATTTTTTTTTTTCCCAGCTTCCTTCCCTGATAAGTTTGTCCTGCACCCTACTGTTGTTGAGGACCTCTCGTCGCATTTGAGGACTTCTTGTCCTCTTTGAGGACTTCCTGTCCCCTTTTGATGGCGTCTTGTCCCATATATATATATACATATATAATACATATATATCTATCTATCTATCTATCTATCTATAAATATATATATATATATATATATATATATATATATATATATATATATATATATATATATAAATATATAAATATAAATAAAGATAAAATCAAAAGGAATCGGAAACACTGGAGTGCTGCGAGGCCTTTCGACGCCAGGTCCTTTACTTAGCTGAAAGGCCTCGCAGCACTCCAGTGTTTCCACCTTCGTGGATTTTATCTTTATTTGTATATTCATCACGTTCCATATTTTCGTGATTCAGTTATACATATATATATACATATATATACATATTAATATATATACATATATAAACATATATGTATATATATATGCAATACGTATGTTGATATGTTGATGGACAATTAAGATTTGTTCTTCTTGTACATATTTATTTCCCGACGTTCCGCAACTTTCGTATATAATTACATCTTCAGGGTCTCTAAAATAGATCAAAACACATAATTAGCATAAAACTCAAACTGAAAATTTTTTACACTGAAAATTATACATTTAAAAAACCAGGATACATCAAAATTCACAAACTATTGGACCAACCTTCCACCAGAGCCAAAAGAAAAACGTAAGGAACTAAAAAATAAAAGAAGAAAAATTACCTCATGGAGAAAAGGGGGAGTGGCTGTTGACTAAAAAAAAAACTCTGAAATGAAAAAAAATTACCTCAAGATTTTAGATTTTGAATGAGCTCTTACACGTTTTCAATGAAAAGATTTTAGCGGGGAATGTGGCTGTTGACTTTATACGTGTTTAATGGGGAACCAGTTTTCAATATGTTTGATCAATGAGGACTCTGAAATGGGTTTTCAATTCTTTACTTTTAGGGTGTTTTCAATGTGTGTTGGTCCGATGATTTTAAAATCTTTATTTTCAATGTATGCCTTACAGATTTTAGCGTGAGCTCTTATACGTTTTCAATGTGTGCTTTACAGATTTTAGCGTGAGCTCTTATACGTTTTCAATATGTGCTTTACAGATTTTAGCGTGAGCTCTTATACGTTTTCAATATGTGCTTTGCAGATTTTAGCGTGAGCTCTTATACGTTTTCAATGCGGGCTTCACAGATTTTAGCGTGAGCTCCTATACGTTTTCAATATGTGCTTTACAGATTTTAGCGTGAGCTCTTATACGTTTTTTGTGCTTTGCGTTTTCAATGAGCTCTTTATACGTTTTCAATATGTGGGCTTCTTACAGATTTTAGCGTGAGTTCCTTTTCAATGCGGGCTTCACGTTTTCAATGTGTGCTTCAGATTTTAGCGTGATTTTAGCAATATGTGAGCTCTCTTAATTGGAATTTTAGTCCCGGGTTCGATTTTAGAGTCTGCTTGCCTGGCTTCACAGATTTTAGCGTGAGCTCCTATACGTTTTCAATGTGTGCTTCACAGATTTTAGCGTGAGCTCTTAAATTGGAATGTCCCGGGTTCGCGAGTCTGCTTGCCTGGCCGGAAACTGACCCCTCTGTGACAGTCGTTGCTCACTTTCAGGAGCCTCCGTGTGGAACCCACATAAGACCCCGAGATACATCTGGGGCAGGTGTATTTGTATACCACACAAGAGGACATGAAAACAGAGAGCTGATGGTTAAGGGATTTTTCGGAATCAGGTTAACTTTTATAGCAGGAAAAAAAAAAGAAAGTTAAGTATACCTTAGTTTAACCAGACCACTGAGCTGATTAACAGCTCTCCTCGGGCTGGCCCGAAGGATTAGATTTCTCTTACGTGGCTAAGAACCAACTGGTTACCTAGCAACGGGACCTACAGCTTAAATTGTGGAATCCGAAACCACATTATACCGAGAAATGAATTTCTGTCACCAGAAATAAATTCCTCTAATTCTTCATCGTAGCAGGAAAAGGATCTTGTATTACCACACTCAGGAATGGCCCATTCCAGAGTCCTTACTGACCAAACAACTGGTTCACCCACTAAACAGCAGTCAACAGCCACTCCCCCTTTTCTTCTCTTGAGGTCTATTTTCTTCTTTATTTATTTTTTTTTTTAGTTTCCTTCCACTTACGTTTCTTTGACTCTGGTGGAAGGCTGGACCAATGGTTTGTGAATTTGGTTTTTTGAAATGTATAATTTTAAGTGTAACAAAATTTCAGGTTGAGTTTTATGCCAATTATGTGTTGTTTTGATCTATTTTAGAGCTCTTGAAGATGTAATTAAATAGGAAAATTACGAAATGTCGGGAAATACATATATATACAAAAGTATATCTTAATTGTCCATCAGCATAGGTGATGTATATAACGGCTATGCCACTCCAAACAAATTATGCATACATATATAGACATACATACTTATATATATATATATACACATATATATATATATGTATATATACACATATATATATGTATATATATATATATATATATATATATATATATACATGAATCACAAGGAAAGGAATTTGCCGAATTACAATGTGTATATATGTACGTGTGTATATATATATATTATATATATATATATATACACACACACAGGAATTCGGCTAATTCCTTTCCTTGTGATCCATGTCCTTCCTCCTTCTGAGTTTTAAACTCGTATCCAATTTAAAATGATAATATAAATTTAATATATCTTGGTTTTTTGAAATGTATAATTTTAAGTGTAACAAAATTTCAGTTTGATTTTATGCTAATTATGTGTTGTTTTGATCTATTTTAGAGCTCTTGAAGATGTAATTACATAGGAAAATTACGAAATGTCGGGAAATACATATATACAAGAGTAAATCTTAATCGTCCATCAGCATACGTGATGTATATAACGGCTATGCCAATCCAAACAAATTATGTATACATATATATACATACATATATATATACACATATATATGTATATATACATATATATATATGTGTGTGTATATATACATGAATCACAAGGAAAGGAATTTGCCGAATTACAATGTGTATATATGTACGTGTGTGTATATATATATTTATATATACACACACACACGCACACAGCAATTCGGCTAATTCCTTTCCTTGTGATCCGTGTCCTTCCCTCTTCTGAGTTTTAAACTCGTATCCAATTTAAAATGATAATATAAATCCACAATCGTCGAAAGCAGGAACTCAGACGTCAACTGTGACTTAATTCGTTCCATTTTTACCTGTACCCAATGAAACGAAGTCTCCTTTATCGGCCACGTACGCCTCAGCAGAGCCTCCGAAGGCTCCAAGGATCTCGACGCTCGTCTCTGAAGCCTACGGATCTCTCCGGAGCCAAGAAGAGACGAGCGTCCAGATCCTTGGAGCCTTGAGAGACAGCCACAGCTCCGAGGCGTATACGTGGCCGAATCGAAATCTAACGTACGTGACACTTCGTTTCATTCGGCGCCGATACAAATGGGACAAATGAAGTCTATTGTTGAAGTTCGGTTTAAACTTACTGGCGTCGAAGTTACCGTTTTCGACGATTATGGATTTATACTATCACTTTATAATGGACACGAGTCTTATCCACGGAACGAGGAAGATCATCTATCAAATGCAAAGAAATCTGCAGGACTGGCAAATTTCCACGAAAGGAAAGTCGGACACAAGAAGAGAGGTTATGAGAACGGGCTGGAAAGCACGAACGGGAAACGCGCCAAGTTGGAGGACACTGCCGAGGGCCTAACGCTTCGTCTGAGCGAACGAAACCGGAAAATCGAATCGAGGGCTGACCGGTCCCAGAGGAGGCCACTTGAAGAGGCGATTCCCCGGAAAGAAAAAGAGATACGTCGTCTGAAGAAGATGGCCCAGAAGCTGCAAAAGGAAAACTATGGGAAAGATGCGGCGATCCAACGGCTGCAGAAGACGGCTAATGCGATGGTGGCTCTGTTAGCCGAGAAGGAAAACCGGGTGGAGGAATGCGTGGAGAAAATCAGAAGGCTAGAAGACAATGTCATACAGAAGGAAAATTGTATTCAACGAATCGAAGCGGAGAACCACCTGAAGGAGAAAAGCTGTCGGGACGTCGAAGAGAGACTAGCATCGCAAAATGCGGAGATGGCCAAGCTGAAGAAGAAGTTCGTAAACATGGAAAACAGAATTGCGAAATTGGCTCGCGGTTCGACACTCTCACGTTTGGAAGGACGCATGCAAATGCTGGCCGACGACAACGCCAAGGTAATCGAACTACTGCACCAGATGGAAAGGTCTCGCAAAGAGACGGAAGACACAGGTTGTTCAGCGGACATGGTCGAGTGCCTCGAACAGAAAAGAAGAGACGGAGAATCAGGTGAGGAGGTGAAGAGAGAGGACACGGTGCCGTGCAGTCTGAAAAAGCGAGTCCGTCGACTCTTGAAACTGGTCAAACGCAAAACGGATGATAAAGGGATCCCCTCCCAGGAGATGGTTGCTACTCTGGAGGATACGGGCTCGGAGGAACACCTTGATGCTCACGCTCATAGCCCCGAAAACTTAGATTGGGAGGAGATAAGAAGGCAGATAGAACATATTAGTCCCTGGGAATTGCAGTCACGGCCCACTCCTCTCGTTCCGGAGGAAGGGCCCTTTGAGACAGCAGGAGACCTCCTTTCTAGTCTGAACGATCTCCTGGGATCTCCTGATAGAGAGGACGTCCCACAAGGAACTACAATCAGACAATTGCATGAAGAGCTTGTCACTATGTTGGGCGACGTTTTACGCAACCCAAAGGAACATTTAACGCTTCCCGCGGAAGAGCTCACTACTGCCCAGGAGGACGTACCGTCAGAAGAGCTCAGGTCCCCTCCTCAGGCGGAGGATGGTATTTCTGTCCCAGAGGAAACGAAGTCTCGTGGTAAAGACACTGAAATCATAGCAAAAAGGAGTGCGGAGTCTGATAAGGACAGAGTCCTACTCAAAGAAGAAATTGAGAAACTCAGACAGGAAAGAGACTGTCTTAGAGAGGAGGCTGATAAAGAGAGAGCCATTATTATTGAAGACATACAGTCGCTCGAGGAAACAAGAGCTGGCCTGAAGCAGGACATAGTTGTCATGGCCCAAAGAGCAAAGGTTGCCCTTCTGGAAATAACATGCGTTAATGAAGAGCTAGCGCTACTCAAAAAGAAAAGAGATGAGCGCAAAGAAGAGGCTGACATTTCGATCAAAAGGAGAGAGATAGACCAGAAAGAGAAAGCCATTATTAAAGAAGAGATCGAGACACTCCTAGCAGAAAGAGACTGTCTCCGAAAGGAGGTCGACATCCAGCGAGCGGGTATCATTCAAGAAATTGGGTCCCTCGAAGAACAGAGAGAGGGCATTCAAGAGGAAATTAGGAACTTGGGCCAAAAGGCAAAACATGTTGGTCGCGAGATAAACAGCATCACTGAAGAGATAAGGTTCCTCCAGAAACTGAGAGATGAGCAACAAGAAGAGGTTGATAATATCAACAAAAGGAGAGAGGAAGTAGAGTTACTTCAAAAGGAGAAAGACATTATCTTTGAAGAAATACAGTCACTCCTTCAAGAAAAAGACGCCCTCAGAAGGGACATTGACCTCATTTCCAGAAGGAGAGAGGAAGCTGGTAACATCCTCGAACAAGAAATGGATGTGGTCAGAAACACAAAGAGGGCCTTAAAAGAAGAAATAGATGGCTTCATTAATGAAAAGGAGGAGTTTATGAAGCAGCAATCCATCCTCGAGGCAGAGAGTAAAGCCCTGCAAAAGCAACGAGACTGTCTTGCTGGGGCGATCGAAAAATTCCAAGAGAGAGTGCACAAATTCAATGAGGAGGTGGATGTCCACAATAAGCTGAGAGTCGAACAACTCAGAACAAACAGGCCTACGAGCAGGAAAAAGAAGTTTTCTATCGGACTAAGAAAGCATTTGAGGACGAAAGACAAGCCTTTGATTTAGAAAAAGTGGCTATCAATAAGAAGACACAGTCTGTGGAAAAAAGGAATTAATTCTGGAACTAAACACACAGAAAATGCAAAAGAAAAACAAATCGTTTGAGAACCGGAGAGGGAAATAGAAGTGGAAACGAGGAGACATAGGGAACACAAGGACGGAATGAAAAGCTGAATGTACGGTACACCTGCAGGAACATGAGGACAAAACTGGCAAAAAGAAAATCTCCCAAGGCACAGGCAGACAGAGAAAAGTAGGGAAATAAAATACCAAAATAAAATCCCCCAAGGAAAGTGAAATCCCCCATGACACTCCGGAAGGTAGACAGAAAATATGGAAATTACATTCCCCCCAAGACACCGGAAGACGGACAGAAAGTGTGGAAATAACATAGCAACTTCATTTTGCAGTTATTTCCACATGTACTGTCTGCCTTCCTGTGTGTCTTGGGAGATAACCTGGCAAAATAAAATCCCAAAGCAAAGTGAAACTTCCCCCCCCCCCCTTTGCTTAGGCGATTCTATTTTGCTGTTATTTCCATATGTTATGTCTATGTTCCTGTGTGTCTTAGGTATTTCACTTTGGCTGGAGGATTTTAATTTGGTATGTTATTTCCTACTTTTTGTCCATCTGCTTGTGTCTTGGCAGATTTTATTTTTCTAGTCTATTTCCACATGTTCTGTGTTTCTTGGGACAAGAAGCCCTCAAATTGGAAAAGAGGCCCTCAACAGCAGTAGGGTGAAGGACAAACGTATCAGGGATGATCAACGGCTATGCTTTCCCCAGCCCCAGCAGGCGGACGACCTCTCCCAGTGGAACTCAACAGCTGGCGCGTTTCGCCCAACTCGTCAGGAGGAGGAACTCTCACTGGTTAAAGTCAATGGCTGTTCGGAGGCAGGAGGACCAGCTCTCAGGATGAGAGCCAGCAGTTATTTGGAGGCAGGAGGACCAGCTCTCGGGTTGAGAGCCTACAGTTATCCGGAGGCAGGAGGACCAGCTCTCAGGATGAGAGCCAGCAGTTATTTGAGGCCTCCAGGGGACCAGCTCTCGCCTCCAGGTTGAGAGCCTACAGTTATCCGGAGGGAGGACCAGCTCTCAGGATGAGAGCCGACAGTTATTTGGGAATAATCAGGAGGACCAGCTCAGTTCCTTCAGTATGAGAGCCCTTGATGAAGTTTCTAATAGAAGATCTCTAGGAGGACCAGCTCTCAGGCTGAGAGCCAGATGTCTTCCTTCTGGATCTTCCCAACCACCTGGCCAGGCAGAGGAACTCTTACCCAGCAAGAGGGTGAGAGGATAGAAGATCTCTGTCAGAAGCCCATAGTCGGATATCTAGGACACCAGAAGGCCTTCAGAGGGATACCAGAAGGCCTCCAGAAAGAAAATTCAGAAGGCCTCCAGAGGACTACCAGAGGGATCTCTGTCAGAGGGACAACAGAAGATAATTCTGTTGGAATAATCTAGAAGACCGGCTCTGCAGAAAGAAGGAACTCAGTTCCTTCAAGTATGCTATGTCCCTTGATGAAGACTCTTCTAATAGAAGATCTCTGTCAAAGCGGGCAAATAGTCGGATATCTAGATCTATTCTTGCAGATGTCTTCCTTCTGGTAATTCTGTTGGAATAATCTAGAAGACCGGCTCTGCAGAAAGAAGGAACTCAGTTCCTTCAAGTATGCTATGTCCCTTGATGAAGACTCTTCAAATAGAAGATCTCTGTCAAAGCGGGCAAATAGTCGGATATCTAGATCTATTCTTGCAGATGTCTTCCTTCTGGTAATTCTGTTGGAATAATCTAGAAGACCGGCTCTGCAGAAAGAAGGAATTCAGTTCCTTCAAGTATGCTATGTCCCTTGATGAAGACTCTTCAAATAGAAGATCTCTGTCAAAGCGGGCAAATAGTCGGATATCTAGATCTATTCTTGCAGATGTCTTCCTTCTGGTAATTCTGTTGGAATAATCTAGAAGACCGGCTCTGCAGAAAGAAGGAATTCAGTTCCTTCAAGTATGCTATGTCCCTTGATGAAGACTCTTCAAATAGAAGATCTCTGTCAAAGCGGGCAAATAGTCGGATATCTAGATCTATTCTTGCAGATGTCTTCCTTCTGGTAATTCTGTTGGAATAATCTAGAAGACCGGCTCTGCAGAAAGAAGGAATTCAGTTCCTTCAAGTATGCTATGTCCCTTGATGAAGACTCTTCAAATAGAAGATCTCTGTCAAAGCGGGCAAATAGTCGGATATCTAGATCTATTCTTGCAGATGTCTTCCTTCTGGTAATTCTGTTGGAATAATCTAGAAGACCGGCTCTGCAGAAAGAAGGAACTCAGTTCCTTCAAGTATGCTATGTCCCTTGATGAAGACTCTTCAAATAGAAGATCTCTGTCAAAGCGGGCAAATAGTCGGATATCTAGATCTATTCTTGCAGATGTCTTCCTTCTGGTAATTCTGTTGGAATAATCTAGAAGACCGGCTCTGCAGAAAGAAGGAACTCGGTTCCTTCAAGTATGCTATGTCCCTTGATGAAGACTCTTCTAATAGAAGATCTCTGTCAAAGCGGGCAAATAGTCGGATATCTAGATCTATTCTTGCAGATGTCTTCCTTCTGGTAATTCTGTTGGAATAATCTAGAAGACCGGCTCTGCAGAAAGAAGGAACTCGGTTCCTTCAAGTATGCTATGTCCCTTGATGAAGACTCTTCTAATAGAAGATCTCTGTCAAAGCGGGCAAATAGTCGGATATCTAGATCTATTCTTACAGATATCTTCCTTCTGGCAATTCTGTTGAAATAATCTAGAGGACTGGCTCTGCAGAAAGAGGGAATTCATTTCCTTCAAGTATGCTATGTCCCTTGACAAAGACTCTTCTAATAGAAGATCTCTGTCAAAGCGGGCAAATAGTCAGATATCTAGATCTATTCTTACAGATGTCTTCCTTCTGGTAATTCTGTTGGAATAATCTAGAAGACCGGTTCTGCAGAAAGTAGGAACTCAGTTCCTTCAAGTATGCTATGTCCCTTGATGAAGACTCTTCTAATAGAAGATCTCTGTCAAAGCGGGCAAATAGTTGGATATCTAGATCTACTCTTGCAGATGTCTTCCTTCTGGTAATTCTGTTGGAATAATCTAGAAGACTGGCTCTGCAGAAAGAAGGAATTCAGTTCCTTCAAGTATGCTATGTCCCTTGATGAAGACTCTTCTAATAGAAGATCTCTGTCAAAGCGGGCAAATAGTCGGATATCTAGATCTATTCTTACAGATGTCTTCCTTCTGGTAATTCTGTTGGAATAATCTAGAAGACCGGCTCTGCAGAAAGTAGGAACTCAGTTCCTTCAAGTATGCTATGTCCCTTGATGAAGACTCTTCTAATAGAAGATCTCTGTCAAAGCGGGCAAATAGTCGGATATCTAGATCTACTCTTGCAGATGTCTTCCTTCTGGTAATTCTGTTGGAATAATCTAGAAGACCGGCTCTGCAGAAAGTAGGAACTCAGTTCCTTCAAGTATGCTATGTCCCTTGATGAAGACTCTTCAAATAGATCTCTGTCAAAGCGGGCAAATAGTCGGATATCTAGATCCATTCTTACAGATCTCTTCCTTCTGGTAATTCTGTTGAAATAATCTAGAGGACTGGCTCTGCAGAAAGAGGGAATTCAGTTCCTTCAAGTATGCTATGTCCCTTGACGAAGACTCTTCTAATAGAAGATCTCTGTCAAAGCGGGCAAACAGTCGGATATCTAGATCTATTCTTGCAGATGTCTTCCTTCTGGTAATTCTATTGGAATAATCTAGAAGACCGGCTCTGCAGAAAGTAGGAACTCAGTTCCTTCAAGTATGCTATGTCCCTTGATGAAGACTCTTCTAATAGAAGATCTCTGTCAAAGCGGGCAAATAGTCGGATATCTAGATCTATTCTTGCAGGTGTCTTCCTTCTGGTAATTCTGTTGGAATAATTCTGGAACAGGACTTCTCACCAGGGTGGGTGTCTCAAAGAGGGCCTCTTCCCCTGGGGGATGGTTCCCAGGGCTTCAGCGGGTTAGCCAAGCCGCTGGGAAGGGTCTCCCGAATTATGACAAGTGAAAATGAATCATTCATCCCACATATTAAGCAAATAAATAATACGAGTACATTACGTATAAAGACAAAGGTTAGAGAATAAGTTTATAAACTGGACAGATCAGCCAAGGTTATGTTCCAAATGTGTACAGCATCAAGGGAAATATATATTACATAAAGTATATATTTTATATATGAGCTTTTCAGTCGAGAAACATGCCAAGTGCCATTTTTAAAATATAATAAATTAAATTACAAATGCTTTGGCTCAGGATGTTTCTCGACTGAAAGGCTCACATGAAGATTTAATATACAAGAAAAGGGATCTTATATCTTATATATAGGCTTTTCAGTCAAGAAACATGCCAGTGCCACTTTAAAATATAATAATCAAATTAAAAATACCTATGGCCCAAGATGGCGCTTGGCATGTTTCTCGACTGAAAGACTCATATATATATATATATATATATATATATATATATATATATATATATATATATATATATATATATATATATATATATATATATATAATATATATTAATTTTCTTGCTGGGTTTGTGTGTGTTCATGTGTGTGTGTAGCTGCCTTTCCGTGTATATGTGTGTCCAGAGTGACTTGGGGATGGCTGCAAGGCACTGTGGCTGGAAGGAAGGAGCGTCGCTTTGGTGGAGGCACACCAAAATACTGATCTCATCTCCAGTTCATAGTGACCCTCCATAATTTTAACACTCTTTTATTTGTTTGCTATCGCTATGAGGTCTTAGACGATCAACTTTTTTTGACACTATTTCATGCATTAGTAATATATCACCTTAGTATTTGTATAAGAGTGGGAAAAGATACAGAAGAAAATATATTTGTGTAAGAAGTCTTCACCATGCACTTTGGGTGGTAAAGATTTTTGGTGCAATAAAATTTTGCCAAACATTTTGATTAATCTAATTTGGTGTATAGTTTTTTTTTTTTTACCCGTTACCAATGTAACGATTGGTATTTATTGTTATCTGTATCTTTGTTATAGTAACATCTTTGTTTTTAGAGTCCCAAGAGGCTTAGGAAGACAGTGCAGTTTTCTTACTTCATTAACACACTAATAAAATATACAGCATTTATACAAGTTAAGTGAATCGAAGTATGAGCCTTGTATCTTCTTAACCCACAACTGGTGAGGCCCTTGACCTCACTCCTCTAAGGCTCTCTGATATTCTTCTCTGCTTCTTTCTATCTGCTTTTGAAGGTTTTTTTCAAAGGAAATGCCCATCCCACCTACAGGTGGACCATTGCTTCTGTTCCGCCTTGTAGACGCCCTTATTGGTTGGAGATTATCTAATGACATCCCTTTGGGTGTGATTAATTGACTTTAAGTCCTCCTTTGTGGGTGGGACTAATGACGTCACCGGAAGTCTTCAGGTTCCGGCGAAAGTTGAAAAGTCAGCTCACAGGTGAGACGGTTAGGCAGTTTTTAATGGTTGTGCTTAGATTACCCTGGTGACAATGTTTTGGCTACGTACTCATAACATTTCCTGCTTCATTATTCTCTCTATCTCTCTGTCTATCACTTGTCTATTAGTGGTTCTCTCCCATTTCTTTTTCTCTCTTTTATATTTACATTATCCGCCTGCCCTTTTTCATGCGTAGGCCTAACCTTCTTTCTATACTGAATACAGGAAGTTTTTCATACATATTTTGGAATTCTGTTGTCTTCCTGTCTCTTATTACCTCCTGTTTCGTAGTTATAACCTACCTTCTGCTTTCCTTTTCCTTTCCTTTTTTTTTTATGGGTCTGGGCTAGAAAATGGCATCAAGTACATTTTTAGTAGTTTAAGTGTGTGAATAATGTGAGGGAGTTGCTTAGAAGTAATGTACAAAAGCCTAATTTTTCTTTGGACAAGTATTGAATTTTTACAACAGAATAGGCAGCAAGTTATACAGATGGAGTATACACACATACAAGTATGTATACGGTCAACAGAGGAAAATATATGCTGCATACGGAAAAAAAGAAATAAAAGTTAAAAACATGAATCCCTATTCTTTTCATTTTCAGAGATATTCTCTACAGTGCCAATAACAACTTATAGTAATGATAATACAAAAAACTCCATACGAAATATCAATGCTCGGGTTTGAAGCTCTTCGTTGGGCAAGTCGGTAGAGTTGTGGCCTAGTGCTCGCTAGGCCCGAGTTCGACTCTCTGGCTGGTTTTGAAGAGTTAGAGGAATTTATTTCTGGTGATAGAAATTCATTTCTCACTATAATGTGGTTCGGATTCCACAATAAGCTTTGGGTCCCGTTGCTAAGTAACCAATTGGTTTTTAGCCACGTTAAATAAGTCTAATCCTTCGGGCTAGCCCTAGGAGAGCTGTTAATCAGCTCAGCGGTCTGGTAAAACTAAGGTATACATTTAACTTTTTAACTGGACAAAGGATGCTCATAAATTCTTAAAAATTTCATCTTTGTTGTCTCACAGCTTATAAATACACTACTGATACATTGTGGACTCTTTATTCAGCAGTTATAATAATGTAGGAACACAGAATAGCCTACCTTTCAGTTCAAGAGAGGTAATTCAGCCACTACATCACAACTACTAAACGGGAACTGAATCGACTTTGCTGTATTAAGAGGATAAAGGAAATAGGATCCGAGGGTCATAAAATGAGTAGAAAGGAACAAGAGACGTGGGAGGTAGATATTGAAAGCGCTCTTTTGTTCAACCAATTCTGAGCCTCGCTACTTTTCAGAATGGCCGCCACAGTTATAAGCAGTTCTGAAACTTTCGTTTGAGCATAGCATAGCATAGCAACTAATTTCTCTGCCGTATTTCCACATTTTCATTAACGAATTCGTATTAAAAGTTATGTTGCCTTTCAAACAAAGGTTGGCAAAATGTTCAAGTTCCTCTCTCCGTTTACGTCTTGCTAGCCAAATACGCGTCATAGTCTTGAGCTAAAGCCACTGATTGGTAGCTGATGCGAAAATTACGCTCATGTTCGTTAGGGGGTTCATCAAAGCTAACTGGATCCATGATTATTATTATTATATTATTATTATTATTATTATTATTATTATTATTATTATTATTATTATTATTATATATTCCGAAGAGTACTATTCATATGCAACAAGCCCACAGGGGCCACTGACTTGAAATTCAAGCTTGCACAGAATATGGGGTGTATTCGAAAACCGTCACAGAAGGTATTGGGAAATGCAGAATGAGATCAGTTACTAGGAAAATAAATAAATTAATAAAAACTACTCTGTCAAAAGAAGTCCCCTAATACAATTTATATCACCTTCACGAATACATTTTTGGTTGAATGTGATCGAATAATATGTTTAAACAGCTGAGAAAGGCGCTAAGCCACTACCCATATGAACTTTAAGTTTCAGTCGCCGTACTTCGGGAAACATTTACAATCAGCTTTTTATCTGTTATTCTAATAAAGTTAAATAAAATTCAAGTGTGTGGGCCGTTGCAGTAATCCCAAGCACATGTACGGGAAAGAGGACTTTCAAGGTGAAATGAATTTTCGTTATTGGGTACCACATTTGAGTAGCCTAACTTCATGCGTACATTCTCCTGTTCTTAGTGCTAACTTAGAAATCTAGATTTTATGTACCAAATATATGATAAGGTAACTAAGTATTTGTCTATAAACAAAGGCTTTTCCGCTTGCATAAAAAGATAAGACTGATGTCTATCAAGAATCATTTCTTGTTGAATTCTGCCCATGTCCAGATTCATTCTTGCAAGCGGCGCCGTTCTTTGTGGATAATATCCTCTAGTCGTATTGCGCGAAGTCTAGGAACCCAATGATGAAGAAAATCAAACAAAAAATGACACAGAGGACGGGAAATAGGACTACAGACGCAAAATTCAGCTTATTAGACATCATGGTGTAATATTCTGCGTTCCTTTTATCTCGGGGCGAGGCTTGGCGGTGCTTCTCGTCCAACAGACCCGCAGGACCGCTGGCGCCTACTTTGACAAACATCGGAGTCTGCACTTCGTTTGCAGTCGCCGCTGCTTGCAGACGCAAGTTCTCGATGACCACCAGGTCGACGATGATGAGGAAATCGTAAGTGATGAGGCAAATGTACCAGACGTCAATTAACTTGAGGTACGCCGTTTTGGGAATCGACTGACTCGTCTGACTGAACAGCGCCGCCAACACGAGCAGTGACGTCAGAGACACCATGATGCGGTCCTGTTTGGAAAATGAGCATTTCGCAAAATCGTGAATTTATAAAGAAATGTTTTTTTGAAAGGGGAAATTTAAAATCTCCCTGAGCTTACTGTTCTTATTAGATCTTTTATAAGGTAATTAATGCATCCCTTCACTTTCCTACGCTTATTTTGCTGAGTAGCGAAGATAAAATTAACGGTTATTTTCCGCTGTCTTGAACTAAGTTTGATGAGGTGTTTGAAAAAAGATTGGAATCCTATAACTTTATTTTTTTTTAATTAATAATACTGTACCTGTGTATAAA
>NC_089743.1:91006402-91213902 GCF_040412425.1 Macrobrachium rosenbergii | reverse complement strand
CAACGATCCCAGGGCCATCTTCAATTCCCAGCATTTCCTCTTTTATGCATTTATACTCAAGCAGCCTTCTCTCCCCACTGAAGAGAACACCAACCTGTTGGAGGGAGAGAGAGAGAGAGAGACGATGCATTACTCTTAGTCACTGGAATTATGATATTGATTATCACAGCCTGTATATACGACCGCTATGCTTTCTGATCGAGAGTACTTGCTGGGGCATTTTAAAACAATGTTTCTTGATGACTAGATTTGAAGCCAACGATAAGACTGGAGTTTCTTCATTTATTTCCGGTTTCAGATTTCAAGGTTTTCGTTGGAAAATGATTCCCCAAATCATTTTTGAAATCAGTTCAGTGGTCAAAGTCACTGAATCAGCAGTTCGTATACCTCTGGAGACGAAGCACTTAGCTCACAGTTTTTCTTGGGTGGAAGTTATTCCCGAGGTATAGTGATCCGGATATTAAAAGAAATTTGTGGCTTAATATTTGTGAATGTGAAAAATGTCACTGTGCGACTATATATATATACACACACACACATATATATGTATATATATATATATATATATATATATAGTATATATATATATATATATATACACATATATATATATATAATATATACATATGTTTATATATGCATATATAATATAATACATATATATATATATATATTTATATATAAGCCATCTTACTGTTAAGTGATCTAAAAAAAAAATAAAAGGACAGTTGCTTTTATCAGAAATATTTACCTGATTTTCACCGGGGAATTTCACTGAACTTTCTTCTGCCATACTTTCCCCTGATTCCCCAATTGCTAAATCCCAAATACGTCAGATTTATGCTTTAAAATTTCTAGCCCTTTCATTACCTATTATTCATTTTTTCACAGGACGTCTTTCTAAAGACCAGTGTATCGAATTAAGTTCACCAAACCAGTCTAGGGCTCTGGAGACCAAAGGTAACTGTTGCCTAAATTCTATAATAACTCAAAGATTGTCGAAGATCATCTGCTTCGCCTGTAATCAGCGTCTTTCCGATGCACTACACGACGCCAAAAATAAAACTGAGAAAAATAGACCGACTTTCCTTCCATGGTTCCTATTTGTTTATCGCAGAGCAATCAGACACAACCAGCGCATGGTACATGTTGGAGACAGAACAGAGGATATGACGCGTTATCTTATCCGTGAGTGGTGTCTGACCTTGCGGTTCTGCAGTCACTACAGTCATGCAGAGTCTCGTCAGTGTAGAGTCTTGCCAGCGTAGAGTCTTGCCAATGTTCGGTCTCGCAAGTTCCCCAGGACTTGGTATTTGTTTGCCGACAGCACTATATTATAATATGATACATAATTATATCCTCATCTTAACTCTATCATCCTATTCGACTTAATTTTGTCAATAATTGACGCCAGAAATTTCGTCCGCAGATATATTGAAGAAACATAAACATTTCATCATTACGAGAGACATTGCTTCTTACGGTTTATGTGGCTCAGAACTGGTAAATCTATTATACAAAGGCGACTTATGACATGAATTATTTTTTGAATTAGCGTTCAGGTGTCATTATGATGAATGCAAACATAAGTTCTAATGTTGTGTGACTGTTATCTAATCGTAAATCTCCGCTAGACTTCATGACTGATTGATTATTGATACAACTTCAGGGAAAAAAATTTTTATTTTGTGTCATTAAAACATATTTACACCCAACACACCACTCTCGCTTCCGTAATATACACTACACATACAAGACACTTTCCACCGTATGTATAACACCAGGATTTATACTTGAATTTCCAAGTAACCCTAAGAATGACAATTGCTTACAAATACACACTTGATGTTCTACTATAATCTCATATTTATATTATATGCATATTATATAGTTTTATGTATATGTATATATGTTATAACATATATGCATATATATAATTATATATATCTAATCATTTGATGCAACTGCTTTCCAAAGATAAGCATAAATTCTAAATATACTCGCTCGGACAAATGTTGTAATGCTTTTCAAACATACATCTACGTGTGAGTGTTTTTATCATTATTATTATTATTATTCACAATCATTTCTAATGTTCATTATCGTTACAATCATTACCTGAACCAGAGAACTTGCAAGCAAGAGAGAAAGGTGAACAAGAAAATAAAACGTAAAGAAAGTGGACACACAAATGAATAAACAGATGAGGAACAAAGAAGGAAGGGGGAAATAAAACGAACAGAAAGGTAGGGAATAAAGAAGGATGAGGGAATAAAATGAAAAGAAAGGTAACAAAAAGAAAGGAATATTTACGAACGCAACACGGCGACTGAAGCCTCGGTTCAACAGTACAGAACTTGGACTAACCTCTGGGGGGACCGGAAAATGGTCTTTTAAATCGAAATAAGGTTGGGTTATTATTTTCATTTTTTTATTTATTTATTTACTTATTTATACACTTATTTATTATCAAGATGAAAGAGAACTGCTGACGACAACAGCGGATGAAACGCAGGCTAGTGATAGTCACTGTCACGGCTGCTAGTACTAGAACCACTCGTGATACTAACAAAATTCGTTATCTTTTTGACAGCTAGTACTAGAACCACTCGTGATGCGAGCGAAAGTCGTTGTTTTATTTGGCCTCGATCGCTATGTCGTGAAACGCGACTTGTATCCAATAAATTTTGCTCTGTGCAACGGAGATAGACCAAGGATACTGAACTCGACGTTAGACTTGCCTTCTTCTAACCCGGGGACAACTTATCTCTTATCATCTAAGGCCCTGGACGGTGCCTAAACTCACCTAGAGTTAGGTCCTGACTCTTTATATATATATATATAATATATAAGCCCATATATAAAAGAAACTCCAAAATGTGGAAAACAAATTTGCCTGAGGAGAGAGACAGTTTGGTCTCTGAAATAGAGCCTTTATTTTCCACATTTTGGCATTTCTATGGGCTCCCTTATATTTGAAGGAATTCTGTTTTAACAGAAAATACCTCACAGTCATGTATATATATATATATATATATATATATATATATATATATATATATATATATATATATATATATATATATATATATACACATACATACATACAGGGTGAACCAAAAGTAGGTGGACAATAGGTAGAACAGGGTTTGTGTTAGGTTATACTATAATGACGGTGCTTGTTATAACTGTGGAATTTGTGTTACATTAAATTCTGTAACTAAATTGATTTAAATTTGGTATTTTTTTTTCAGATAACCCATAATGGCAGATAATTTAAATTCTAATTCAAGAAATGAATAGACAAAGAGACTTGTGCAAAAATGTTTGTCAAAATGTGAAAAGAGAGACTTCAAAGTTGTGCAGATTGTGATGAAGAGCAGTTTGAGCACCTGCATTAATCAAACATTCAGCACCTTTGTATTGTATTTTGTACACAATAAAATTTAATTGTAAATGTAATAACAGTTTGTAAAAATTTTACTTTATCAGTCAATATAACTGTATACGTAATCTCAAAACAAATGTTACCATCTACTGTCCACCTACTTTTGGTTCACCCTGTGCATATATATATATATATATATATATATATATATATATATATATATATATATATATATATATATATATATATATATATATATATATATATATATATATATATATATACATATATATCACTAGCAGATCTGGGGGCACTTGGGCACATGCCCCTCCCATGATAAATAATGACGAAATAATAATACTGAAGATTTAGATAATAATATAAATGAGAAATATAAAAATGGGAAAAAATAAAAAATCTATCATAGAAATACATATAGATATAGAAATATATATTATACATATTATTTATATATATATGAAAATTAGTGCCCAAATTAAATTTTTCTGGATCCGTTAGTGGTGTGTATGTGTGTATATGTATATGTATATATATATATATATATATATATATATATATATATATATATATATATATATATATATATATATAAAATAAAAATTCAGGTCATAAAATTCAGGAAAAACAGAATGAGGAAGAGAATTCGGAAGGGTTTTTACAGATCTCCACAAAGTAAATGTTGGGGGCTGAACTGATCAACCAGGTTTTACCAAGTGTCCTGATCCGAGATTATCAGCCAGTGCCAAAAAAAAAAAAAAAACAGTTTCGTCAGATTCAGGAGGTAACTAAATCACAAAGCAAAATACAATACTACCTAATCGCGATTTACAAACAGTACAACAAAGAGCTGTCAACATCTTCGCTATTGGTCTATTTCCCAGTGTTTATTATTATTACATATTTACTGTTGACAGGTTAAACTTTGCCTCATGCCTCAATGGGACGACCTTGTATTCGGACTGAAACCAGACTGCTGTTTCCCCATGATCTTGGGATTACTTTGTGCGCATGCGCGTCTAAACGCAGGTCATTCAGTTTCAGAAAGCACAGTTGCACAAAGACAAGAGGTGTTTTCTGTCAGTAGGAAAGAAATGGTTTTAGACTTATGGTGTGGACAAAACAAGTAGGTGCACTTATGAATGAATGTATGTATGTATGTATGTATGTATGTATGTGTGTGTTATGTTTGTGTGTATATGTGTGTGTGTGTATAACTGAATAACGAAAATACGGAACGTGATGAATATATAAATAAAGGCGAAATCCACGAAGGAAAGAGAAACACTGGAGCGCTGTGAGGCCTTTTGACTGTCGTCCTTCACTTTGCTAAGTAAAGGACGACAGTCGAAAGGCCTCACAGCAATCCATTGTTTCTCTTTCCTTCGTGAATATATATATATATTATATATATATATATATATATATATATATATATATATATATATATATATATATATATAAAACCAAATTCCACGAAGTAAAGGACGCCAGTGTTTGTGCGTAAGAAAATGAGGTTAACGTACTACCAATCAGCCTTGTGGTCACATAAAGTACAACATTTCGGGCATATCGACAGGGCCAACCCGTGCGATACCTCACCACCCATATGAAAACACGTTCATCCCTCAAACCAAATAATTTTGACCCGAAATTATTTTATCAGCTCTTTGTCACGCTCCATGTTTGACTGTAGGTTAGTGACTCACTAGTTAGGCGCCCTGCATTTCAGAATCTTGCTTAATATGGGTTATTTACTGATAGGTTTCGTTATTTACTTAGTTCGGTTCGAATTCGCAAGATATTTTAGCTGGGTCAAATTCTAAAACGAGTAGTTTCTGGTTTTGTAATTACTGAGCGCATTTTTATCAAAGTGATTAAATGATTAGAATAAATCCCCATAGAGAGAGAGAGAGAGAGAGAGAGAGAGAGAGAGAGAAAAAAAGATGACTGCACTCATTTTTAAAACAGACTTTGTTAACTCTGCCTCATTTTTTAATATATAGGGTGTATATATAGAGTTGTTATATATATATATATATAATATAATATACATATATTTATAATATATATATATATATATATATATATATATATATATATATATATATATATATATATATATATATATATATATATATATATATATATTGGGAGCCGAGGCTGAGAGGTGCAGTGCTCGGCAGACGACTGTAAGGAGCAAGGTCGTCAGCGTGCTACCGCTCACAAGGCCGCCGAGAAAAAAGGGTGTGGGGCCGACTACCTCACCCTTCAATGCTTGCCGAGAAATCAGGTGGTTGCATGCTTACGGTGCAATCTCGTCGAATTCAAATAACTGTTCTTGAGCCGAATTCTGGTTCCTTGTTCATTTCTTTTTTTATCTCGATCAGTTACGTACTTTTCATGAAGTTTATTTCTCTCTCTCTCTCTCTCTCTCTCTCTCTCTCTCTCTCCCTCTCTCTCTCTCTCTCTCTCTCTCTCAGGAGTTATTACTCTTATTTATTCAATTTATTTAAGTAATTACAGCCTAAAAGCTAACTTTATTTTAACAAGAATATGAGTTTTTTATTCAGCTAACTAACTCTCTCTCTCTCTCTCTCTCTCTCTCTCTCTCTCTCTCTCTCTCTCTCTCTCTCTCTTATTCATTCAGTTTATTAACAAATACGTTAAGTAATTACAAGCCTAAAACAATAATTTCAATGTGCACATAAGCTTCTCCTAGCCAACTATTAACGCCTCTCTCTCTCTCTCTCTCTCTCTCTCTCTCTCTCTCTCTCTCTCTCTCTCTCTCTCTCTCTCTCTCAGGAATTTCTTACTTTTCATGACACTTCATTCGAGTGCCCAAGAGTTCATCAGACTACGATGTACATAAATACTGTTTAGCCATTCACAAATTCCTAACGTTCGTACCTTACGTACCGTGTCTGACAAACTCACGAAATCATTATCTCCATCTATTAAAACATAATAGATGCTAAAAAAAAAATAGAATCAAGGTCATCAAACTGCACGTAAGAAATTTATGAAGGCGGCAAACCATTGCTCCTCACGCTATCTGGCTGGAGAAGAAGAAGAAGAAGAAGAAGAAGAAGAAGAAGAAGAAGAAGAAGAAGAAGAAGAAGAAGAATCGACGTTGAAATACCTTCTGAAATATGAAATTCTGCTCCATGTTGGTTATGTTGAAGGATAAGAGGCACTGCTGTGTGTCGAACGGGTACATCTGGAGTCTGAACAGACACATGAACTGCACTGTGTACTGCTGCACGATCTTCATGCTGTTGTCCGCGCCTGCGTACAGCTTGTCTGCAAAGAGGAGGGAGTTTCATCAATGGGGTATAAGCAGGAAATTAAAGCGTTCATAATCGGTTTCGTTTGTTTTCCCTGAGTAGGAATTTGTCAGAGGCTTAGTAAAAAATTTAAAAAGTAGTAGGCCTACCAAATGTTCTGTGTCTCATATTATGCAAAAATTATCTAGATTTAATAACGTATTTCTTAGTAGAATCGTATAAATGGCGTGTGATTCGCATTGCGCATTTCTAATTCTTGTAAGTGGCCTATATTAATTCTTACTCCGTTATTCTATGTAAAAGAACTCGATTATAACAGGCAAGTAGAATCCAGTACGCCTACCTCGTTCCATTACACGCGCTTGGTAATTGGTAGGTCTAATCTGCAAAGTCTAAAGACTTGCTAATCTGTCTGGGAATTGGTAGGTCTAGTCTGCAAAGCCTAAAGACTTGGTAATCTGTATGGGATTCGGTAGGTCTAATCTGCAAAGTCTAAAGACTTGGTAATCTGTATGGGAATTCGGTAGGTCTAATCTGCAAAGTCTAAAGACTTGGTAATCTGTATGGGAATTGGTAGGTCTAGTCTGCAAAGCCTAAAGACTTGGTAATCTGTATGGGAACTGGTAGGTCTAATCTGCAAAGTCTAAAGACTTGGTAATCTGTATGGGATTCGGTAGGTCTAATTTGCAAAGCCTAAAGACTTGCTAATCTGTATGGGAATTGGTAGGTCTAATCTGCAAAGCCTAAAGACTTGCTAATCTGTATGGGAATTGATAGGTCTAATCTGCAAGGCCTAAGGACGTTGTAATCTGCATATCACATATTCCACGGAAACGTGTTGTAGGATATGGCGCGCTTAAGAAATTCACAAAAACAGCAAAAGCTGCAAATCTCTCACCTTCTCTCGTTTTCGTGTCCTGGTCTGACAGCGGCGTCGATTCCCGATTGACTCGGAATCCCTCGTTCCTCATCTCGATGTTCGTCGGGCTCTTCGAAGCGTCTTTGACAGCCAGGATGGGTCTCCAGATGGGTGAGTCTACCTGCGCCAAAGTGCAATGGGACTCGTGAGAGACGCTATTATAAATGGGTTTGTGAAAGGTATTGTTTAAATGAGTACATAAATGATGCAAAGATGATTGGGCTTATGAAAGGTACAATTAATACTGCTGAACTTGCGAAAGATACAGTTACAAATGGACATGTTTAGGATGCAATTATGAGTGGATTTGAGAAAGATGCACTGATAACTGTTAAGACTTGTGAAAGATGCAATTAAGGCTGGACTTTTGAACGATGCAATTAAGGCTGGACTTTTGAACGATGCAATTATGGCTTGACTTCTGAATGATGCATACTCCTAATCGTTCAGAATAAATGTAGCACTTCAAATCGTAAAGTGATCGTATAACCTATACGGTTTGAAACGTACTAACCTAATCGTGGCCTAACTTTTATGCAACCCAGGTTACTTCAACTATATTATTCAATCAAAACCACATTGCGTTGTGTAAATTATCCAAGACATAAATCGTACAAACTTAGAGCTGTTAACCAGCTCAGTACTCTGGTTAAACTAAGATATATACTAAACTGTTAGTTCAAATGGCGCATTCGATATTCTTCACCTGAATTGAGATTGGGATTGGTATAGGACACTCCATGAAGTTCTCCTTACATTTAGACATACATATCTCCTAAAGGAAATCTCACTAAATGAACTTTAAGAAGAAAAGGAATAATTAAGTGAATTTGAAGGCACCGACAACTATGGCCGAACGTTCGACTAACAACAGAACAACCGACCACCGATACTTAAGCACTATTAAACGTATACTTGCAATTAAATACACGAAACACCCAAACACAATGATTTTCACAACTAAATATAAACACGACAAAACCCAATATCCTTCTTCCACATAATACGCATTTCCACTTTACGTAAATTTAGAAAGAATACATAGGCCTAAAACTATACCACAACTTGCGGAAAAGTGCAATCTCTCTGGTCGAAGTTTCGACAATGCAATTATGGCTGGACTTTTGAATAATGTAATTTTGATTACTGAAATTGTGAAAATTCGGTTGCAACTAGGCAAGTCAACGATGAAACTAAGGAAGGCTAGACTTACAAAAGATGCAGTCTGAATAACTGGACTTGTATAAAATGCAGTTTCAACTGGATATGCGACTAGTACAAATGGCTGGACTTCTGAACGATGCGATTAAAATTGGGCTTGTGAACGATGAAATTATGACTGGACTTGTGAAAGATGCGGTTACAATTTAATTTTAGAAAGATGTAATTATAATACTTGCAATTGCAAAAGATGCAGTCCCAACTGGACAGTTATTATAAATCAGTTTGCGAGTGCTACAGTTATGACTGGAAGTGTCGAAGAAGCAGTTGCAATTGAAATTGTGAAGAATAGAATTATAATTGTACTTGTGAAAGATGCAATTACAATTGGACACTTGAATAAAGCAGTTATGAAAGACGCTGCGCATGCTGAATTTACAATTGGGCTTGCAAATTATGCAATTATACAATCTGACTCATGAATGATGTCATATCTCTACACACAAAAGATGTCGCCTATCATCCTTGCCCGATAAGCGAAGTGTCCATTACATCCGTAACCTGTAATCCACAAAATAACATTTCCCTCACCCCCGCTTGATTGATAAAGTCCCCAGGACGCAGATTGGCGAACGTGAGTCTAGCGTCCTTCCAAGTGACGCTCTGGATAACGTCCAGCTGCATGCTGAAGCCAACCAAGTTGAACTCACGGACGGAGGTGATCTCCACCGCAATCTTCATCAGCAGCGGCGCCCCGATCGAAGCTGGGCGGAGGTAAGTTGGCAGTGTACCCCGTCGGCACTTGCAGGATCCCACAGTTCAGCTCGTCTGAGTTGTCTGGGCAGTGAGTGACCTGGTCGCACCTGTTCACTATGTTGATGCAGGAGCCGTCACTGCAGGTGAAGTCGTTGTCACCGCAGTAGGTCAGTAGGTATTCGGTCTGCGGGAGGCGTGGGAGAAATTCGTAATCGGTCAGTGATATTGTTCACTACGTAGAATGTTGACTTATCTAGGGTCCTATCGGTACTTTTTGCCCTGTCAGAAATCTAGATATTTTCCTACAAATGTTTTTTAGATGTGTTATTAAGGGATATTGTAGTTTACTATATCGTAACACTAAATAATTATTGTTAGATACTAGGCATTGCAAAGAATGATATATTAGGGAAAGAGAGAGATCAGAATTTAATTAAAGCAAAACTTTTATAACATTAAAAAAATGCTGGAAAAGACACCTTTTAATAAAAGAGGAATTGTAATCTCACCAAAAAATTTCAAACCCTTCTTTCATCACCACAGTAAGTTTTTCATAGTTCATTTTTCATCAAAACTTTTCAGTAAACAACAATGCCAGTAATATTTTTCAACCTCGAATTTAAAGGCAGCCATATATAAACATAAAATCTAAACGTTCACTAATTTTATAGAACAACAAACCTGCACAAAATCATCTGGACGTTTTACATTACCTCCTTAACGACACAATTATCTCCCGTAATTGCCCAGACGGTGAGTCCAAAAGGATAACCTTTGGGCCGCCTTTCAATCATTTCAGCCACAACGCCCTTTTCCTTTCGGCTCCGCAGGACCCACGTCTCGTTATTCCACACTATCTGGCTGAAAAACATCCCCTCAAACATAGGCCGGCCATTGCGGTACCCGTTGAGGAAGTAATCTCGGTCAAACTTCGATTCCCGACAGAGGCCTCTCAGTCGAAACGCAGGGGTGGCCGTGAAGTTACAGACAGGGCAGGTCAGAGTGTCGCAGTCAGCGTTGTACCACAGGTATGGAAAATTAACAGCAGCTGCCGTTGCACACGGATACTGCTTAGAAGGTATCTCCCAGCCTTCCAGCCAGCTGCCGTAGGTTAGGGTGGTGTTGTCACCGGTGTACTGCCACACGCCCTTTGGTATGTTGCTCTTGAGGCCGAGCCAGTACAGGGCAGCCCACCCTTGGATGCACTGATCATTGAACACGATCAGTTCGTCGAAGAGCCTGGTGTTTTCTTCTTTACTTCGAGGCACGCCCATGTCTCCCCTCAGATAGTTACACCTGTTGAAGGCCTCCTCAAAAGTCATTCTCTCAGGAAACAGGGTGATGTAGCCGTTCCTCGGCCTACAGACCTCTGACAGCGCGATGCTGAATGACTTCGTTTTCCCTTTCAGGATGAGCTCGGATTCATTCTGTCCGTAGGCGTACAGAGGCTCAAAGGGAATGGGGTCAGGTTTGCAAGCTACGTAATCTTGCATCATGTTCACTGGGACGTCGTGGTTGTACAGTCTGAAATCTACCAGTTCGCCGTGGACAGACTGGGTAACGTCCCACTCGGCGTCAAGGTTTATGTTCTGACCCATGACGAATCGACCGCCGCCCTTAACATAGGCCTTTTCCGGCGAGGAGTCCGTTTCGTTCCTTTTGGCCGTGTTGAGGTATACCTGGAAGAGGGAGAGATGTGGTTTGGAAAGACGTCGTGAAGGCTGTCCCATTAACTTACCAAAATCATTAGTATCATAATCTACGGCATTTCTGTGACTCGTATTTACTGTGAAATCTACGCATGTTCACATTTGCTGTTCATACATCTTAATATAAATGGGCTCCATGGTGCGATGGTCAAAATTCAAATCCTGGTCATGAATAGATGGATGGGTACTCTCACTGGAAGTGGTTTGCGACTTGGGAGGTAAAAGGGCATGGAACTAACATTACATTCCAAAAGACTTTAAAACAGGAAGTCTGGCGCCTCCTGAAGGCACACTCTTTCAAGGGTAAAAATCGTGTGATATAGGTTGTTATAGTTTATGTGTGTATATATATATATATATATATATATATATATATATATATATATATATATATATAATATAATTCGATATCAAATAGAAGGGAGAGAATTATTAGTAGCATCAACAAGAAGAATAAAAAAATACTGCAAACGTTAACCCTTCAACATTAGATGCCATAACTAGCTTCTTCCATTACTGAGAGACTAAATAACTTGTAAAAACCTTCATCATGAATCCGTACTAAAATGTAAATCACACACATGCACTGAAATGCTTGTGTCAACACTGACCAACGTACGAAAGTGAAAATTCGTGTGAATGAATTCATAACAGAGATATCCCGCGTATCCAGCGAAGAGGGATCATGTTGGTTTCAAGGAAAACAAAACACTGTCTCCTACCCGGTCGTTGAAAATGATATGCAGCGTGTCCTTTCGGATGTTGAGGGCCAAACAGAGGTGCTCCCAGGTAAAAAGACGAATTGGTATTTTGACGTACTGGTGAACGTGGTAGGCACAGCACATGACGAGCAGCTCTTTGTTCGGGTACTTGATGGCTTTTGTTGGATAGAAGACGCCCGCACGAGGATGATGTTCGCGGCATTTTTCGTAGGTGGGGAAACAAATTAAAAACTGGATTTTAGATTGATTTTCATTAATATAAATACATTATATACTATAAAATGAGTTTGTTAAAGACAGTCGATATCGCATGGATGGATGCAAGTAAATGGGACCAATATATTGTCGAAAAAAGCTAACCGACATTGAGTTGTTCGAACACCTTTCCGTCGTAGTAGCTGAACAGCGTGGCTGGCTGGCCTCCGTGCAGCAAACGAAAACGGACGCATATGGTTACCTGAAGTAAGAAAAAATAAAACTAACATAAGTTAATGCTGACACTTATTATTTTCATTCGATTTTTTTAAACTGTTGACAACTAAATTCTAGTAAACTAGATCCAGAATGTCTGGATGGCTTCAAATAAACCCAGAATCTCAGAAAACCAGTTTTGGAACGGCGACTGTTAATTTTAAACCACTGAGCTGATTAACAGCTCTCCTAGAATTAGACTTATTTTACGCGGCTAAGAACCAATTGAAAACCAGTTTTGTGGAACGAACCACATTATAGCGACTGAAATAAATGCCTAACTCTTCATCAGCCGGCCGCCAATCGAACTTTTGAGCAGGTGGTGAAGAGCTAATATAGCCATTTTGAGTCGAGACTAATATCGAGTCGTCTGTCTTTTGTTTATGACAAATTACTCTAGAAATGACTTGAATCGGCGCAGATTTTCTTCAAAAACGTTTCTTTAAGGACTGCTATTGTTATATAAGAGTAATAAATGACATTTTTTCCAATATATACACACATATATATAGAAGAGAGAGAGAGAGAGAGAGCCAATTTAGCCATGCAACAAGAAGAGTTGATGCTGATTAGGCCAGCCTTATGCCAGCAAGGGCTTTTGTTCCTGGAGCAGTCCATAAATAGGAGTGAGGTTTATCATTGGCAAACCATGCGTTAACGGTAATCTCACTTTCCAAATCGCATAGATTCGAACCCAACCAACGTTAAGTACCTTCATTTTTTTCTCTTTAGGCCTAATTCATGGCTCCTAGCGGCTATTCAAAAAGAGTGTGGAAATCGAGACTGAAAGATTATCGTGGATATTCATTATAGATATATCTGTTAATTTTCACTAGAATACTATACATTTATGTACACGCATGAATTATAAATACTGTTTATTCCATTGGCCAAAGAGGATACGGATAAAAGAAACGCTGAAGTTTCTTCAGCGCAATCGAGTATTCTGTACAGCGTATAATCAAGGTCACCGAAAATAGATCTATCCTTCGATGGTCTCGGTATAATGTTGTATGAACCGCGGCCCATGAATCTTTAACCAGGGCACGGTGGTGGCCTGTCCTATACCGTTGCCTGATGCACGATTTTGGCTAATTTTAACCATAAATAAAATAAAAACTACTGAGGCTAGAGGGCTGCAATTTGGTATGCTTGATGATTGGAGGGTGGATGATCAACATACCAATTTGCAGCCTTCGAGCCTCCGTAGTTTTAAAGATCTGAGGGCGGACGGACGGACAACAAAGCCGGCAAAATAGTTTTTCTTTTACGGAAAACTAAAAACCTGCAAATATATATATGTGTATAGTATATATGTATGTATATATATATATATATCATGGAATCTTCTGTCATGTTTGAGTTGGTAAGACTCAGTTCTTACAACGAATCGATTTCTTTAAAAAAAAAAATCTCAGTTTATATTATGTACAGTACCGTTAAATTAAGTTGATATGACGAGAGGCTATCGTCACAAATAAGAGGGTCTGGTTTCGTCTTATGGATTAGTACTAAATCAGACTTGCGCGAATCAAGAAATTGAATTCGTTCTATTCACGGATAGTGAAGAATGAATATAGAACCTTTACTGAACTCTTGGTATATATATATATGTATATATGTATATATGTATGTATATATATATATATATATATATATATATATATATATATATATATAAATTTAATGTTAAACTTACTTTGTATTTCGCCATGTTTCAAGAGTTAGCAAAGGTTTTAACTGTCATCCTTTGGTCTACATATAAATGAGCTGCACTAAGTTCCTTTTAAAACCTATATATCAATAGACTTATATAATTTATTTAACAGCACTGGACTGAAGGTTTTCCGTATATTAAAGTGTAATACTACTCTTTTGCCGAATTTTTGATGCAATATATATACATATATATATATATATATATATATATATTTTATATAAAGTAGAATCGTTAATCATTTGAATGGAATACATATTTATATATACACATAAACGCTGTGTATGTTTAAAAATAGAATCGTTAATCATTTAATGGAATAATTTTATATAAATGACCTTCTCCTCTTTTTCACTTTCGATATTAGGTACAATAATGTCTTTTTGACACGTTATCAAAACAATAGTGATTATATTCACTTGTGAAAATTAACCCGTATCATGGTTTTATTTAAAAAAACACTGACCTTCTAGCACTGAATGTCAAAATATTAATTTCCCGTCACGTCTGGTAGTCTCAAGCTTTTAATCTGTCCAGTAAAAAGATTCTTTTGTTATAAACGAACGCAATAAACTGCGCGAGAACAAGCAATGGCACATCGAGCACTCCGGGGGTTCATTCGATACAACGCCAACTTTCCGCCTAATTCCTTTCACTCGTCACGTTCAGCCAGGTTCAAAAGTCCCCCGACGCTGATTCATCACTGAACGACCGCTTTTTCTACGCAGTGAACGCCACCCGACCCCCCCAAACCCCCCCTAGGAGGGTGGTGTTCCGATGATTGGAGGGTGGATGATCGACATGCCAATTTGCAGCCCTCTAGCCTCGGTAGTTTTGAAGATTTGAGGGCGGACGGACAGACAAAGCCGGCACAATAGTTTTCCTTTTACAGAAAACTAAAAAAACGTAAGTATACATATGTGTGTATAGTATGCATGTATGTATGTATATATATATATATATATATATATATATATATATATATATATATATATATATATATATATATATATATATATATATATGGAATCTTCTGTCATGTTTGAGTTGGTAAGACTCAGTTCTTACAACGAATCGATTTCTTTAAAAAAAAAAACTCAGTTACATTATGTACACTACCTTTAAATTAAGTTGATATGACGAGAGGCTATCGTCACAAATAAGAGGGTCTGGTTTCGTCTTGTTATGGATTAGTACTAAATCAGACTTGCGCGAATCAAGAAATTGAATTCGTTCTATTCACGGATAGTGAAGAATGAATACGGAACCTTTACTGAACTCTTGGTGTATATATATATATATATATATATATATATATATATATATATATATATATATATATATATATATATATATATATATATATATATATATATATATATATATATATATATATATATTTATATATATATATATATATATAATTGCTGTGCATGTCTACGTAAAATAGAATCGTTAATCATTTGAATGGAATAGTTTTATATAAAAAAACGTAAAATCTCCTCTTCTTTAAATTGCTTCCTACTTTCGATACTAGGTGCAATAATGTCTTTTTGACACGTTATCAAAACAATAGTGATTATATTCATTCGTGAAAATTAACCCGTACCATAGCTCGCCTGATTTAAAATACCGACTTTCTAGCACTGAATGTCAAAATATTAATTCTCCGTCACGTCTGGTAGCCTCAAGCTTTTAATCTGTCCGGTAAAAAGATTCGTTTGTTATAAACGAACGTCATAAACTGCGCGAAAACAAGCAATAACATATCGCATATAAAGAACTCCGGGGGTTCATTCGATACAACGCTAACTTTCCGCCAAGATTTATCGCGTAATTCCCCCATCCCCGCACCCCGGAGGGCAGTGCCGTCAGTGCGCCTCACTCGATTCATTGTAGGCGTTACTTGAGTTTCTTCATATACTCCCTATATAGCTGCAGCCATTTTCATTTCTTTTACTATGCCTCCGTTCATATTCCTTTTCTTCCACTTCACGTTCCACTCTCTCCTAACAATTATTTCGACATTATTTCCAGCGCTGGAAGACCTCGTGGGTCCCAGTTTTTGTCCCTTTGCCTAAATTTTACATTCCATTCTACTACAAAGTTAAATCAGTGGCTATATAGATGGTGTTGACGAACCTTTTGTGCGTGTTTGGGTTTTTCAATATGGCGGGTGCCGGCGAACTTTTTTTGAATGTGTCAGGGAACTGTCTTTTTTTATTTTTATAACTTGCCAACATACCTCCGTCAAATTGGGCAGAGTCCCCTGCCCGCTGTCCACGTAGCTGTCAATAGACGCCGCCTCATCTGCCTGGAGTAAGACGCCAGTGACGGCTTCCGATTTGAGCTCCGTCGCGTCCTTGGAACCTTTGTTCAATTTCGAGGTCCTGGGTCTCGTGCCCTCCGTTTCCCGGCCTTCCGGATAATCCTCTGAGGGCGCCGTGGTCTCAAAGGACGGGATCATGGATCCTGGAAGGACCTGGATTCTTTCTGTCGAGCCAGAAGGACCCAGCAGTTTCACGGCTCTGGCGTCCTCGGGGTAATTGCTCTCGAACAGGTCTGAAATGAATCCTCGGAGGCATTACGAAGAAAAGATAAAATGAATCTTTTTTTTAGATAATGAAGAAGATTAGCGTTCTTTTTGAACCTGTTCAATTGTTAAATACAGGAACAGAAAATAAAACTAAAAAATAATTGCTCTCAAACAGGTCTGAAATGAATCCTCGGAGGCATTACCTTTTTTCAGATAATGAAGAAGATTAGCGTTCTTTTTGAACCTGTTCAATTGTTAAATGCAGAAACAGAAAATAAAACTAAAAAATAAAAATAGAATTCTCTTCTTTTCCAGCATCTATTGGCAAAGGAATAGTAAACTGATTATTCTGTTCTTAAGAAACGTATTGTAATGTTGAATAAAGGAATTGAAAATTGAACATTTTCTATATTTTCTACTTGAATGTATTTCAACGGTGACACTGTCGCAAACACGTTGAGAACTTCTCCAAAATTCGCTTAAATCTCTTGACAACAATGGCACGGTACAAACAATCTGTAGAAGGAAATGTTTGGACAAAGAAGTCCTTTTTCGAGTTTGCTTTCATTTTGATAACATGCTACTTACTGTTAGTAACATGATTAAGACATTTCGCAAACAGGCCCCGAGTGAAGAAGACATTGCACCACGACTGATTCGCTTCTTCTATCATTTCTTTAGCTCATTCAGACAGATGAAAAAACTGTTCATTTTATTCCATTTTAGTTTTCTGTACAAGAAACTTTGTCTGTCCGTCCGCACTTGATTCTGTCCGCCCTCAGATCTTAAAAACTACTGAGGCTAGAGGGCTGCAAACTGGTATGTTGATCATCCACCCTCCAATCATCAAACATATCAAATTGCAGCCCTCTAGCCTCAGTAGTTTTTATTTTATTTAAGGTTAAAGTTAGCCCAAATCGTGCTCCTGGCAACGATATAGGATAAGCCACCACCAGGCCGTGGTTAAAGTTTCATGGGCCGAGGCTCATACAGGATTAAACCGAGACCACAAAGAGACAGATCTATTTTCGGTGGTCTTGATTATACGCTGTAGCGGCTGTACAGAAAACCCGATTGCGCCGAATTTTTACTTATTCTTATTTGAAGTCACAATCAAATACCCTAAGACACCAGACTTAGATTATATTATAAGACTAAATCTTCAAAGCGAATAGCGAGGGAAATTGTTTTTTACAAAGCTATGATATTGAGGAGGCCCAGTTGAGTTCGAACTATTTTTCAACATGACTCTTCTATCGAATATTCTGCTAATATTGTATTCATTGAAAATTCAAGATGTACAAAACTTTATATATATTCCTGAAAAGTTATTTTTAACCAAATATTTCGAATTCAGCGTTTGCATTGAGTTTTCCACTATTTCAGCCTTCTTAAACATTTTAGAGTTACATTAGATATCATTGTTTAGGTTAGGTGGCTACAGGCTCCATATCCTTAGCAATCAATCATCATCATTTTTGTATTTGCCAACGACTCTGCCGGTTGCGTCACTTGCCCTATCAGGAAATCTCAGCTTCTGAGAATAGCAGATAGACATTTTCTGATGACCTTGAACCTTCAATCGAGGTTGAAGGAGAAATTAAATTATATCAATAGTTACAGTCCCGTAATACCCATAATATATATATATATATATATATATATATATATATATATATATATATATATATATATATATATATATATATATATATAGTTTCCTCCCATGGAAATAACTACGTGATATATGAGATATAAGAGGAGTATATACCCCAGACGACATTGGAGTGAAGTGAATATCTCTATAGTCTCTGGGCTTTTAAAAATTTTTCGCATGAGCAGCGTACACTATCTCTCTTTCTCTCTCTCTCTCTCTATACATATACAGACATACATATACATATATATATATATATATATATATATATATATATATATATATATATATATATATATATATATATATATATATATATATATATATATATATAAATATAAGTATATGTATATATGTGTACATAAATAAATATATACATTATATATACATATATATCAACTATCTGGTGAGCAAACAAATTCATATAATGTATACATTAGCGACACGCTTGCAAAATTTAAAAGAAACATAAAAAAGATTATCTCTCCTTCACTCTATATCCATCCACACGTCAAAATTTGCAGATGACTAGATCTACGTGGTAAGATGCGCATAATACGCATTTGGTACAAATCTATGTGACGATTCATCTTAAAATGTTACCCACTGTACACATTTCCACTCGCTCCGATTCTTGAGTTATTTATGCCCTGTTATCGCAGTAATGTTAACTTTGTATGTGGAAAAAGTTAAGTATACCTTAGTTTTACCAGACCGCTGAGCTGATTAACAGCTCTCCTAGGGCTGGCCCGAAGGATTAGACTTACTTCACGTGGCTAAGAACCAATTGGTTACCTATAGCAATGGGACCTACAGCTTATTGTGGAATCCGAACCACATTATAGCGAGAAATGAATTTCTATCACCAGAAATAAATTCCTCTAACTCTTCATTGGCCGGCCGGAGACTTGAACTCGGACCCACCGAGTGCTAGCCGACAACTCTACCGACTCTCCCCACGAGGAACTGAAATGGGCTACATATGTGTTGCAGCGGAGGTGGAAGTTTGAACCAGAATATTATATTTATCGATGTTTTTGCAGCAATATTCACTTTGCATGTGAAAATGGGCTACGCAACATCGGTATCAAATGAATACGCAAATTAACTGAATCATTTTAAAAGACGTCTTATATTAAGTGTAAAAATCTGACAGGGCTTCACTAACCTGCCGAAATTTCCTTTTCGACCAGGACCAGGCACAGCAGGAACCTCACTGCGGGACGCAAGCGTCTGCAAGCCATCATTTTGTTGTTTATTGAACCCACCAGCTGTAATTGCAAAGGTAAATGTTGTTATTACTGTCATTTAAAATAGATAAACATCCTTTAAAAACAACATAAAATTCAAACTTCCTCGGAAATGAGTGACAAAAGATCTTTAGCAATAAAATACTGAATAAATAAAGGTAATTTAGAGGTTTGCATATATGAAATTTGACTGTGTATTATACACACACACACACACACATATATGAAATTTTTACCATACCATTATTTATATACAGTCTTGAAGCTACAAATGTTGTTTAATATCCAATTCACGCTGCTTCGGGAATATCCCCTTCGGTGATAATTCCCCATCGGGGATATTCCCCAAGTAGCGTGAATTGGATATTAAACAACATTTGTAGCTTCATGATTATTATATATATATATATATATATATATATATATATATATATATATATATATATATATATATATATATATATATCCTGTAACCTCTCATAGCATTGAAACTAGCAGTCCACATGACTGGCGAATTGAAATATTCAACGACCACTAAGACTGCTGAGACGCAGAGGTCTACGTTTATCATGAAAACCCCAGTAATATCCGTCGAGAAAGAGGATGGCATTCAGGCCACTTTTACGACTAAAATAATGGCTGCATCGGAACTGTCCGGAGTTTCAGCGCTCTCGAGTAACACTGAGGCCACTGAAGCCATCCAAACCTATCACGAGATGGAGCGTTCTTTTAACCGTCATCCTTTGACCAGTAAACTTGTTTATTTCGCATCGACAAGTTATTCTCTCTTGTCCTTACGTGATGACCTTATGTTACCTTTCCACTGGCTAGTTGACTTGTTCAGAGTGTTGGTGTAGTAGTACTAGTATGGATATGATTACACAGTGCGTGATATTTATGTTTAGATACGTCATATGAAACTACTTTTAAAGTTATTTATTTCTTAGTTTCCTCTTGTAATTTATTACGGCGTCAATAACCTAGGTGTTGTGACGCCAGTTTTAGTAGCCACAATCAATCATTCTTTAGTACTAGCAGGAGGGATTCGCCTTTGAAACGGCTCATCGCCTACCAGGTGAGAAGCATCCGCTGTGCGGAACGAATAACGGCTGAGTGACCGAATTTTGCGTTACTGGAAAGATTTAACGGATTATTTATTTCACGTGATGTCAACGACTGTTTTCAAGGATTAAATTGGGTAGTAATAACAAGGAGGGGATTTCATTTTGTCCAAAATTAATCTGAAATGAGGAAGTTGGGTCTATGTCACAGAAGTTTTAGGTCTTGAAGTTTCTGTTGTCCTTGAAGTACACAATTCCTTCAGCGATGTAAATTAAAGAAAATTATTAGATACACAAAAAATAGAAAGCTTTTACAATCTCTTTCTATCTGTTCCACAGTCACTGCTGAGACGTTTGAACAATACTCAGTGTTCGCAAAATACCAACTATAAAATGAAAAAAAAATCAGGATGTTGACAAGGACAGACAAAGCTTTCACACACACATAAAATACCGTACACCACGTGTCAAACAATAAACTAAGAGATCAGTAGTTCATTCACGTGTCGAGACAAAAACAAAAAAAAAAATAAAAAAACACAAAAATAGACGGAAAGTTTGTCCCGACACCGCGAGCAGTGAACCACATAAACAAACTGGTTACATGGCCATAGTTTATAGTACCCTTTTTCCCCTATTTTTTAACTTCTCGCCATGATTACCGCCAACTGACCGGAACGAAACGATGATACGACCTGCAAAGGTGACCGCCAAACGAATACTGAAGCACCAATTGACTGACGCCGTTATTTGTTGGTTAAAAAAAAAAGTGATACGTCAAGGAGAAATATGGATGCTCATTTTTGCATGAGTCTCGGTCGCGTTCAGAAGGCGACTGCCGGCGCGAATTACCGAACTCCGCGCGTGACTGCATCTTTAATACGGGAATCCATACCAATCTCTTCTTGATTCGAACCCTTTTAGTTTTATTCTTATCGTCTAGATTTTCAGATGAGTTTTCGTGCATCGATTCGTCATGTCGGAACACGAACTGATATTATGTAGAATGATCTAATCTTTTTCCTTCTTGGATTTTTTTCTATAAACAATACAACTTTTAAGAGGTAGATATCGACGACGATATGTTAGGCTGAGTCCTTTTTCCTTCTTCTTTTTCTTCTTCCTCTTCTTCTTCTTCTTCTTCTTCTGGGGAACGTTGAGAATTGAGGTACTTGATGAAGAATGTTTGGCTCATTGTATACAATGTCTGAGTTTCACAGTACTTGTGATTCGCTGTGAATTCTCCTTCTCAGACATTGCACACCGAACTTCAAGGGAGTGAAAAAGATAGACATTAAAATCAATATGTCTCAAATACGATTTCATGACATTAGATACCGTTATTCTGTTACACGCTGTATATTTATTTTCAGCGATATAGGCTTACATGACGTTGCGTTTCCAGGGTATAAAACTAGACTAGACAAGACTGGCGCTAGGCCTATTCTCTCTCTCTCTCTCTCTCTCTCTCTCTCTCTCTCAAATACAATTTCATGACATTAGATACCGTTATTCTGTTACATGCTGTATATTTATTTTCAGTGATATAGGCCTACATGATGTTGCGTTTCCAGAAAAGACTGGAGCTAGACCTACTCTCTGTCTGTCTCTCTCTCTCTCTCTCTCTCTCTCTCTCTCTCTCTCTCTCTCTCTCTCTCTCTCTCTCAAAAAGAAGCAGACTTCTGAGTCTTCAAAAGGAAGTAAATATGTGTCAAAATTGACAAAATTCTCCGTTTTGCCAGAAGCCCACGATGTTTTTCTGAAAATTAACGGAAAATGGATTCCCGTTCAACAGCTGTCATAAAAACGTTCAGGATTCAGCCAAAAAATATCACTTAATAGATAATACCAGATGAATCTTTAGTGTTCTCATGAACCGATAAAAAAAAAAATACTAAACTAGAACATTTTATCCTTAATTTTTTTTTACATTCTAACTCTCGCAAAAACTCTGTAACTCTGGCTGTATAAAATCGCGAATATTTTTATGGGGCAATTTTTTTTCGGTATGCAACTCGTAAGAAAACTAAAAAAAAAAACACGCAACTCCGAGCGCAAGTGTGAATGCAACATTCATACCTTAATCCATACCGGTCTTTAACATACGGAATTTTTTTCATACTTATTCATCGCTTAATTCATGAAGAGATCTCTTCAATCGATTCGCAAAAAAAAAAAAAAAAAAATGCTTCCGCTATCTGTAACGCATGTTACATCTGTTAGTATGCTACAAAAAAATAGTAAAATTATAATCAGATATGCTCTTATTATGCATCGGAAATGAATTTCTGGAAAAGCACCGCCGGAATGTTCACTGACACTCCGTTATGGAGGCGGGTCTTCGCTGATGAACTTGACAGATAAGATTAAAGCTTTTTTCTTTACTAATTGCAGCAAATGCTCGTTGACCGGGGATGCAGATTACTTGTCATGTATTGTGTGTCATTTTTTCTGTTTTATTGTCATTTCCCGTTTATTTACTCTCTTCTTATGGGAACTTTCTTTTTTTTTTTTGCTTTTTTTAATTTTCACTTTTGCTTTCGTTTTCCTTCCGTCTCGAAAAAAAAAAATTAGAAAAAGAAAGAGATTGAGACAGAGGCAGAAGGTTGAGGAGATTTCTGTTTTATTCCTCTTCTGAATGGGATCAAAACGAGAGAGAGAGAGAGAGAGAGAGAGAGAGAGAGAGAGAGAGAGAGAGAGAGAGAGAGAGAGAGAGAGAGAGAGAGAGAGAGAGAGAATTTACCATCCTTCCAGTGTTCAAACTTCGTTCGTGTAGTTCATTTTTGGTTTACACGCTTTGGAAAATAACCTGGCTTCTAAAAAGTGAACAGGAAAAGAAGAGAGAGAGAGAGAGAGAGAGAGAGAGAGAGAGAGAGAGAGAGAGAGAGAGAGAGAGAGAGAGAGAGAGAAAGCAGTTGAAACTATTATTCAACATGTAAATTTCACATAATATCCCTCGATAGCTTGAAAATCGCTCTAAAAATTATTCGCTGTTTGCATCGAATTACGCCATAACATCCTTCCCTCATAATGGCAGATCAATCAAGTTATAAAGGTACTTAAAAATGTAGTAATTTCCCTGACGAAATTAAAATCACACCGACTCGCGCAAACAAATGTCCATCAGCGTGGTTTGTCGAGCAAATATGTTTGACCATAAGACCCAATAACGGCGGAAGCGCTTTCGGCAATCAGGACCTGACGGATTATCCCTAAACATACAAGAAGTCCATTGGATACCTGCTTGGCAGTTTTCTAGGTCGTTAAGTCCCAAGAATTTCAATATGAACTTATTTGTAATTGGACTGGATTGAAGAAATCGCAGCTGTCAAATCCTCGTGCTCAGTAATTGAATTTTTCTTCCCGACGATTCACATTGTATATTTCAACAACCAAATAAGAGAACTAATAATGAGTAAAAAGCCGCAATAATGTCAATGAGAGACTGTATTTTTCCAAAATACAAAAAGGTCCCCTGTTTTATCCTTTTTTGTATTTGGAAAATACAAGTCTCTCATTGACATTATTGCGGTTTTTTACTCATTATTTCCGATCACAATATAGTGATGAACCACAAAAGAATTTATGAAGGAAAACTTAATAAAGTTAACAGGTACTTGAGCTAGTAACGTAATGGAGTTTTTAATAACTGAACTTTTTAGATATTCACCTTTACAGAATACATCTTTGGCAGCAAATAAAAAACATAATATGAATATATTTATACCAAATCAGTGTCTAAATGTCTGAAACTGAAGCTCACTTGCTAATTTAAAAAAAAAAATGTTTAAGTATACCTTAGTTTAACCAGACCACTGAGCTGGTTAACAGCTCTCTTAAGGCTGGCCCGAAGGATTAGACTTATTTTACGTGGCTAAGAACCAACTGGTTACCCAGCAACGGGGCCTACAGCTTTATTGTGAAATCCGGACTACATTATGACGAGAAATTAATTTCTATCACCAGAAATAAATTCCTCTAATTCTTCATTGGCCGGTCGGAGAGTCGAACGCTGGGCCAACAGCGTGCTAGCCGAGAGCTCTACTAGGTACAATAACCTATTTACCTAGAAGTTCCGAAAAATTTATGACAATATTTGGAAAAGAAAAAATACAAAGTTTGTTCTGTTGAAAATAAAATTACGAGAACAGGCAGTAGCGAATATCCAGTGTTCTCTGCAATACGCATTTCCGCTTGTATACGATCCCAAGAGGTGTTACAACGCATAATACCATACAGATTATTACAAAGGGTACTTTTAAGAGGAATAGTACCATGCTCAATAAAGACCCGATTGCAGTTGTGGATAAGACTGTCTACTGGGAACAGATTAATTCGGCTAATAGTATATTTTCACGTTCGCAATTTTTCGCAGCAAAATCTTCTTAAGTCCATGGTATTCTCTACCGATCGCCATTTATAAAAATCTGTGCGAAACGGGTCCATGAAATATATTTCCACAGGTTGCAACAAATACTATTACGTATCTTTCCGGAGCTATCGCAAATCCAACAGCAATGGCTACATTGGTTATTTTCTGTGAAATGCGTTTGGATTCGAATTTACTCATTTACTGCAATATTATCATATTAATAGGAGCCCATTCGTGCGTAAAAATAACAGGAGATACATAAACAAGAGAAAAGATTCATAGGAAAATAAAATTAACAAAATAAATATATATAAAATAAAAAAAAAGTGGAGGCAGCTTTGAGAATCCCTGAGAATATTCCACTTCACGAAGCCAGAAAAAAACTGTTTCTCTTACTGGTGGACAGAAGGAAAATTACCCGGCTCGTTAATACTCTCGCTGAAAGAATTAAAGCCAGAAAGGCTAAAATAAGAATGAGAATGAAAAATAAAAACACGAGTTAAGTCGTTTTTTTGTTTACATACACACATGCCACATCCTCAAACAAAATACGTCTGTAATGTGCAAACAGAGTCCTCACAGACAAAGTCTGTCAGAGATTCACGCAGCAGTAAAATAGACAAGGTTTTTGAAATTTCATTCATTTAAGATTATTTTATACAGGTGCGCAATTTATTTGATACTCTCTCTCTCTCTCTCTCTCTCTCTCTCTCTCTCTCTCTCTCTCTCTCTCTCTCTCTCAGTGTTCACACCGTTAGCAATATCTTTCGATTACCTCGTTGATTTCCACTTAGAATTATGACTTCGGTTCTCAGAAAAGCTTCGTGAGATGAGGGTATACCAGTCTCTCCACAGCCGACTAACCACCGGGCGCATAATTCAATGCTTAGGTAAACAGGAGCAAAACGGATAATTCGGAGAAGTGCTTAAGCAACCCGCCCCTACACTCAGGGGCTGCTCTGGAGTCAAACCCCCTTGTCTAGAGCATGGTCTAAGAAGAGTCTTGCTGGTGAGGCAAAAGGTGTATTTGTGTTTGTGCGCGCGTGCGCATCCATATACGCACGTGATTTGAAGTACTATCAGTTACTGAAGAAGTTCCCCGATTCCTTGATTAGACAAAGTCCTTCAAGACATGTACTGAACAAATCTTGCATTGGAATTTGCTATAATCCTGGAGAAGAGTTCACTCTGTCCCAACACAATCGTCAGACCAAGCTCTCGTGAGTCATGCGTAGGCCTAATGTCTCCTTCAAGATATTATTAATCAGGATTCCTCTGTAGACGCACCGTGACGATAACAACCATTTGTTAGTCTTTTCGTTACACCTAATTGGGTATCAATGGCATTGGTATTCAAAGAAGAAGAAGAAATCAAAAAGATAAGCAGGTGACGACTGAAGCCTCAATTACTCCTGCCGAGCAAGTCAATTCTGATATTTGTTTTGTCTTAATGGTAACAAGAACGGAAGTTTTTCCAGCAACCTGTTCAGATTTTACCGTGAAATGCTTGACTTTGCTGAATAGGATTTTATTTTGGAGTTATACTTTCATGTAACCGAATATTTATTTATATTTAAATAATGTCCAATTTGTATGCAGTGCCTCCAAAAATGTCTTACTTCAGATTCTCTCTCTCTCTCTCTCTCTCTCTCTCTCTCTCTCTCTCTCTCTCTCTCTCTCTCTCTCTCTCTCTCTCTCATCTTTTGTCCTTTGAATCACAATTGCAAGAACATTTATGTATAATCCTAATTTATTGTAAAAGTATCCCTTTGAGAAAATTTGGAAAAGCGATGAAAATGCATAAACAGCTTTCAGTTTTCTGTAAAAGAAAACTATTGTGCCGGCTTTGTCTGTCCGTCCGCACTTTATTCTGTCCGCACTTTTTCTATCCACCCTCAGATCTTAAAAACTACTGAGGCTAGAGGGCTGCAAATTAATATGTTGAACATCCACCATCCAATCATCAAACATACCAAATTACAGCCCCCTACCCTCAGTAGTTTTTATTCATTTAAGGCTAAAATTAGCCATAATCGTGCATCTGGCAACGATATAGGCCAGGCCACCACCGGGCCGTGGTTACAGATTCATGGGCAGCGGCTCATTCAGCATTATACCGAGACCACAGAAAGATAGGTCTATTTTCGGTGGCCTTGATTATACGCTGCACAGAAGGCTCAATTGCGCTGAAGAAACTTCGGCGCATTTTTTACTTGTTTGGTTTTAATAAAATATCCACAATTACTCCGCAATTTAGGAATGTTGCCTCGGCCCTTCCTTCTAATCGAACACTTGCCTTATTTCTGTTTCAACTCTCTATTGTTCCCTTTTCAATTTTTGAACGTCTTATTTTTATCTTTTCAGATTTCTGTACAGCTTCGAAAAAAACGAACAAGATTCGTTTCTCATCATTCTCAAAGTCCTCTGATTAGTAAAATGCGTCGAAATGATCTCATTCAGGCGTTCTGTCAATCGTCGCTCTCGGGAAAGCAGTAATGATAAATTTCAAAGCCATAAATACTATAGTGTATAGACAGCTGGTGAGTATGACTTTAAAAATATATATTGAGACTACGGTCTACCCCAAAGCCAAATCAAAGTCCTTCGAAAGAAGGTATCGTGCTTACCCCATACAAATGGGAAAAACAAGCACGTTAAAAGAAGAAGAAGAAGAAGAAGAAGAAGAAGATATATAATATATATATCCTTTTTCCAGACTAAAAGGAAAACTTCGCCGACGCACGAACTAAACAAAAATGAAGATAGTATGATCCACTTCGATAGAATGACGCATTAATATAAATGCATGTAATCCGCTTGCACTGTCAATTTCGTAAACCCAATGTTCATTCTTCGAATGTTCAGACAGCAATGAGAATAAAGTAAAAAAGAGCCGTGACGTCAGTTTCGAGACTAAAATAAGAACGAGGAAAAACTAGAATGGGGAAATAAAAGACAGAAAATCAATATCAAAGAAGAAGCAAGGGTCTTAGTCACTGAGGAAGACTAGACCGAGGTCGAGAGACTTATGACTGATATGACGATGACTAAGAGGAGAGAGAGAGAGAGAGAGAGAGAGAGAGAGAGAGAGAGAGAGATGCATATGTGTGTCACTTGAATGTTCAACAATGAGCGAATGAATGATTTTGTGTTATCTAGCATCGTGACAAATGGGTCACTCATGCCGGTATCAACTAAATGAGCAACATAGCTACTATAAAAACAATAAACAGATAAAAAACAAAAAAAAACTGAAATATATTTTTGCGAGAAGACAGAGACAGAGAGAGAGAGAGAGAGAGAGAGAGAGAGAGAGAGAGAGAGAGAGAGAGAGTAATTATCTTTCAGTTCACAACGACGACGATATTTTATGCGCTGCGTAGAACCATTTTTACCAGATCATCAGGAAACAACACCAGCACATCATAGTTAATGTAGGATAAGTGTGCATCATGTTGCTGATACCACTAATACTACTGAATGGAATGCTGTTATGTCTATGGTAAGCAACGCATTACCTAACTCCGTCCGATTTTGGCGCGAAGCCGCGAACGTCAGTTGCCCTGCACCCACCATGGGATTAATTAAGACGGATGAGCTTGATTGAAGGTCAACAGGTCTTAATCAGAGAACAGAGACCATTATTCTTTTTTGGATGAGCCTGGATGATTGAAGGTCAACAGGTATTCTCAAACAGGATTCGATTTTATCAGAGAAAAAAAATTCAGAAAATAGACGTCATAATTTATTGCCAGGTCTTCTATTTTATCAAATTTGACGCTTTTTAATTCCAAAGCAGAGACGTCATAATAATATAGAACGGAAATAAACAGATTCTGGGATTAAACATCTCACTATCTGCAAAGAGAACAAAACGATTCAGTCTCAAAACATGGATTCGTTTCTGCAATCTCGTTTTTTCTCTCGATTAAAAAAATATATCCCAGTTACCAGATTTCATTTTCTGCAGAGCAAGATGAAGGTGTCACTTCAGCCTAGTTAACTGAAGACCTATAATTATTATTTTGGCAAACTGAAGACCTCGTTCTCCCTGCACTAAATTTAAGATCCACTTTTCATCTGAGCTGTTTGAAAAGCCACTGTCCTTTTATCTAACCCAGTCGTTTGGGAAAATGGGGACAGGACAAACAGAAGAAGAAAGGTCCTGGAATGAAAGGAAACAAGAGCCAAGAACAAAGTGATTTTGATTTCAATGATTGCAATTTTATTCTGCAGAAAATATACGATATACATCTATCAAAGTTTCACAGTTTCCTTCTAGGCTTAGTCTAGTATTCTGTTATATTCGCGTATAGGCCTACAGTATCTGCCTCAAATGAAGCGAAGAACAAAGTGATTTTAATTTCAATGATTGCAATTTTATTCTGCAGAAAATATACGATATACATATTTTATTATATTCTATCAAAGTTTTTAATTTTAATGACAATTTTATTCTGAGTTTCATCTATCAAAGTTTCAGAGTTTCCTTCTAGGCTTAGTCTAGTATTTTATTATATTCGCGTATAGGCCTACAGTATCTGCCTCAAACGAAGGTATGAACGGAGTGATTTTAATCTAAATGAACTCTGAGACACCCACTAACAAAAGCCTCAGTCTTTTTGCCGAATCATTTAATTGCAAAGCTGAAGGAAGACACAAGGCACGGGAAAAGTCAGCGCCGTGAACCTTAAATATTTAAAAAAAAAAGTACACCGAGAATCTGGTCTTTATGGATGTCAAGTATGAACGAAAGCCTACGTTAAGAACTCATATATGCCAAAACGAATCGTTGGCAACTATTCTCACGTATTTCTCCCACCGGTTATTTGAAAACAAATCATATCATTACTTCACTCCAAATGCTAATCTCCTTTTCAGTCTAGCCAGAAGTTGTGTGTCGCCATCGTAAACAATACCTAACACGATTATGAATATTATTCTTATTATTAGAATATTGCAAAAGCTGTGAGGAATTAGGCCATCGAACAACTGGGTCACTTGTTAAGCAGAAAAAATTGTCAAATCATTTTCAAAATGAATTTGCTATTTTGTTTCTTTAGGGTGCGGAGAACTGGATATTTTTTGGTCCTGTTGAAATTAATATTATATATCCATCGCAAACCGGCGAATTTTGACATTAAAAATTTTTTATGGGCTTTAAAAAAATTTGTTTTGTTTAAGAAATTTAAAACATACAAAAATGTAAAAACTAAATCTTACTGAATCTAACAAATTCCCAGACTTTTTCTGTCTCTTATCATGAAAGTATTATGGATGTACAAAATTAAAATCGCCGCGGCAACTAGGTGTAACAACAAACACGTCAATAAATCAGGATTGTGATAACCCCTCGTCAATAAGCACTTTGTAAGTCTGCAGGAAAATCTGCAAATTCACTTCTCATTAGATTTCGTGGGTCAAAACAAAGAAGAAGAAGAAGAAGAAGAAGAAGAAGAAGAAGAAGAAGAAGAAGAAGAAGAAGAAGAAGGCAGAACCAGTTCAGCGTAAACAAGACGAAGGATCGTGTTTGATTCTTATCCGCTTGAGTTAACATTCAGGCTCCTCTCATAAACACTCTCGGAACGTCAGCCGAATGTTTCACCCCCATTTGGACCACCGTTTCATTACCGGTGGTTGTCAGGTCATGCGAATTCGCTGGGATTTTAAGCGAATGGGGACCTTACGAAAGAATGAGGCAGAGAGAGGAACCGCGCCAAAAATCATAAGCATTAAATCTTTTTTTTTACATTGGGCCACTTCCCCTTACAAAGCTTTGCGCCAGAGAAAAACCATTTCATGTTTTAGCTGATGATTTAGACTTAAGCCAGCCTTGTGCTGGCAAGAGCTCCTGCTCTACAGCACCCGGTAAGTATTTTGGCTGCTGACGGAGACTAATGGCTGCCTCGTAGACCTACACAGAAGGCTCACCAGTAGTGCGTCGAACATACTGTTCACCTCTGTCTAGCGCTCACTCATGATTCCTGGAGAACAAGGGCTTTCCTTTCGAGGGCATCTGTCATCCTTCTAACTGGTATTTTCTAAGTCTCTCTTTCTCTTCTCATTCCTCCAAACTCTGTCATCCAGCTCATCGTCCTTCACTTTGCCGACATGACCAAACCATTTCAAAAGCACTAGTCCATCCTTGCACTTACACTACTCCTCTTTACTACTGCATATCTATACTTTCTTATCTTTTCAGTGTTTTTTTTTTTTTTACGCCACATGTACTGGGCAAACAAGTCATCTCAACAGCTTTAACATTTTATCTTTCATTCGCATTTAGTGTCCATGCTATACTGCCATAAAGGAGAGTTGGCTCAACAATCTATTCAAGAAATAGACGCTGCAAGATTCTTCCCAGCCTTCCATTCTTCCACCAGCCATACTAACATTTAGGGACCAACTTCCTGGTTTCCATTTACCTTCATAACCTTGGTCTGGCTCACATTTTAGGATGTTACTAGCCTAATGCCCTTTTTCACTCAATTTCCACCCTCCACAGCCAACTAGCTACCATTATCTGATTCACTGCATAAATAACCAGAGGTACAACAGGGTTTAACTTCTCTAGCGATGCAAATGACATAAGCACTATTCTGAGAGCATACATGAATATTTTATATACATATAAATATACACAAAATAATTTAAAATATATATATAATATATATATATATATATATATATATATATAATATATATATATATATATATATAATTTCTGACTTACATCTGAAAGTCAGTCAGTACCACTTTGGACTGTCACTCAAGATGACCGAGGTTCATTCCCATGTGAGTCAGAAATCTATGTTCTGTGAAACGTGTGCTCATGTGTTCATCATTCCCATATATATACATAGTTTAGTATACCTTAGTTTAACCAGATCACTGAGCTGATTAACAGCTCTCCTAGGGCTGGCCCGAAGGATTAGACTTATTTTACCTGACTAAAAACCAATTGGTAACCTAGTAACAGGACCTACAGCTTATTGGGAATCCGAACCACATTGTAACGAGAAATGAATTTCCATCACCAGAAATAAATTCCTCTAATTCTTCACTGGCTCAGAGAATCGAACAATAGCCAAGAACGGTACCCACCGTCCAATGAGGAACTCATATATATATATATACATATATAAATTATATATATATATATATATATATATATATACAATCTATCGCTAGAACTTGCGATATTTTATGTTGTCGTAGAGCTGGAAGAAGGAATGAAAGAAGGCATTGACCAAGCGCTTTCGTGTATTTGACCCTGAGGAGTTGTGGGAAATACATATAACGCTTTGGTCAACTTTTCATTCCTTCCTCCAGCTCTATGATAATATATATAATATATATATATATATATATATATATATATATATATATATATATATATATATATATATATATATAACTCCTAAGCATTCGTTCCTTTACTTCATAATTACCTCCATTAGTTGTTGTCCTAAATACTGACCGAACGTTGGACCGTCCTCAAAGAACAAAGATTAAAGAGCGGCCTGTGACTCAGGGAACACAGAAGGTGACTTTACGTAACAAAGAGTCAAATAAAAAAAAAAACAGTTCGTTCACTGAGGGCCGATGAGATTAAATTCACCTTCAGAACGAATTAAGCGACCTCCACCAAATCGCTTTCTGGCTCTGTCACCGATTACAATCTCCATTTGAACTTGAACCAGAAGGAAATAGCTTCTCCTTAATGTCCTTCTGGTCTAAAGTAAAATAAAAGGAAATGAAATTGTAAGTCAGTTGCCCTGATTATGACCACCGGGAAAAAATGTATTCTCGCATGTACATGACACCATTAGAAAACATTCTATATATTTAAATCGCAAGGGATACAAAACTATAAAAAAAAAAACGCGTTCTGAAAGGACATATCTAAGCTTAGAAAACGGAACCATCACAGGGGAGGTACAGGCCACTCGGTACTTCTGGAGATAAACGTCTGATGCAATATATAAAAAAAAAAGTATACCTTAGTTTAACCAGACCACTGAGCTGATTAACAGCTCTCCTAGGGCTGGCCCGATGGATTATTTTACGTGGCTAAGAACCAACTGGTTACCTAGCAACGGGACCTACGGCTCATTGTGGAATCCGAACCACATTGCGACGAGAAACGAATTTCCATCACCACAAATTCCTCTACTTCTTCACTGGCCGGTCGGAGAGTCGAACGCCGGGCCAACAGCGTGGTAGCCGACAGCTCTACCCACCCCTCCAATGAAGAACTTGAAGCCATATAACTGCTGAATAATCCCTTGTGGGTGGGGATCGCCCAGGCCACGGCGCTCATAGCTTTGGGCTATCTTTTATCTGATAAGAAGAGCGATAAGCGCAACGGGCGTGCTGGGCATGTAAGAGACATGTTCAGCCCCATCGAGGAAAAACCTTTCGTCATTTCTCTGGGTGTAAACACTCGACGGAGATAAGATGTTGATAAGTCTGCTATTTTTTACGAGGTGAATTTTTTTTTTTTTTTACGGGATTTCGGCCGCTTGTGCAATTATGCACAAGAACTGTTTGCGCGTGGGGGAATTTTCATGGCTATATTTGGAGGACCATGAAAAAGAATTTTTTTGATAACAGAAAAATTACCGACATTTGTACAGGTTCCAGCAATATTCCTTTTTCAAAATCTACCTTTTTTCGTCATCTCAACAAACCAAATTCATGTAATACCGATATTTCATAAACAAGACGAAGTCGCAAGGAGTTGGGAAACTAAATTTGAATGATTTCAAACTATTATTCTTAAAGTGTTCTCCATCTTCCACCTAGGCTAGTTTTTAGAAGATTTATGTTTACGGTAACCGAAGACAATCTCAAACTGACACATCTCAAACATTGCTTCTGAGAATTATACACAACATCAAAGCCATGCTCATCCATTGTAAGGACATGAAGATCCCGAACAAACTGCGGTGGTTATCTTATCAATGAATTTCACACAAAAAAATTAATAAAAAAAAATAAAATAAAATAACTCTCAGCACTAGAAACATGGTCTATTGCGTTCTGGACTTCTTGAAGGGAAAAATTTCGCAACTACGGAACATCGGAGTCTTTCACAAGAACCGGAAGCTTGTCCTGATCACATAGAAATTTGTGTAGTTACCAAATATGGCCTCGCCATGAGGATATGAAATGAATCGTTGTGATCAAATTGACTTACAGCTGATAAGCTGCGATAAGGCATTTTCTGACTCCAGATATAAGCTTCTCGCACCCACGAATCTTCAGTAAGCGACTGACCAGGTTTGGAGCAGCATAGTACGATAGCACGCGCTCAGACCAGTGAGGAATAATTCAATATAAAGAAAGAGGAATATAATTCAATATAAAGAGGAAATCAAGAGGCGTGCTTCTTCTTTCGCAAAGAATCCATTTACGTGTTTTAGCGGGACTGAAATTAAGTTTGACACTTCAGTTATGTCTGGGATTCAATACGACGGAATGACGGTTGGGCCCTCGCCTAACTCGGCTACTGAAAGACGTGAGTGTAGCTTCAAGCGTTGTATACCTACCTATCTATCTATCTATCTATCTATCTATCTATCTATCTATCTATCTATCTATCTATAAAGTAAAGTTAGGAGCTATGACACTGAAATGGAAGTCAGTGCAAATTTTCGGACAAGATTTGAAGACAGTTTAGTGTCCAGTATTTCTAGATGATAGTGTTGCCTGAAGACAGTGAGGAGAAGTCGCAACGACTAGAGTAAGACGGATGAGAAATTGAGAATGGTACCACGTACCATATATAAGAAGATGAATAAATGGTTTGAAGTTTGGTCATGTGGAGAGAATAGGTGATACTACGGTAGATTCTTATAACAGAAACAATAAATAGGAGCTGTGAAGACTGGGGTATGGGCTGAAAATTTGGAGGTACATTGGAGCACATATAAGGTGAATCAGTGTTTTGGGAAGGCGTGGTCATGTGGAGAGAATGGAGGATACTACAGAAGATTTTTATAAAAACTGGTTCATTCGAATGTCTTGTCATGGTGGGTAGATGAGGGAGTCTAGTGTTATCTTGGAGGAGTGGAAGACAGCTTAAATAGAAAGGGCTCTAAGTGTTCAGGAAGCCTTACAGTGCTTGCAAGAAGAAGACAGATGTAAGATATATCTGTCCATTAATTTATCTGTCCACCTTTCTATATATATATATATATATATATATATATATATATATATATATATATATATATATATATATATATATATATATACAGCTGAACCCACAGGAGAAACAAAGTAGCTACGCACCGAGCGATCTCCTGTTATTCCAACTCATTTTCACTTTGTTGTCATTAATTCTGCTTTTATGTTTACTAAGTATGTCACTTTCAATGTTTTTACTATTGTGCCCTGAAAATGTGTTGAAAAAATATGAAGGCGCTTGGTCCATAATTCTTTTGTTTTTCCTGTGGCTTCAGTTGTATTTAATGTTCCATGCTGTTAAGTGACAGAAGTATTTATATATGTAAATGCTTCTATGTTACTTAAAAGTACATGTATATATATATACATATATATATATATATAATATATATATGTATAGCATATATATATAAATGTGATTAGTCTAGGGATGAAGGTGTGCTTTTACTAAGGTAGTTTTAATAGTAGAGGCAGTAATAAATAAAAGTGGTAAAATTCTTGCAGAACTTGTGATAGTTTTGTTTGTTGTAACTTCTGGATCGTTTGTGTCATCGAAAAGAAAATTTACTGTCCACCCACAGAACTTCAGAATTGTCCACAGTTTTAGATTCTATATTACTAAAAGAACGTTATTATATATCATAATATACATGTTTGGCAACTCTTGTGCTGTTCCAATCTTCTTGTACGAAAGGGTGACTCAGATGAAAATAGCATTTGTTATCAACGCCAGAATTCGCATATATTTACTTATTTGTAGGAAATGTACGCAAAAATGTTGCGTTTCAACATGCACCCTCGAATGATGAGTCTTCTTGCTACCAACAGAGTTCTAAGAAATGTTATAATCTGATCATCTCCCGTTTCAATTGGTTCTTAGCCACATAAAATAAGTCTAATCCTTCGGGCCAGCCCTAGGAGAGCTGTTAATCAGCTCAGTGGTCTGGTTAAACTAAGGTATACTTAACTTTCCCGTTTCAGAACCCGAAACCAGGAGCGAGAGAAGGTTCCACTGGCAGTCTGCTCTGCTTCTGGAAGCTGTCCGCCGACAGACGTTCACCAACTGGCCGGTGGCTTACATTGACCCAGACGAACTGGCGAAGGCCGGGTTCTTCTACTTGAGAACCGAGGACCACGTCCAGTGTACCTTCTGCCAGGGGATTGTGGGATACTGGGACCAAGGCGACAAACCTGAAGTCGAACATCGCAAGCACTTCCCCAACTGCCCTTTCATCACAGGTGCTGCCACTGGGAATGTCCCTAGAACTGGCTCTGATGAAAATAACACGGCTCTGTTTAGCTTCCTCTGTGACTATTATGCCTTCAGGGTGTCCAGCACAAGGCCGCAGCAGTTGAATACTTCCTACCAAACAGGTTAGTCCTTTTTAGCCTTCTTTGTCCTTTTCTCAATGCTTTCTATAGGCCTAGCTCAGGCAAGGCATAGGGTTTAATGTTTCATTGGCCTTTGCTCTCATTGAAAAAAAAGTATTCAATGAATTCTAGTGTCAACTACCTTGGTACAAGTACATTCGCAGTGATGGCAATCTACCACAGTAGCACTGTAAACCACTGCACCAAGACTCTCTTGTCATTTTCCAGATTCCACTAAAATACCAGATGGCGGACAACTGGCTTTCCCACATCTGAACACAGTCTCCAACCGCCTGTCTACTTACACAAGGTGGCCGAGACACGTCAATGTTGGCCCTGATGTTCTGGCGGAAGCCGGCTTCTTCTCGACAGGACTGGCTGACTGGGTTCAGTGCTTCCACTGTGGAGGGGGCCTCTATGGGTGGCGCTTTGGAGATAACCCCCTCATGGACCACGCCAGGTTTTACCCGTTCTGCCCCTTCGCGAGGGGAAAGTTGGGTGACGATGTCGTCAACACCGCTTTGAAGGAAAACCCTCCACCAATGAGTGGTTCAAGAAAGATTTCTCTGACAGACACTGAGGCTGAGCTACTGCTTCATCATCCTATGGCCAAGGTGAGTGGACCAAACTACCTAGAGCTAGGCTGATCTCTCTTTTCAATAGTGGTAGATTAACCTTTTTAGCATTTCTGTGTTTAGTTTCTAAACAAGGTCTGTACAGCTATACCAGGCATTGTCGTGTCTCTGTAGAATCAGTTTTGCCCAACCTAGTGAAACAGCCTGTGGCATAAGAATACTGACATGGAGGCCCGGCAGCAAATTTGGTCTTGACTTCTGAAATTTTATCATCGAAGAGGAACAGAAAACAGGAAAACTGTTGTTTTAAACTAACAGACATGACAGGTGTATTACCATTCAACACAGTTGCCTATATGAAATAGATGTGTGTGTATAAATCCCTTTTTCCATAAAATCACATCATTCATTTATCGTTCCTGTTATCTTTGCAAAAACAGAGACTCGTGGGAATGGGTCTGTCGCCAGTGTCGGTGAGGGAGGCCCTCAGGAACCTCCTCGAGACCCGTGGCATCCTGTGCAGGACCGTCACCGAGGCCCTGGAGCTCGTTTTTGACTACGAGGAGAAGCAGCGGCGCAATTCCACGTCTGGTGCCATGAGCCACGATGGCCCCATGCTGCCAAACGAGGTAAGATGGTCTTTTCGTATCGATCACAATTACAAAACTGGAAGACAATATCGTAATAACACTCTAGCTGAAATAACAATTACGTAATAATGATTCTGAAACAACTGAATGAATGATAATCTCTTCGTGAATAGTCACACGAGTTAATAACAGCCGCCAATAATGATAAAGGTAATACGATAGCTGGAAGATAAGCTTATCACGTCATTTAATTCAACATGTTCAGTGCATGACCCAGAACAAAAAAATGGTGCTCCTCTAAACGCGATGAATTCTTCGGTCTAACGGCGCAATTTCTTCTTCATTTCAGGTTGTCAATGGACATCAGGTACCATGTCCGGCAACAGTAAGTTTTCCAGTGTTTTCCTGTAAACTTTAACGATAGATTTTCTTTTAAAAAGGTGCGGGGGATCTTTCAATTAACTTTGATTTTTGGTGATTTTAGACCGTTAAGATAAATGCCATAAGACCTCAATTCAATCAAGTAAAAGACATCTATATAATTCCCTATTAGAATTAGGCCCAAGTAAATTTTTCAATTTTTAATAATTAAATTTTTTTTTGTGAATAGACCGATAAGATAAATGCCATAAGACATCAATTCAATCAAGTAAAAAACATGTATATCATTCCCTATTAGAATTAGGCCTAAGTAAATTTTTCAATTTTCAATAATTAAATTTTTTTTGTGAACTGATTTAGACCAACAATATTACCTTGCTATACGCCAAGGCTTATCTCTCATACTCCTTCCAGATGCCTCCCAGCCCTTCTTTTTCTACGGTTCCTGCAGTTCGGAAACCAAACGCCGATTACACCAGGCTCTTGGAAGAAGGTAATCTTAAATTCACTCGCGTTTGAATCATGAGACTTCCAAAGCGGCTCATGATAATCATCCTTATCATCATCATCTTATAAGTCTTTTAGATTTAACTATCAGTTATGGTTCATATTTTTTCTTCATTGACTTGTTTCTGTAAGTCTTCACTGATTTTGAGTAGATATCTTAGGTCTATTCTTAGTCTTTTAGATTTAACTATCAGTTAAAGTTCAGATTTTTTCTTCACTGATTTGTTTTTGAATGTCTTCACTGATTCTGAGCAGATATCTTAGGTCTATTCTTTAACATTTCCACATTGGTCTAGTTTTCCCAACGCCATGCTACCCGATAGTCTGTTGAGAATTTACAGTTTCCTCTTATATTTTTTGCCTTCCTCTTCATGAAATGGGAGCAAAATCTTAGAACCATTGAATGTAACTACATACATATATATATAATCAATCTTCTGTTTAATTTACCAGCAAAGTTTATTGCAAACCAAATATATCGTTCTTCCTTTGTTCTTTGCAGTCGAGACCATGAAAAGCCAAGTCCTGAAGGAGGAACGCAGACTTCTGTGCCGCCTGTGTCAGAAGTCGCAAATCGCCGTGGTTTTCCAGCCGTGTTCTCACCTCCATTTGTGCGCCGAGTGCGCGCGGCCCAGGGACACCTGTCCTACCTGCGGCGCGGTCGTCAGGGGCACCCTGAAACCCATATTAACCTAAGTAATACCTCGCAGTCTTCTATAGATGATCGTAACTCCGTTCGGTGCACTGAAAATGCAACCGAAGTTCGTCGTTCCGTCCGACCCGGAAAAGAGTTTCGTTGCCAGGGACGATTGAGAAGCTATCGAAGACCTCCGCTCATGAGACACTGTCCCAGCCGATACTGTTCTACAAGAATTATGGTCTTCTCAGAGGATTACAGTGTCTGCCAAAACAGCCAACGTTCAGAAAGATGCAAAGTTCCCCATTATCACCAGCATTCACCAACAGAGAGCGCTACTTGCCCTTCTATCAAGAACATTACACGGCGCTGTATGTCCCACCAAAAGAAACGCTGTTTTAAAATCAAACGCCTCATTACCACAATGTTACCCTTACGTAAAACTCCCATTTCCCTAAACAACTTTTACATATTGAAACCCTGCGACCTGTCATTCTTCCCCATAATGAGTCATGTGATTAAAAATTATAAGAAGAGGCACAAGAATCTTCTAATTACGATTATTCACTCGATTATAAAAATTATACTCATTTGACAGACAAGACGGCGGGTTGAAAATTAACAGGTCAATTCCACGGTTTTTAACAATAATCATCTTTACATTCCATCGTTGCCGGACCGTGAAGTATGTTACGCGGTTCTCTGAGAATTAAGACGTCATTCATGAATATGCAAAATGCAAACACGATTATAAGAAATTCGGGTCTTTGGAGACGTAACCAGTCTTCAATAGGAAAACGGTATTGAAAATATCTTGTATCCTGAAGATTAAATATAGAATTATCGTCATAACTGGTGTGTTATTAACGTCCGAATTCCTCGGCATGAGGATGTATGACTGCTTTTGGAAAGAGCAGAGGAAACCTGACCAATATCCAATACATTAAGATCGACCGAAACAGGGTAAAGTGATCCACATGGTCGATGCACTTATATTCAAATGTCCAAGTTTATTACCTGAAAATGGATAAAGTTGAGAGCATAATTAAGGCAGTATACGATAATACTATGTCTGCAGAGTTGAAAGTATATTAAGTATATTCATATTACATGAAAATACAGTACTATCTGTATTATTATATGAGCGAACTACTCGCGCGCATCTTGGATGTGACAAAATGGCCTAGTCGTGAGTTGCAAGAATTACCGAAATAATTACTAATTTAGAATCTAAATTGCCCGAGTTAAATTTTACTTACATCATTCATTCCAGTTACATTTGGTGCTCTGTATCACAACTATTTATTGCAAGAACATACAGCCATTAACTTTGGAAAATTCCACTTTGTTTCGTTAAAAATCATAATGTTCCGGGCGGCACATTTGCTGTCTTTGCAAAGACTCGAACATTTCCAGGCTCGAACGCGGTTTTCGTAATGTAATGGGCCCAAGAGCGCGAGATTACACTCTTTCTTGTAATCTCTCTCTCTCTGGATAAAACCAAGCCTCTGGGAGTGTGTGGTTTGGTTTACCAGCGTGTCAGAAACTCATTGCTAAGTTTTGTCACACTTTCTTCCAAAAGAATTTTATTTGTTAATTCATCTCTGGCATTTACATCACAGCAAAAATAATAAAACTTTTTCATGTAGATAATCATTAAAATTTAATTATCGGGTCTAGGTACGAGAGAATTTTAGATTTAGAAGTCCAGCATTAGCAGGGGTTTTTCGCAAACTTCACTCAGAATTTATTGAGAGTTGTTTATTTTGATGACGATGAAAGAGCGAGTGAACAGACCCCCATGATAGACGAGCAACGTCAATTCACGTAGCTCAGAAATGGACAGGATCAAAATTGAAAGAATAAGAATAACTACTAAAGTCGTAGAACTATCAAAGAAGGCCCAGGAAAGAAGACTGCGGTGGTGTGGCCATGTGGTGAGAAGGGATGAGTCAAAGTTAAGCATACCTTAGTTTAACCAGACCACTCAGCTGATTAACAGCTCTCCTAGGGCTGGCCCGAAGGATCAGACCTATTTTACGTGGCTAAGAACCAATTGTTGACCTAGCAACGGGACCTACAGCTTATTGTGGAATCCGAACCACATTATACCGAGAAATGAATTTCTATCACCAGAAATAAATTCCTCTAATTCTTCACTGGCCGGCCGGAGAATCGACCGCGGCCTAGCAGAGTGCTAGCCGAGTACGATACCGACCCAGCCAATGATGAACAGAGACATGTGTAGGGGGGAGAGTGATGCAGATGGTGGTGTCTGGTGGGAGAGCAAGAGGAATATCGAAGAAGAGAAGGTTGATGAATGTAATTAGAGAAGAAACAGCGACCCCCACATAGAAGTGGGAAAAGATGCTGAGAAAGAAGAAGTGAGGTTACTGGCGGCTGATATGAAAATATCACCAATTTGTTGTGACACTGAATTGATAGAGCACCACTCTCAATGCCATTGCATGAGCTCTTCGTTGGGAGAGTCGGTAGAGCTGTGGACTAGCACTCGCTAGGCCCGAGTTCGAGTCTCCGGCCGGCTGAAGAAGTGTTAGAGGAATTTATTTCCGGTGATAGAAATTCATTTCTCGCTATAGTGTGGTTCGGATTCCACAATAAGCCGTCGGTCCCGTTGCTAAGTAACCAATTGGTTCTTAGCCACGTAAAATAAGTCTAATCCTTCGGGCCAGCCCTAGGAGAGCTGTTAATCAGCTCAGTGGTCTGGTTAAACTAAGGTATACTTAACTTTGTATTTGCATGTAATAATCTTAAGGATTTTTTTTTTTATATTTTGTAAATATTTACAAGAGTTAATGCAGGTAGGCAAGTGGAAGGATTGGCATAATTAAAGCAGCCAGGTGAGTGACGCCAGGTAAAGAGCAAGATAAAATAAACAGCTTCACATTACAGATCTTCACGAAAGCCAAAATAGATCGGAAAAATTACTATCAATCATTTCATTTTGTCTTCTAGAATTGCTAAGAATGACCAGTACGCATTGATGCGTAGGCACAATCTTACAAAGCCGCACAAAAACAAGTACACACCCACACACACAGGAAACGGGATATTATCAGCAACATCATCGCTGAAAGAAGTCACGTGGAGTTCAAAATCAATGGCACGAACTACGAAGCGCCTCGACTAATTTTCATTGATTCCCGTCCACCACAAACTCGGAATAATTCATTTTGCTAACTCTGTCGATTGGCCTCTGTTGTCGGAGAAGGACGATGTCGTAATTGAGAAGCTATCTATTCTTAAATTGTAAAGTGAATAATTGCAGCGTTATTATAAAAGCCAATAAACTTCATGACGGTGTAATTACTCTCGCTGAATTACGTAATCGATCAGTGATTGTTGCCCTTGAATCTTGTTTCAGAAAACTACTTCTCTTAATTTTTCTATTACTTTTATTTTATTCATAAAACTGCTTCCGTAGTTATCTTTACTCTTAAATAAAATTCATCTTTTCGTCCCAAGCCCAAATATCTTCTCGGATGGTGTGAATTTCTGTTATTGTTATTAACTAATTACATAATTTCTTATCTTTTTCATCAGATCAGTAATGTCCTTCGTACAAGGTTTCTTACTATTAATGTATCTAATATCTAGATTCTTCAGGTTCTATTTCTCTAATGCTTTAGAAAATTCATACTGTTTTGAACAACAAATTTCTATCATGCACTGAATCGTATTCAGTTGAAAGCAAACACCTCATTTTTATGCATTCCTTTATTGCCATTACTTCGTAATATCTTCCAACCCTCGATGACTGTTAAAAGGTGATACCAAGATAACCTTTATTTAGATATAGAATTATTCACCGCAAATTCTAAATAAAAAAAAAAAGACAGGTTTAATATTGTCTAATATATACTCATTTTCGGAAATATAGGCGTTCAAAGTAAAAAAAAAAAAAAAATCAGTGGCACCTTCAAAATCTAACATATTTTCTATTTCTGTATTTTTTCTTTCGGGCATTTTGAACATATTCAACGGTTACGCTTTAGGCATATAGGCCTACCTCAAGTTCCACCGTGCCTTCGTTGGTCTGAGCGCTGAAATAGGTACGTGGTAGCCTACTTGGCAACTGCATTTTGCTAGGCCACAAAGAACCACACGCTAAAGATTCATGTAGACACCTCGATCCTAATGAAAAAGGCGAATGGAATACACACACACACACATTATACTGAAAGTCCTCTAGCAATGAAGAAAATAGGCCTTTATCACCCTGCTGACAGAGTACAACGAGGTAAAGCAGAAGCCTAGACGATAAGGACAAAAATAAAAATCTTTCCGATGGAATGGTCGGTAGGTGGAAAATGGCAGGACATTTATCTGCATGGCAGCTGTTTGGAAAAAATTAAACCACCGCTTAAGCAATTTTGTCTGAGAGAGAAATACCCAGAAAGGAAACAAAAGAAGAAGAAGGCTCAAACATACAACATCAGTATTACCAAAATATATCTCTCTTTGTGAAGCTCGGGTTGAAGTAATGGAAAATAACTCTGGAAACCTAGAGCCATGAAGTCTAGAAATACCCCACAATATAAACTGCACGATTATGCGCCCCAAAAGGGTGACTAACCACAATGAAATCCTCATCGTATGCAGCTCATTTACTTTCAAAGCCAGTTTGCATGTCAGCAGTAGTTCAGTAAATCCTAGATGTCTTAACAGATGATGGTGGAAAATTAAAATAAAATTTACAACAATAGTAAATCCTAGATGTCTTAACAGAAGATGGAGGGAAATTAAAATGAAATTTATTTAAGAAATTTGTGTTTTTATACAAGAAGAAGGCAAATTAACTTGATCGTTCTCATGTGCACTTAACCATGAAGAACTTTGCAAAAATTAACCTGGAAACCAACGTTGAAAAACGATGTAGGCCTAAGTCTTGAAATGAAAGTGAAGATCATCTTATTTAAAAAAAAAAACCAGTGGGAAGTGACGAGAAGAAATATTGCTTTGATACCCACAGTCACAGCGACCCACTTTCCTTTAAGGGGAGCGCTGACTCCAAAAGTGCTTACCTTATGAATGATGGCTTCAAATTTTTACCAGTTATTCTGCAACTAATAACGGAAATTTTCATCATGGGAAATTTAGAAATTCGACTTCTAGGTTAATTTTTTTATTGCATTTGATAAAAAAAAAATTTTAAACCTTTTTAAAAATATGCCCAAAAAAATTTTCACTCAAAAATGAATTTCCCACACACAAAATCAAGATAAGTAGTTGTACTACACTCTGGAAAAGTTTCATCGAATTTGGTTCAGTCTTCTTGGAGTTAAAAGCTTTTATTTTTAAAAACAAAAAACTACGTTTTGAGAAAACACCAAAAGAAAAAATTTATGGTTATTTTGTAATAACTATGAAACTATGACAGTTAGAAGGCTGATTTTTGCTAAAAAAACTATTTTGTCATATAAGAAATATGCCCTGAATTTTTCAATATAATCAAATGAATAGAAATGTGCTCTCTCTTGATGTATGTTACCTAAAATTTGCATTTATATATATATATATATATATATATATATATATATATATATATATATATATATATATATATATATATATATATATATATATATATATATATATATATATATATATATATATATATATATATATATAGCCTACATACACACATATATATGTACTGTATATATATATATATATACTGTGTATATACATACACACATTATACTGTATATATATATACATATAATATATATATATATATATATATATATATATATATATATATATATATATATATATATATATATATATATATATATATATATATATATATATATATATATATACATATACAGTACATAACATTAACTTTAACTATCACATACACAATTGTTCTGTGCATTAGCAGAATTACTAAAAGGACCTCATTCAAACTGGATGGTATCTACCAGAGCATTTATTAAGAAAAAGTTACAAGCCTTCTTGGACAAGCAGTCCACATTATCAAGTATCCAGACACTTGATAATGTGGACTGCTTGTCCAAGAAGGCTTGTAACTTTTTCTGAATAAATACCCTATTAGATACCATCCAGTTTCAATGATGTCCTTTTAGTAATAGTACATACATACATACATACATACATATATATATAAAAGGCCCATAAAACACTATTGAACGTTGCAACCATATATTCTGAGCACTTCCTTGTGTGCCCATGTTCACTAATAAAATATGGACACATGATACATTACAAGAGTATATAGGCTATACATGGCATATGTAGGTGTGGCAGTATATATACACTTGTAACACATCATCTCCCCATATTTTACCAGTGAACAGGGGCACATATGGAAGTGCTCGAAATATAAGGTTGCAACGTTCAAATAGTGTTTTATGGGCCTTTTTATCTTCATATTTTACTGTTGCATTACAGTAAAAGATATATATATATATATATATATATATATATATATATATATATATATATATATATATATATATATATATATATATATATATATATATATATATATATATATATATATATATATATATATATATATATATATATTTTTAGTGCAAAGTTTTTCATAACAAAAATTCATTAATATATGCTATCACTATAATGTTTTCTCCATAACCTATAAAAAAAATAGTAGGCTATATGCTATCAGTGCGAAATATTTTTAGTAATAATAAATTATAAAAACAAATGCCCTCATGAGGTTAGGCCATGACATAGTATTCTAGGAAAGGTTTGTTCGCACGGTTTTACACTCACCCTAAACTTTTCTTCATAAACTATAAAAATATATGCTAACAATATCAATTTTCTACATAACCTATATACGCTAGAACTGTACATGTTTTCCGTTCAGATACTGGAGAGGCAAATAAACAAACAACTGCGAGGATTAAGTACACAAACGCTGAACAACCAATCCTACACAAGTCACGAGTCAGACGGCAACTCACTGCAGTAAAACCAAGCCTTGTGGTCTTATATAATTTATCATAATACTACGACAAATAGTAATCACTAATTAGAATATGGTACTTCTAAGTATTAGCTCCGTAGAATATTACTAATTTGAATATTACTAATGCGGGAAAACAAATTCCTTACTCAGATAGGCTATGGGCGTTCTGGTGTTGTTGCTGTCCCAGGCCAGACAATTCTCGTTTGCTTCGTCCATCTCTTGTAATTAACTAACGAGACGCAGTCGTTCAAATTTCTCCCTCATAAGAGTGGTACTTCTCTCGCTTATGGCAATGGAATTGCGTGAATGCACTACACGGTAAGAAAATCCGAAAAGGAAATGCGTCACAAAACACTAACAAACTGCCTGAACCTAAACCGCACACAAATCGAGATGGTTGTTTGGAATCGTTACCTACTTATATAATTTCATATTTCCGAAAATACGCAGTGAAAATATGTCAAGAAATATAGAATATCATATGTATACTTTTTGGCATGGTACATTTTGTGATTACGAGTTCAAAATATCGAGATACATAGATATATAATTACTTTTTTTTTTATATTTTGTTTGATATTTTTTTATAGAACGAACAAGCTCTTATCGTAGAAAATGGGTAGTTTAAGTAGGACACGGAAGTAAATTTCTCATTTTCTACTATCCAGAATTGGTAAGTTATACAGACATTGTACGACAATGTGTCGCTCAATGTCGCTCACAGGACGATATCGAGATACATAGATACATATTTACTCTGATATTATATTTTTTTTGAGAGAGAGAGAGAGCCAGTTTTTATCGTAGATAATGTGTATTTTAGTAGGAACGCAAAGTATATTTCTCACTTCCACCTGAAAAGTCATACAGAAAGTTTGCGACAGTTTTTCGCTCAATGACGCTCAAATGCCGGTAAATGAAATGAACAAAAATGTAAAAGAAAAACCACTTAAAAAATTCTTTCAGCAATAATATTTCATGACGTGTTTATTTAGACATATACCAGTCCAAAGCTGTAAAAAACTAAAAATCGATAATTCCTCGAAATTCGGCGATCGGACGCACCCCTTAAGCAATATACTGTAAATGTGGCTCGCTGTCCAACTTCTCAGTTCAAGATGTCCTGTATTCCTCACACTATTGGTCTCTGGAACAGTCCCCCTGAGTATGTAGTGCAACTGGAACCTCAAAATTTCAAGCCAAGAAGCAATGCATTGCTACCCTAATACATTTTTCCTTGTATCCTAATAATTTACTTACCCTTTTATCTATTCATTTATTCATTTGTTCATTTATTTTTCTTTTCCAGTCTTTTCTATTACCTTTGTTATTTCTTTCAAATGAACACCACATTCTTTGGAAGCTTGAATTTCAAGTCAATGTCACCTGTGAGCGTTTCCATATGAATATGGTTCATCTACTCAATAATAATAATAATAATAATAATAATAATAATAATAATAATAATAATAGTAGTATTAGTAATAATAATAATAATATAATAATAATAATCAATGTTATTACAAACTTCATTGTACTTATAAAATCTACGGCTTGAGTTGCTCCAGTTTAGCTGTTTTCTCAGAACTGTCAATTGTCAGTGACTGATTTGCTTAAGCGATCTGGCGTTCAAAAAAAAAAAAAAAAATAGATGGGAAAAAAAAGGACAATAGCTTAAATTAAATGAAGAAATAAACGACAAAAAACTTCAGCGCCAATGACCCCTGTAACTGAGCGCTGAATAATTCTAAATCAGCCAAAACCGACGAATGGCGACGGATATTTCCAGCTGAGAGGTCTTTCAGATCTGTGACGGATGGAGACGTTAGATTTAGCCGCGTGGTTTATTTTATTGGATAAATATGAAAAGAAACTGATATGGCGGTCGTGATCACAGGCTTGAAGTATTTTCCATCCAGATATATGCTTTTTTTTCCTTTTAAACTTCATAGAACAATGCTGAATACAGTATATATATAAATATACATATATATACATACATACATATACACACACACACATACAGGGTATATATACATATCTATGTGTGTGCGTGCGTGTAGTGTATATATGTACAGTACTATACGATATTTCCCCCTAGTTATTACATTTCCTTATTAGAGCGTGTGAATGTATACATTTCAATTTGCTATTTGTTGCGTATGTATTAGCGATATATTTCGTATCACGTTCAAAACACGGCCTCGACTCGAGCTTGAAGTCTTCAAGTATCAGAGGCAGAGGTCCATGGCGAAAGTAGCTTATTGCTAATATTCGGTGATTCAGTTCTCATTTCTTTAAAGCAATTTAATGACTGATTATCCAATTTTAGAATCTTCCTTGTATTATCAAGTTTAACGACATTTTTATGTTGTAAACTTCTTAATAATTGCTAACGTGGTTTTAGATACCTAAGTATCAATTATATACTTAAATGTTTTGTTCATTATTAAGAAAGGCTTTAGAGGTATGCTTTGTATAATGCGTAGGTGGTTGATTGGTTTGCGTTGAGTTGGCCATATGCCATCACAAACCCTTTTTCTAAATGCGACCCGTAAGTGGTACGGTTGCTAATGGAATAAGAGACCTGGTGAAGACCTCTGGACTAGGTCCAGTTAAATGTTTCTTCGTGTGAACTTGAAAATGTCGAATAAACTACGAAAGTACTTGTTCAAAGTCCTGGTCTTCACTCACCTTCCGACGTGTACTTAGTGATACTCTCAAGCACGTTCCTTCGTGCTGCATTGGGTATATATATATATATATATATATATATATATATATATATATATATATATATATATATATATATATATATATATATGTGTGTGTGTGTGTGTGTGTGTGTGTGTGTGTGTGTGTGTGTGAGTGTGTGTGTGTGTGTGTGTAGAATCTACTAAACTCTTTTTACCAGATACATATGTAACTGTAATAGCCATAACGCCCTCTTAACTTCTCGAAGTCTTCACGCTTTTTTGGATAAGCTTGCCACTACAAAGCCTCAAGACCCAAGTGCAAGAAATACGAAGAAATTATGATGTCTGGTGGCAGGAAACGAACCCGGGATCTTAAGGCTTCGTAGTGACAAGCGTATCCAGAAAAGTGCGAAGGATTCGAGAAGTTAAGAGGGCATTGTAGCTATTACAATTATATATATATATATATATATATATATATATATATATATATATATATATATATATATATGTATATACATATACGTGTGTTTATTTATTTACGTATTTATGTATGCATCCTTTCAGTCTATCCTCATCGCGCACACTCGCAATGTATACTATGATGATATAAATCAGGAAGTATAATAAAATTGTCCTACCTTTAATTCAAAGCCGATGTGGATTTGAAATTCTAATTTCGAGTTGCCTACAGGCAGTAAGTTAGACAATGTTTATTATGTATAAACAAAGTTTTTTCCAACCATGCTTCCCTTCTGACTATGCGTCTATGCAGAAATACTAACTAAACTACAATGGGTACGTGGTTGGCCGTGCAGAATTTTAGTGTGCATATTAGGAAACACTACGCTGCAGTCTTCTAAAAACTACTCACCTATCGGAGACCTTAAGCAACTAATGGGTCTACTCCTCCTCTTCTTCTTCTTCTTCTTCTTCCCCTGAGAACTGCCCTTCCTTTCAGAGCAGACGTCTCTATGCGCCTCGCCGTCGCCGCATAGCTACCGAATAGTCGCAACGTCTCTGCGCTCCTTTTATGCCCTCTCTCTCTCTCTCTCTCTCTCTCTCTCTCTCTCTCTCTCTCTCGTTGGTAGCCACTCGAGGGGTTGAATGAATCATTCATTAGGACAGGCACGAAGGAAGCAATCGAGGTTGGCTACATTCTACGGATAAGATTAGATTACGTATGGACTCGTGAGTTTTGTTTGGGCTGGATAGCGGCTTCATGGTCAGTCTTCCCGTGATTCTTATGTTCCTGCGGGAAATAAAGTTCCCTTGGATTTATCACGCGAACAATGATAAATATGTTTTTATCAACGTACATGACAGTCGACTCCAGCTTCATCGATAATCATCTCACAGACTTATAATGAGAATGAACGTTGGTAAATATCCACGAGAAAAGAACGTTGTTCTTCTTAGTGTTCTTAGCCTTCTTAAAACCGGAGTTCACAATAAGCATAAATCAAAGGATAATAGATTTTTGCCTCATCATTTACCCTTCTGCCTGTTAGTGGGTGTGTACCGTGTGTTCGAGTAAATATCCCCTAACAAAAATGGTATTCTTCTTCTTAAAAGAATTCTTATATATTTCAGCAGTAATCAGAACTGTTCCTTTACCGGTGAAGTCGCGGCTGGTTTTAATACGATATGCAACTTAAAACACGTCTTTAAAAGGGCTTAAATCAGCCCTGAAGTAATATATCTTTAATTCATCCAGCTTGATTTCTTGAATGGGTGTCTTTGGTTTCAAGTGAATTATTAAAACTGTCTTTACCCATGTACTTTTCACTTTTTACCAGAATGTGTGTGTGTATATCTATATGTGTGTGTGTGTGTGTGTCTGTGTGTGTATGTGTGTAGAATCTACTGGTCACTTCTTGCACTTAGATCTTAAGGCTTTGCAGTGACAAGCGTATCCAAACAAGCGCGAAGAATTCGAGAAGTTAAGAGGAAATTGTGGCTATTACAATTACATACACACACACACACACACACACACACACACACACACATATATATATATATATATATATATATATATATATATATATAAAATGCACTCATCTCTATTCCCTTCCATGTATATATTTATAGCATGCATACAGATTAGCCTCCCAAAAAATCTGGGTGTCAAGAGCTATGTAAGAAGGTAGATTATAAAATAAAACAATAAAAATCGAAAGTAAAGCAATCTAAAAAAAAACAACATTCATCAGAATTCTGGTCCTCTTTTTCAAGAAGTGTCTTTAACGAGTCAACTGACCTGTAATGACCATACTTATTTCTATCCTTATTTTTGGAAGTCTAGATTAACATCCAATAAAGTCAGAAGAATTCCTAGCTGCTAGTTCGCTTAATCAGTGGCTGAGATTTCTCTATGCAGAGACTCTGCCATCAAATTATTTTGAATGTGCTGTTTAGGAACGCAGAAGGAATGCGAGTTCAAGGGATGATGTAGCGTAATAATAATAATAATAATAATAATAATAATAATAATAATAATAATAATAATAATAATAATAATAATAATATAAAACAATGTTTTATAAGTAACTGACTCGTTAGCATATTTGCAATTCTATCACATATACAAGAATTTTTTTTTCCTCTCCGCACCTGATAAACATAAAACTCGTTATTTGAAAATAAGAAGTCATCTTTACTTCCAGATTAAAGGCATGAATTAAAAAAAACTGAAAATATATAGTGTGAACTGATAAGGTTCATTACTAAAAAGGTTCGAAAACAGTACTCATAAATTATATGTTTTCCACAATTCATTCCTGAATATTTCCTTCGCCCTCTATTTCATTAAATTTAATCCATTACCTTTTGGATGTTGACTGGAATTGTTAGCGACAAGCAGTTGTAAGAAGCAAGTAAAGAATTCCTTTTTTCCTGATCTTCAAAAGAAAAAGAAAACTCTCATTGACTATGAAATGCAACACTGCGTTTACTTTTTCCAATTCCAACACCTTGATAATTAGTATCCTAGAGTCTTTCAGATAATGCTCACATCTGTTAAGTGTATTTTGTTTCTTGCGTTTGGGTTACATTCCTCTTTCAGTATATTTTAGTATATATAAGAATTTGCTCGTTTTTTTAAACTGAGAGAGAGGCAGACCAGCAGAGACTTTGCGTAGGTCTAGGAAATGACCAGCTTAGTACTTTTGCCGGTTAGAGATCGAATAAAATAATCAAAATCAAATTATTGTAATCTAAGTTTTCTTTTAATAGCGGCTTCTTCCATGCAATGAATTATCACGGTCATTCCCCTTTATTAAAAGATAAAGTTCTTGTGAGCATCGTCTGGGGGGGGGGGATAAGTTTTGCAAAAATTGTATTCCTGTAGAAACTTTCGTAAGTACCCCGGTGAATTTTAGTAAAAGATTGACGCGATCTTTGTTTACCAGTCTCGTCTTCTTCTTTCTTTGGGGATCCAAACTCTGACTGCTCGAAGACTGACAAAGAGATCACGCGATCATTAATTCAGCCAGAAACTTTTGGGGAGATTTTTAATTCCGAAACGACGTCGCCTTATTTAAGTATTTCCTTGAAGATCCATTTGACCTTCCAGGTTGTCAGTCACACTGAAATAAACGTCAGACGCCTCGATCTCTTCCCGAGAGAAAGAGGCCGGACACGTCGGTCTAAAGGCAGCCCACGTCTGCGACAGGGAGTTTTCTGCTGTCGAAAATCTTCCCCGGTCATAAATATTTTGCTGTCGAGAATTCTGCTCCGCTCCTTCGCCTTTACACAACAATGAGCAGTGAATGACATCTTATGAAGTTTGCGGATGAATCTGAAGGTGTCTGTAGGTTAATATGAAGCCAAAAGATGAATGGAGTGGTAGTATGGTTGTATGTCCAGTAAGGCGCAAGTACTTTTTTTGGATAACCGGTTTGATTTAGGATGGGTATACCCCTGAATTGATATATATATATATATATATATATATATATATATATATATATATGTGTGTGTGTGTGTGTGTGTGTGTGTGTGTGTGTGTGTGTGTGTGTGTGTGTGTGTGTGTGTGTGTGACCGTGGATGAGGGAGTTGCAGCCGTAAGTTACATGACATTTCCAGATTTTTTCTTTTGTTTCTTTTGAAAAGATGTACAAGTAGAAAGACAAAAGAGAAATATAGCAAAGATTCTGCAATAGACTTTCATTATATTTTAGTAATATTGAGAATATGGTATTTAATTTTCCTATGCATAATCATATGTTCAAAAAGTATCACAATCTCAACCCTTGTTTGTACTTTAACATCTTCTGCTATACCATATGCATTACATGACACAGAATAATATCACAAACTCATCCCTTTTCTGAGCTCCGACATTCTCTACTTTATGAATAAATGTGACTTAGAAAAATATCACAAATTAAATTAATCCTCTTCTAAACTTTTTGCCTTTCAAATTTATCTGTGATTCTTTAATATCCTAACTTAAAATTATTAAGAAAAAACTAAAGGTGATAATTTCCAGGTATTAGGCTAGACTTTAAATAGTAAGCTGGCCTTTAATATATTATTGCATTAAAAAATGGGAAACATACTAATTCGGAGGTGGGTTAATTAGTTGATGTTACATAATATTCTGGGGGGTGTCTAGACATGAGTTATAAGGCGTGACATGCGTGTGCGTGTGTGTGTGTGTGTATGTAGCCTACATACACATATATGAATGCCGCCCTCTTACGATCCACCAGCGTCCATTGAAAATATAGTTTCGTCAAACAACATTAACAGTGGTTAGAACGGCTAAAGCATCTGTATCTGTCGCGTAACGACTTATTTCTATATAAAACATCGTGACTGACGTTAGTGCAATAACTATCTCTTCCAGTACCTGACAGGTTTTGACTGTTTCAATTCCTGTCTCCCATCGGGTATCTGACAGTCGTTTGATTGTTAGAGGGTGCATTCTTCAAAAATTATCTGAGAACGTCGTAAAGATAAGAAAACAAAGACTTATATATTGTATATATATAATTTAACTGGTGCCCAACATTTCCCACGGATAAGTGAATTATTTTAAGCTCAGGTAGAAAGGAAAACGCCCTAATTATTTCAGAATATTCTATAAAAAATATATATATATGTATAAAAATGGGCTGCTGCTTCTTGAGGTTAAAATTTTACTGAGATCCGTTTCCAATCTATTTAAGTTCATTACACGCCAGTGACGCTTTCCTACGTCAGTAAAATGTTGAAATAACTACGGAAACGTAAACATACAGCATTTAGTATCACAAGCTCCTGGGGATTATGCATCTTTAGTAGCCAAATTCATTTTAATGACAGTAAAAGTCGAAACATTTGTCATTTTCCCTGTATTCCTCGGGGCCTGCCCAGGCCAGAAGTTCATGGTGCAGTGACCACCGAAAAAGTTCTACAAATTTCCCACCAAACAAGTCAGAAGGAATCTTTCGGCCTATTACTTCTTCTTCTCAGTATAATCCCTATTCTTGGTCGCCATTTTTAATGAGCCTCTTCCAGGTGTTTCAGTCTCTCGTCCTCCGTTCCTTTATTCCGTCATCTCTTGTGTCTTCTCGAACGCAGTCGCTCCATCTGCTCCTAGGCCTTCCTCTTTTGTGTTCCCATTAACCGTTTTCTCAGGACATGGCTGGGCCTCTGTTTTCCAGTCAGGTACTAATGCTGCGTTAATGTTGATGGGAAAAGGGTAGTATGACATATTTAGTAAATGTTTTCAAGTTTATATTTATCTTTTGATCGAATGAACACATTTGGGTGTGGTCAGATGAAATAATGACTATAATGGAATTTTGAAAAACTAATTTTCTTCACAGATATTAAAAACTTGCTCGTCGTAGAGCATGACTACTCTAAAATAAAGTTGTGGTAGTTTTTAGAGTTTCTCCAAAATGTCGGAATTTCTTCAATTTTACGTATGATCGCCTAATGTTCAGTGTTCCGTTGCATATCTAAGTATTAACTCGTCACTTCTGGAAGAAAACCATTGGCATATTCGTATAGACAAGCAAATAGAACAATGGCGTTGTCTCTTTAATGATTACTGAGCGCTGCAATAGTACTAGTAATGAAAGGCTACAGTAAAGAATGTATAGGCGTAATGTTTAAATTCATAGTCAAACAAATTTGGAAGAGGAAAAGGCGCTATTTGTTCTGAAATGCGAGTGGAATACTGGCGCACGTCACAACACACACACACACACACACACACCAAAGAGGCTCTTCTGGGCAAACACTTTTCAGAATGGTTATGGCCAGAGCCGTATATAGTCTCTAAATACGGCTCTGGTTATGGGTCTAGGCCAGAAACACCCGCCCCTTTAAGAAACACTTAGGTAAGTGTTCTTAGAATAAGAATTATTAAAAACATTTACATATGAATTATCATTTGCTGTCTTCATACACAAGCAACAGAATCTTGATAGTTCAAGCTAGAAAATAATGCAGTTGTTTATTGTCAACTGGGGGTGGATCGGTTGACGACACCTCCCCACCTCCCCCGGCAACACACATGCTACACCTCTCGTTTTACCAGCCAGTCCACATAGCCTAATTTTCTGTTCTTTCTCTTTCTGCACCACAATTCACCTGTCTTCCAGTTCCTCCATCGTTTAACTTGCAAACTCCCCTTCCCTCTCCTCTGATCTGTCTCTCTTACTTCAGTCTAGCCCAGTTCACTTATCTTAATCACATGCATAACAACATTGCAGTTCAGACTGCCTTCTAATTTCACTTTTGCTTTGACCAGGTAATGGGCAGACATGTCTCCATCCACACCATTACATACATCAAGTTGCTTATTCGATCTACTCTGCACTAAAACACGATCTTATAAACTCATTTGCTTTCTTTTCTTCTTCTTTGGCAGCATTCTTAGGAAAATTAATTTTTGGTAAAGCTTCATATTTCAAACACTCAATCCCCTTTCATAACTCACTTTCATCTGACTCCGTTTCCATTCACTTCAAGCACTCTTTTCCCCTTGTCCAAACACAGTCAAGGACATGGTCAAGGTCTCTGAGAAACTTTCTATTTCATTTTCATCCGTTGCCAGACCTGAAAAAGCTTTTCTCATGCTCATTGTTTTCCATTCTTGGACAATACAGACTTATTGTTGCTTTTTTCCTCCAATTTACACTTGCAACCACTTATTCCGTAGACCAGCCTAGTTGTACTTTTTCGTTTGCATTCAAGTTTTTTTTATCAAAACAAAAACAACTTCATTCCTTATCGTGCAGCTTTCAGCTGAACCAGTCACTACAATTCTTTGTTCATCCCAATCCAAAACATAACGCCTTTTCATTTTCATTTCATTAATTGCCATGATATTCAACTGTCGATTCTTAAACACTTCCGGTAAAGAACATTCTTCTTTTCCGTACTAAATCCACTCATAAATAAAATTCATGATCTATTGCCTAATTTTTACTGGTTTCCAACACATACAGAATACTGAGCTGCAGACGTTATTTCCCCAGATTTGTTGAATATCATACCACAGCGTTACATGGATAGTGTGGTTTTATCCACTGCAAAAGCAAATGACTGACTGTCATTTTCCGCAGGTGAAGAAGCTCATTCACTATTTAGGGAGTATTTACCCCAACAAGGTGTTCAAGATACTCTAAAGACTTTTCTGCTTGGGCGTACAGTGCTGATTATCACAACTTAGCGGAGCATGTAGTACGAAGTATTACATCATAATGTATGTATAATACACACACACACACATACATACATATACACACACACACACACACACACACACACATATATATATATATATATATATATATATATATATATATATATATATATATATATATATATATATATATATATATAAGGAACCCATTGAAACGCCAAAATGTGGAAAACAGAAGCTATGTTTCAGAGACTGAACTGTCTCTCTCCTCAGGCAAATATATATTTGATGATGGAATTCTGTTTTAACAGAAAATATTTCTGTCATATATATACATATAAATACATATATAATATAATACATATATAATATGTATACATATACATACATAAAAATACGTATATAATACATATAAACTTATTAATTAATTATTTGTTCATTTAACGCAATTAAAATTGTGTTTTAGTCAGAGATAAATTAACAAATGAGCTGCCCTAAAGAACTAGAGAATTTCACTCCATTTCTAAAAAAAAATAACAAAAAAAGGAAAAATCTTACCACTCTGATCATACGAAAGTTGTGATCAGCTTCTGGGAAATCAAATTACACAATTCTAATGAAATTATCCCCCAAGAACTAGAGAATTTGCACTCCATTTCCAAAAAAAAAAAAAAAGGAAAAATCTTACAACTCTAATCATACGATAGTTGTGATCAGCTTCTGGGAAATCAAATTACACAATTCTAATGAAATTATCCCCCAAGAACTAGAGAATTTGCACTCCATTTGTAAAAAAAAAAAAAAAAAAAAAAAAAAAAGTCTTACCACTCTAATGATACGAAAGTTATGTTCAGCTTCTGGGAAATCAAATTACATAACTTTAATGAAATTACCCCAAAAGAACTAGAGAATTTGCACTCCATTTCCAAAAAAAAAGAAAAAATCTTACAACTCTAATCATACGAAAGTTGTGATCAGCTTCTGGGAAATCAAATTACATAACTTTAATGAAATTACCCCAAAAGAACTTGAGAATTTGCACTCCATTTCTAAAAAAAACAAAAAAAGGAAAAATTTTACCACTCTAATGATACGAAAGTTATGTTCAGCTCTGTGTTGTTTTTAATGCAATACCTGAAGCTCTTCCTGAGTCACCGCCGCGTAGTTTTTCTCGTCCAGTCTTCGGGCATAAGTGATTTTATTACGTGCACGTGTTTTATGTGGCCATTTAAATTGACGCAGTTATTCTGAAAGCATTTGAAAGAATGTCTTTAAAGTAGTATCATAGTTACACCGATAAATTCTTGGGTAATAATTCCTTAAGTGAAAACTTTGAACAGGTAGCTTCGGCCGTAATTGTGTCTCGGATTAATACTTACCGTAAGTCAGGGTATAATAAGTATATGAGTTTCGGTAATTTACTGTGATTGACCTAGATTTATTGTGTTTATTATCAATCTAAATCTGTCTGGATTTTCGTAAGAGCTCGAAAAACGAGGTAAAATGGATAATTAAGGCAGAACTCTATAGTAGCTCCGCGCAGCCGACGGCACCAATTTGTTTCCTATTTTGATGTTTCTCATTTATGTTATTTATATCTTCTATATTATTATTTTGTCATTATTTTTCATGGGGGGCAACGTGCCCAGGTGCCACCCCACCTGGATCCGCTAGTGACTCTATGGACTGAAGAATATTAGGCTAGCCTTAAGTCTCTTTAGCTAATGTTGATGAATGTATATATATAAAATAATTTTAAACTCTAATTGAAGGATCATTTTAAACTGGGCCGCAGGCTGCCGTAGTCTAGTTTTAGTTTATTGTAAAAGAAAACTATTGGGTATTGGGTATTTCTAAGCAAGAGCTCTGCACGGACTGTTACCTTCGAAATGGAGTTTTCCTGTTCTTTTAGTGTTGCCGATGAAAGAGTTGGTGTTATTTATTGTCGGTTAATTATTATTCACCTCTATCTCTACCCAACGTGGTTGGGAACCCTTTGGGAATGGGGAGTTTTGGAATTGTTGGGAGAAAGAGTGGACTGCCATGTTGATGTTATGGAATGGTTCCGCGCATTAGCAGATCCAGAAAAATTTCATGGGGCGTCCACCAATTTTCATATACATACATACATATGTATATATATATATATATATATATATATATATATATATATATATATATATACTCTGTTTTATTATTATTTCTATAATCAATTTTTTCCCATTTTTATATTTCTTATTTATGTTATTATTATCCAAATCTTCATTATTATTATTTTGTCATTATTTTTCGTGGGTGGAGGCACATGCCCGGGTGCCCCCCATGGATCCGCTAGTGGTTCCGGGCATGCGCAAGTCATCAGGGAACCTTATGTTCCAGAAGGGATTGGCTAAGGAAACCTATTATAAAAGGAACTATACTAACCTAACTTACCCTAACCTAACTTAGCAGGCCCCCTGGTGAAGGAAATGACACTTTACCGGAAGCGGTCCTATAACACTGTGCATGTGAGATAGCAATCCAGGATGGCCAGCATACAACTTCTGAGGTTAATTGCAGGTTAATTACTGTCGACCGACTAAAAATAACAGTAAATTCTTGATAAGCAACCAAAATACTGTAGGAAAAATCAATTTCCAAAGTAATACCCTGTGCTGAGGTATTGCTTAGTTCTACCAACTATTGTGATGGCATTGTCTGTCCGCACTTTTTCTGCCTGCCCTCAGATCTTAAAAACTGCTGAGGCTAGAGGGCTGCAAATTGGTATGCTGATCATCCACCCTCCAGTCATCAAACATACCAAATTGCAGTCCTCTAGCCCCAGTAGTTTTTATTTAAGGTTAAAGTTAGCCATAATCGTGCTTCTGGATATAGGATAGGCCACCACATGGCCGTAGTTAAAGTTTCATGGGCTGCTGTTCATACAGCATTATACCGAGACCACCGAAAGAGGATCTATTTTCGGTGGCCTTGATTATAAGCTGTACAGAAAACTCAGATTGCGCCGAAGAAACTTCGGCACATTTTTTGTTTTTTTTAAATCTCAAAGTAATAACAAATGAAAGGTCAAATCAACCTGACACTTTTACATGATATTAGAATCTTCTTTCCTTTCATGAATTAATTTTATTTCTGCTGTATTGATTCATTAGCTTATTTTTATCAATGAATGATCAATGCAAAACTTCCCTTTCCCTCCCTTACCCCTTCCTCCTCCACCCCTCCCCTCTTTCCCCTTCATCCCTTCCCATTTTCTTCCCCTCCTCCCCCTTCCCCCTTCCCTCTCCTTTCTCCTCCCCCCCCTCACCTTCCATCTGGAAACAGATATTACTTTCATTAACTACAATCACAAATCAGTTACAATTTCTGTCAAAACTGAAAAGTATTAAATAAAAAAATATCAAAAAAATTTATAGACATGCATTTATTAAAATGCACCAAAAAATACAGAATAATTTTTGAGACACCAGGATTTTCTTACAATTAATCATGGCTACAAAAATAAAAGTGTGGGCCCCTAACATGGAAGGAAAATCTACAAGAAAAAAAAATAGATTTTTTATTTCTTGTAGCAATTCATTCCATGTTTGAGGCCCATGCATTTATTTTTGTAGACTTGACTAATCGTAAGAAAATCCTGGTGTGTCTCAAAAAAATTATTTCTTACATATTAGTGCATTTTAATAATAGTATGTATATAAAAAATTTATATTTTTTATTTTATTTTGCATTATACTAATATATATATATATGTGTGTATAATAATTTTTTCCAGGATTTCAGGGGGGGCAAGTGCCCCCCATGCCCCTATGTGCAGGTGCCCATGGATAAGTAGTCAGAGAATATCTTTGAGTCCTGTCTTTAATAGGTACAATATTACATAATAGGTATCATAAGGATACAAAGATTTCAAAGGCTCATACAAGGATTTACCCTAACCTTACTTTTCCCACCTGACACAGGCTTCACCCGCTCTTGGAACCCCCTACCTAAACTGACCTAGAATGCTCCAAGCCATTACAGACCCACCTAACTTTGCCGTCCCTAACCCAACCAATCCTGAATTGAGCCCCCCTTCTTAATCTGACCTAGAACACCACAAATCATAAAAGTGAAATATAGAACTTCATCCTAATTGAAGAGTTAATTTTGCTCCACAGACATGGATAACGAACAGAGCCAGGCAGTCCAGCCTGTAGAAGCTGATGAGGAGACGGACTCTTCAGCAAACAAGGCAACAGAAATCTCAGAGAAGCCTCCAAGTGGTGAGTTTATTTTTTGTTTTGCTTAAGGAAACTGATATTTCTTGTGATGATGGTATTGTATTTCATACAGTAATACAGTACTGATAAAGCTTTTCTTGTAGTTTAGTTTCTACTCGGTGTATTGTTGTAGTTTTTCATTTGATGTATACAGCCAGTATTTTAATATGTACTTAAATATAAATGGCAGTTCTCTGTTGTTAAACATCCAGCAAATGTGGGTGAACAAATTCTAAAGTAAATAGTTTTTTAAATTCTTGTGGTAGTCGGGAAAATTCACCATTTCCAATTTCCTTCTCTCCTGAACATAGTTTTGAGAGTCAGCACTCATGCAAGACTCTTCTGACAACCATATCTCGCCTTTGCTGTTCATCATGTTGATCTTCAGTTTGGTATTGTGTGTCTTTTCTTTATTATTTTACTTTATTAACCCTCACAGTCTGGGCTAAATATATTAAACACACCCCTAGACCGGGCTAAATTTAAGGATGGCCAATTTAAAAAAAAATCAGTGGAAAGAAGATATGCATATGTGCATGGTATAAGAAAAAAAATTCTAAAAATTTTCTGTGCCTTCCAGGGTAAGTTGGCAGTGAATATTTCCAACCATGTGCAGGGCCTCTTTCTAAAAGACAGTCATAAAAATACACCAGTTTTACCAACTTATAAGTGTTTTTTCTAATATTTTTTTTATTTGTAAAATTATAATTACAGCTTGCACAATATCATACTAGATAAGAACTAAAAGCAGTAACAGATTCTGAGTATATTTATTGTAAAATATTTACGAGATGTCCTGGGTTCGGGAGTAGCCGTACATTCTACCATGACATCTCAGGTCAAGCTGATATCCCTCTCTCATCTGCTGAGCTTCTATACTGGCCGTATAAGAGTTGCCAGAAGTCATTTATGACCCATGGAAGTGATCTGATCACTTTTCCCGCAAAATTTGTTTAAATTGTATGGCACAAAATCATGAACATAGATGGATGTTACCAGGACTCCACCACAAAGCTATATGTAAACATATATTGTTACCCATCCATAAGGGGTTAATTGATAGTTCTTTAATCTACTCATATCCCGTATACTTTCAAGAGCCTGATGAATTCTATAATGGAAATGTTAAATGAAAAGAAGGAATAAACACGTTAGTGTATTAACAAGGGAGAGTGAATAATCTTCTGCACCTCATTAATTTTTTTTTGTCTACATCAAGCACTCACCTTGGTGTTGAGAATTTCAGAATTCAAATTTGTACCCCATTTTAAATCGGTCAGTTCACGGAAGGCAGTTTGCATTGAAGAGCACAGACAGAAAGAACAGTGATGTGTATGTTGTCAATAAGTACAGTATAACTGTCTTGTTATCTAATGCTCACATAAAACCAAGCGTCTATATTTGTGTTCTTCAGAAATCTGTCAAAAGTTAGATGACCTACTTTAATATTGTGGAGCCTTGTGAAGGAAATTGTTTTCATAATATAAAACAAGTTTCTTCGTACAAACCCGTTATTATTATTAGCCAAGTTACAGCCCAAGTTGGAAGAGCAAGATGGTACAAGCTGGGGCTCCAACAGGGAAAGCAAACTATTACAGAAAAGAAGTTGAGATAATAAACTATTTAATAGAAATAAATGAAAATATAAAACACTTAAAACTATGAAATGGATCATGTGAGCATGCTCAATAAAAGATTCATTTGCATATACACTGTAGTTTGAACTTCTGAAGCTCCAGTGATTCAACTTCGTAAGTAGGAAGATCATTCATAACATGGTCACAGCTGGAAGAAAACTTGCAAAAGAAAATCTTGAGTGTGAGAGTTAACTGCATTTCTGGTACTATGTAGTGGATTCTTAGAAGATTTGAATGCAAAATATGCTCAGAATTAAGAAAGGATTTTTAAAGCATGCACAGTGAACTAATCAATCAACGATGCCAGTGATCAGTGCTAAAGTCTGGGATAAATTTATTAGAAGCCAAGTTTTATCCAATACTTTTAGATCATATATATTTGGCTGTATTCATCCTGAATATTCTTAGTTTACCAGTCTCCTTTCTGAGAGAAGAAGAATAAACTAGTCTTACTATACAGTGAAACCTCACTTTAACAGACTAATTTGAGGGAAGGTCATCTGTTAGAGCGGATTGGCCATTAAAGTGAAGCATTTTTTTTTTATGTCTATTGTGATGTTTATTGGTAGGCTAGCCTCAGCCTAGGTGTGATAGGCTAACCACCGACTTACATGAAAAGATTCACATTATGAAATACTGCAAACTGATAATAAAGGTAATAAAACCATTTTTACCTTATATATTATTGACATATCTTCATAATAAATAGCCTATTCGAGGAATGATTCCATATCAGTGAAATCAACTTTTATCTGTGCGAGGCCAGCTGACAAAATGTAAACATTGAGTTTTGGTTGCGCTCACAGCAATCTTTATCTTTCGGTAACCTTTCAGACATTTAAATGGCAGTGTAATTATGGTAGTAATAACATTTAGGATAACATAATATTAATTTTTCATTAAAAATTCATTATCATTTTGGTGGTAAATAACTGTTTAGAACAATTCAATCATACGAACGATAATTATGTATGATAATTATCGTACATCATTGTATTGTAAGGGTTTGTGATTGGCGATGAAATGTAGACAAAACAATGGTTTCCCTTTTAGATGATGTGTTGGAAAAACATGATATAGAATTGGCTTTGTTATTTCGTTTATTTTGAATATTTAGGGATATAGTAAGGAAAATAGTATCATCTTTACATAGCCAGTATTTCAAAAGATACCTGTAGTTGCAAAAGCTAGCCTATTCACAGATGGTTTAGTAATTTAGCAGTCGTCTTCTACTGTCATCTTATGCTACAGATATGAGATAAATTCATGAAAATTTGCCATAATTTTCGACCTCATCTTATCTAAAGGTTGTCTTATACACGGAAATATGCTGTAAGTTCCAATTTCGCACCAATGCCGAGGTAAGTTCCAATTTCGCACCAATGCCGAGGTTAGTCCGTGAGTAAACGTAAACAATAGCAGCCACTACCCTTGGCCGGATTTTGTCTGTGAAATCCGATGTCCATTGGTTCTGGGTCTGTTAAAGCGAGGTTTTACTATACACACTGCCTCTGGATCCATAGGTTTGTATTTACAGTAATTCACTTTTCTTGAAAACTCTGTAGAAGGAAGCAATATTCAATGGCCAGTGGGGTGGAAGGGCATTCGTGATTAATGGATTTTTATGAAAACTAGTTTTATGCCATGAAAACTTGACATCCACAGTATAGTCATGTTTGAGCCTCAATTCCGCTGTAGGTGGGAGGCTGGGATGTGCAATCCCCTGTACAGTATTTGCAAGTGCCTGTAGGATCCAGTGCTTTAAGGGGTCTAGTAACTTATAGGTTGTAAGAGGTGAGGTCCAAACCTATGGCATGTGTAACAGGTTAAGAGTCTTTTGGAACTGGAAAAGAAAATTAACCGTGACAGCTGCAAAAATCCTCAAAAACTTTATTTCTGTGAAGGATCAGCGAAGAAGAAAATTACAAGCCATCAACCTCTTCCAACATGGGTAGCATGGCCTTCTATGACATTTTAAGACAGGGTATGTCTTACTGTCTGTGTTAAAAAGGAAAAGAAGAAAAATATGTTTGAAACTGGTGACTTGCATTCTTGCTAGTTTTGCTTTCTCTAACCATTACATTATTGTAAGTTTTCAAGAGGAGACCAAGTTTGGTAGCACTGCTCCAATTTTTTCCCCGTGGAAAGCTGTAGCATGGAGGTATTTCCCCTGAAGTATCTGACCAAACATAATTAAAGAATAATAGTTCTTATCAGACAGAGCAAACAGTCCTTACCCTTTAATGATGATGGAGGACAATGAAGGCTTGGTGAAGTATGATGTAAAAAATTCCTGGCCACCAGTCAGTTGGTTCTTGGTATGAAATCAAGAACAAATAACAAACCCCCTATAACCATTATGGCATGCATAATCTTATCAGACATTGCAAGAGTCACACTGATTTATCTCTAAGAAATGAACTCTAAAACTCTAAAGTAAAGGGGGAAGTAAAGGAATAGAGAAGTTAACTTGGATAATGCTCCTTCCACCTGATCAGCTACCAGAACAGTAGTGCTTGATATGATGGAAACTTTGCTAGAAACTCAGGGTGCAAAGGCTGAGGTTGTTCTGGTTCATAGGAAAGAAACCCCGTCTGATTGTCTGAGAAACACCAAAGAAGGTGCGAGACTTCAGAAGCTGGCTCCCACACTGGAAAGTCAGCCCACAAACCATTGCCATGATATAAAGGGGAGCTGTCATGATCACCATCAAGTATGTGAATTGAACTAACCAGCCGGTTGTTTCCCCGAGTGCTTCAATAGTGGGTGGATCCTGTTGCCTACACAAAAAACAATAGAGGCACTACCGGAAATAAAAAAAAAAAGGCTTGTCACGCAAGTATAAACCTTAGCTATGCAATTACTTGGTAAGTACATATGAAACTTAATTTTATTATGAAAATATGATCTTTGTATCTCAAACTTGATTCCATTGTGTAACTGTCCTTTCAGATGAAGAATTTGAGTGGGAGGAATACCTAGAAGAGACACAAACAGAAGCTGTGCCACCCTCCGCCTTTTATCATGTAAGTACAGCACATCATTTACTCGTGACCACCAAATCTTTGCAAAATAGCTTGCTTCCTGTCATAAAAAAAAAGCTGATAAAGCAACTACAATTTGAAATTAATTGTATGTCTCACAGAAATGCTCAATTAAATGATTGATAAAATTAAATACGTATGCAGAACCAAATAATTTTTGTTCTAGAAATATATTTTTGTAAAGTAGTTCAACCAGACCATTGAATCACATTTGTAAACCTATAGGTAACCCAAGGATTTGTCTTGAGACCAGTTTCACAAATTAGGGTAAGACAAAATTAAGAAGTTAAGTATGGAAGAGACCACATGGTACTGGTGAAAAGTACTGTAAAAGGAAAAAAGCAGTACACAACTGAAGAGATAAAGTACATAATAAAAATATTGCATTACCAGAAAAAGTCTTCGAAAAGGTGATATGTTTTCTTAAGAATCGTGAGAATTGAGGATAAGTTTCTACCACTGATATTTTAATTCTAGTTATTCCACAATTGTGTATGGTATTTTAAATGGCCATATGGAAACCCTTCTTTAAAGTACTTCATGATGTTGAATGAAAATGTTTATAAATATCTTAAGGGAATCTTTCCTCATTGTATATCATGATTTTTAATGCCAGTGTATATCATAATTTTTAATGCCAGTGTTTTATAAAATGGTATAGGGAAACCTTTTATCATTATACAGTATGTTATGATATTGAATGCCTCATGTTGTTTAGTACAGTAATTTGTTCATACCTTCATTGTTCACATGTTTCAGTATGAAATATCAGAAATGTCATCATCACTTTGAGATTTAAAAGTACTGTTCTAAAAACTATTTGTGACCATGTTTTAGACAGATTTCTTATCTTACCTGTGCTGTAATGAATTGAAAGATAGGAGAGTTAAGTAACTAATTAAAATTTATACCTGAAATTTAAGTGGGGCCTTCAGTGTCCAGTGCAGCCCTGCAAAAAAGCCTCTTTTTGGCAGGAGCTGCTGGACTGGTGGTATCTCTGCAGAGTTTACCTTTGGGGCTTTCTTTTGGGGCTTCAATAAGAAACAGTTCAACAGATCTAAATACCACTCTGCTTTTGCTCAACGAGGAACCACCAGGGTCATCCTGAGTTGTGGGGTGATTAGTGTGCAGGTGATCACTCAATGAATCAGGCTAAACAGAGGAAGGTGTATATCCAGGTTGTTCCATGGATTTTGAAAGGCTGCTTCAAAATTTGCCGTGGGTCTTGGACAGGGGAGCAGAATATCAGAAAGTTTTCGTCAAGCTGTGTTTCAAAAATTAATCGCTGGTATTCCACACAACTTGGAGAGCCGTCCCCTACTATCAAGATGTATCATTCATCTCATCCTGACAACTCAGTGGCATGGTGAACTACCAACTCATGCATCTGCCTTACCAGCAAGCACAGAAGTAGGAAAGCTGCCTCTGTCGTCCTTATATTGATGTGTCAGAGAACAGAAACATTACCAGAGTGGTAGGTCATAGGAACTCCCACAGGGAGGTTTTTATCATCCAATTACAAGGCAAGATCCTCCCTCACTTTCTGGCTGAGAGGCATAGAGAGGATTGGTGATGATGTTATTGAAAAATTTGCAGTGCTGGGGTAGCTGTTCGTATTTCCTTCATCAGGTATATATAGCATACAGACTGAGAGGAGGAGGAGGAGGTTGGTGAGGAAGTGGACAACCATGCAGGGAAATAAGAGGTTTGGGAAGCAGTATTGATTGTCATTGGTCATATTGCATCAGGAGTTACAGCTTTAACAACAGCAGAGGTAGGAATAGCGACGGCAGCAGGGAGTTTATTGCCAAGGCAGGGACCCCAGTAGCAGGAACAGAAGAGAAGCCTTTGACTCGACCAAGTGCACCAAAAAGACAGCAGAGTTGATACCCCAAAAAGCTGAGAGATTACTGAAGTACCTTTCTTTATTTATTTCACTTTTCAGCTGAAAACCAGAGGGAAATCAGCCTGCAAAGAGTGACAAGTTAAAGGAAAATGTAAAAAATAATTGAACATGTTGGAATAAAAAGTAAAACTGATACACATGAATTCAGAAGATGCCAGCAGAAAGCAGGAGTGCATTGGTCCTTGCTTCAACATTCGGAGATCAGGGGACTCCACAACTGCACTAGACAAACCATTCAACATTTTAGTTGTAAGCAAAATAAAACTGTTAGAAAACTGAGTAGTATTAAACCTGATACCAGAAAATGACTCACTGTTTGCAGCAGCAGCCTGTCTAGTGTTGCATGCAAAAATAGCTAGGTCGAGCAAAGGTTTTTTGTTATTGTAGTACACTTTATGCAGCAAACATAATGAACTCACATTACCATTGTGCCACAAGTTAACATCAAGAATTGGTAAAATAAACTTGACTGATGTCATAACTCTATCCACAAGTTTGAAGTGAGAATCGGCACCCAAAAGGCCACACGGGAAAATAGTACTGTTAACAAAGAAGAAGAAAAGAGTTGCAACACTTAGATATAATAGCTTCTTCCTGAACCATTCGAAAACATTTTGGCTGTATACCAACTTTTTGAAAAACAGAGGAAGCAGTATTACTTATATGCTTCTTAAAAGTCAGTTCCTTATTAAAAGTTACACCTAACATCTTGAAAAGAGTCTCAGAATTCTTATGGAATCCAGAGATTTGGCTATTAAAAAAAGGTGTAGACCAGAACAGGGGAATGGTTGATGTCCACATGTGGGACAGTCACCAGTCCAGTGCCATGCCTATCATGAGTGGTGAGAGCAGACCAGTCTTCCACCATCCTCTAAGATTCCCCCATGGGTTGTACATCTTGGAAAGAACAATGAGAAACAGAAGAGGGCCAAGTCCTAAATGAAACTGATCCAGACCTTGCAGTTCAATCAGGTTGCCCCAGGTCCCTCAGTGTGAGGCACCTTTGATGTCTACCAGAGAATTGCTAATGCATCTCTCGGTATATTTTGCATGAGAGGGAAGGGAGGTGTATTATGTCCCGATGAAATAGCAGGATTTTTGTACGCTTCTTTATTTGGTTCCATACCTCTTCCCCTGAGAAGGAGACCATTCAGCACTTTTCCAGTAAAGATCCCCAGCTTATATTCAGCCCGTGCAAAAGGAACAGAAACTGTGAGGATCAGTGGTCATCGGTGATGTAAAGCATTCCCATAGACACACGTTTGCCAAGGACATTTACTGTTACATTTACCTTTTGAAGGAGAGTTAGCATCTGTCATGCATACACAGCAACAAACCAAAGTCCAGAGAAAAAGCAAAATTGTCAACTGCTGAGCCTAAAAATTCACAAAATGGAAATATTTTAAAACGAGTCATGATCAGAGAATCAGAGGCTTACTGATGACTGAAGATAAAGTGAGTGTCTGCAGGTTAGTGAATGGGTGGCACTCCCCGCCCCCTCACCTGCCACTGTGGAATTACCATGTTAAGAAGCTTCCAGGACCAATTCACCTGTCACTGAAGATACTTCTGTATAAAACACAAAGGATTGTATTCTTTTAGGAACAAGTCATACAAATGCAGAAAGAAATAAAGTGAAGCAGTAAAAAACCTGAAGTAGTACTTAGCACACAACAAACACAAAGAAGCAGTGCAACAAAATTCTTCTGAGTGCTAACAAAGTAACTTGTTGGCTGATATTGGGCAAGCAAAACAGTACTCAGACATCAAAAGAAAAATTTAACCAAAGGAAGACATAAAAAAATATTGGTAATTACATGAAGTATGCAAGGTACTGACTGTGACCAAAATTCACAGTAGAAATAATCGTTTTGTCACGGGTAGAATAGAATTGATAGAGAAAAGTGGAAAGGCTGAAGGAATAATGAATCAGCAATGAAAAATGGAGAATAAAGAAGGGTTAATGATTGTTATTGAATATTGATAACTGGACTCTGCCAAGATTACAATATAAAAAAGCTGGGAAAATTCAGATAGAGCTGAACAGTGCTACAGCCCGACAATGATTGAAGAGGGTTGTTGGTTCCTACCAGTGAATTCAGGTAGCACATGCAAGAACAATCACCCCATCTGAAAGACAGAAGACTGAATCTGGGGACATTTTGAAACCACAAATGCAATCATTAGAAGACTGAATCTGGGGACATTTTGAAACCACAAATGCAATCATTAGAAGACTGAATCTGGGGACATTTTGAAACCACAAATGCAATCATTATAGGATTGATGGGGTTGTGATGAAACAAGTTCATTTTGAACTGCCACTAATTACTCATTTTCTGTTTCAGAATAACACTAATACCCCTTTGGCTGTGTAAAGATTTGCCAAAACAGTGGTTTGTTTGGTGTGAAACTAGAATTTGTAAATTTATTTTTATTACTGTATCACATCTCGTGGTGTTAGGGATTAGTTTATTTCAAGTAGACTTTGTTTTAAGGCAAAAAGGTAAGCTTACCTACCATAACAAGAATATTCCTATTGTTTGAGTGGTGTGTAAGTTCTCTTATTGTTTCAGGTGGAGAAGAGTCTTGAATCTGGCATGGAAGTTGGTCAGATCTTGGAGGTAATCCATCACAATGAAGAAAATGTCCCAGTTGGTTATTGGATTGCCAAGATTGTGACTATATGTGGTCCACTGTTAAGGTACAGTGATGTGTTTCTCAATTTATTAACAGTAATGAACTCCTTTGGGTCATGTCAGGGGTAAGAGACACAGATTAAAAAAAAAAACAGACCTGAGTGTCCATTGCTTCATGAAAATTTATACCATTAGATGAAGGAAAGGCCTTGACAAAGTGATCTTCACCCCACCAGAATGAAACCATTCAAAAGACAGACTCTCTCTCTCTCTCTCTCTCTCTCTCTCTCTCTCTCTCTCTCTCTCTCTCTCTCTCTCTCTCTCTGAATAAACAAGAGGGATATAGCATTGTCTAGCATGGCTGAGTGTTTCGATGGAGAACGGAGAGTCATCAGGCTGCTTGTAGGGCTTTTGGTGGTGTTGAAGCATGCTCATGTATGCATTTGATTTTTTATTTTGTTATTTTGATGAAATTTATCAACACAAAGTAAAGCTTATGTTTAAGTATGTATGTGCACAGTGATAATGAATCTGTAGGTAATGATTACCATAGGGGGTTAGTTCCACTTCTTAATCGTTTACTGCACAGTACTGCCATTCCCGCTTCTTTTCTGCCAACTTGCTGTCCAATTAACTACTACTTCCTAGCGCAGATGTGGGGTTTTCTCTTAGTTTCACCTTTAGAGCCATGTACTACTTCTCATTGATTTTCATGATGTTTTGAGCTTATTGCTTAAGCATTCCCACTCCCTCTTTTTGTTCTCTTAAGCACTGATTGGTAGAAAGTGCCCCAGTGCTCAGCTGCCTAAGTTTCATAATTCATTCATTCCTAGGTAATGATTTCAATCACTTGATGGTCCTGTGTCTCGTTTGTTTAAGTAGAGGACTTTATTTTTTCGTTCATTGTTGAGGTTTCTGAAAGAATGCAGTATTTTTGTCTAAGATGCAAATTGTCTTTAAAAATTTCAAAAAAATTAATATCAAAACAATTCTCTTTCTTCTAAGCCATGCATGCAACCATCCTCTTGTTCACTGGCACAGAGTTGCAAAACTGTGGAGTTCATTTTTTAATGCCGTGTTTGCTCTTCAAAGATTTAGCAATTGTTGGCAGCACAAAATATTGTCTTGTAACTAGGGTTACTACATGTTATCATTTACAATTAAACTTTGCATCAAAAACTGTTAACTTGAGACTTTTCCATTATAATAATGGAATAACTATTACTTTGTTCTTGAACCCCACAAAATTTGTAGGGGAAAAACATAAAAACTCCTGATCTAGCAGTTAAAAACAATAAGATGGTAATGCTGCTTTTTCGAAGACTTCACATTTTACACACTGCATTTTAGTTGCTTGTACTCTCATGACTCAAATAATTGCTCACTTAGCATTTTATTTCAACTTTAGTGAGGAAAAATCAGTTGTATGTGAAACCTAAATTCCAAATATCTAGTTGCTCTTTGTCTTTTATCACCTTGGTATCAATATAACTGAAGAATATATTTGACAAATTTATCCATGTATTTTCTCAAAATATCTTGCTCAGCAAATAGCGAAGGCAAGGAGGAAGTGAACAAAATAATTTGCTTATAGTTTTAGGTGCCTGATTTTCAGTTTAATCACTCAAGCATAAAATAATTTTTATATAAGTAACTTACCAAGTAACTACATAGCTAGTAGTTTTTAACTATCGCAGCAGCTTAAATTTGAAATTCGCGGTAGCTTTCTATTATTATGGTGTAGGTAACTCGCCCCGCCCACTTTCGGGGAAGGATAGATACAACACAGCTGAAGAGCTCAGTTCGTTTCTGCCAGTCAACATCTCATCATCAGTTGTTTGAGCAGCTTTTGTTTGGATTTTGTTTCACCAGATGGTTGTGGCTATTGTCATCTTTGGTGAACTGTTCTTTACTTTGGTGACATTCACGCTAATTATATTGACTTTACCTGGTTGTGACTTTTATTGTGTCTGACTCTAGTTTGACTCATCTGGTTATGCAGCAAAAGCTACAATACCAGACTTACATCAGCCAAATATGGCTCTCATTGTATTTGCTGTCATTGCAGAGGGCAAATTTGCACTTCTGATCTAACTTGTGATGAATGTAGGGATTGGGATCAGGGGAAGTGGAAGACTGTGACTACTCATTTGGACAAACTTGAAAGAAATAGGCAGAGAAAGGCAGCCACTAGAGCCGAAGCTAGTGGTTCTGCTAGCCAGGGTTCTCCTGATGCACCCCCTCTTTCTACGCCTGTGACTACTTTTTCCCCTATCTCCAGCCCTCCGACTTTTCCAGCAACTCCGTTACCTAGCTCCCAATCTTCCAAACCCAATGCCATTCGCAGTCTCAGGGCCAGGTTAGACCAGATATTTAGTCTTGGTAAATACTGTAGCCCAAATTGGGGCTTCAGTCAGAGGTCTCATGGACAAGATAAGTGTTAGTGATCACGGTGCAAGTGTAGAGTCTGTGGATGAGGTGATTACTCATCCCACCGACGCTCCTATGCAAAGATCCCTGTCAAACTCCCCTAAACCTGGGAGGAGGCAAACCGGAGGTCCAAGGGAAGCCGGTGGGATTTGCCCCCGGGTAGTTGCCCCCTCGGCCAACTCTGTCATGCGTGGATCCCAGGACTCGATGGATAGCCACTGGAAAGGTGTCCAACTCGGAGTGCATGGGTTATCATCCAGTATCATATTGTTGGCCGTACTCTTACTAATTATAAAAGTGTATACATTTAAATACATAGTTTTGTGCATTTAACTGTTTATAGAATTTTAAGTGTCACCTTTGTTTACTTTGGTTTGTACAGTCTGTCTGTTTTATGTTTATTTCTGCAGAAGGCATATACATTTTACACCAGTATCATAACATCACTTGTAAGTACAGTACTGTGCACTAGAAACAAGTTAATTCCATTGTTTTTAAACTCTGGTCCACTGTGATTACCATATAAATCTCAAATGTCTCAAAACAAACCCATTACTCTTACATATTGTCCAAAATTCAGACACCTCGACCAACAAAGGGAAAAACAGTAGAACTACTAGCTCCCAATGGCTGTAGGGTTCTGGAACAGAAAACTCTTTTATTGAGTGTGTCTGCCAACTTAGTTGCACTTTGCTTATGTCCCCCACAACTTAAGCTAATTAAGGATACGTTCGTACTTTATTTGTTACAGACTTTTCATTGTATTATATTTTCAGTTAGTATTTACTTTTCTGTCAGTGCATTGGTGAAGAGCTTCCTCAGAGATTGGTATTTAGCAGAGATTGGTATTTAGTAGGTGTTGAAATCACCAGGTAATTTTAAATTTTTTTATCGCCTCTTAATGGTTGCTTGGTAGTTCAGCGAGAGGTTCTGTCATCAGGCTGTCTGTATCTTTCATTGAGCTAAAGAAAACTATACTCTTCTTGTTCTCAGGCCTGTCAAGTCACCCTACTGGGATCTATTGCTTGTCATACAAAGCTTAACCAACCCTTCATTGAAGCCTTAGAATCAATCTAGATTTTGGACGTGATTGTGCACTTTGGAGTAGAAGCATAAAACTTTGCACATGTTTACTTTAACCCCCACTGAACATTTTTGGATATGGACCCCAATCACCCCTGTCCCTAGATGGCCAGTATGGGGCTTGCAATCTAAGGACCGATTATCACCTCATATTTTGTTATTTAGCCATATTAGACTAACTTTGGGCTCCATTACTTCCTCTCGCATGTATAAAATTATTTGAATGTCTTTCCCAAGTCTCTACAAATTAATTTCAGCATTTTTATTATTTACGTAAGTTAAATAATGTCTGCCATTTTCAAAATAGCTGACATAGATATTTACTTGTTTGGTAATACTTTTAATAACATTATACTGCACAGGTATTCTGTTATTGTAACTTTTCAAATCAAACCTCATGACTATACTTCAGCATACTTGCAAATGCACCAATATATACAGTAGTGAGTATTAAAGTAGAAAAATTTTTGTATAAGAATGCATATTTGAATGAGGATATTTATTTGTTTTTCTGAAACATCTGACATATCTCTTTAACGCGACATGAGAGACAATACTTAAACTCACTTTGCTTATTGCAACATGTACGTTATATAACCTATAGCCAGTCAGAGATACATATTTACATATTACAAAGGAACAACTTGAAGGTGGACTATTTTAGTCTTTGGTTAAGCATGGATCCTACAACATCCATAATGAGCTCCCAGTTTACAAAAATTCAAAATGTAGTATATGCATAATCATTACAACTGCAATTGAGACAAAATGAATCGCTTCTGAAAGCATTGTCCTTCACAAATACAAAGAGCTGTGCACTTCAAGCCATTTGTGTAGCATTTGCAGGGAGGTGCACATGCTTTCTTGCACTTACAATGTATAAGTTCATAGCAGCTTTCTTGAGCTTGAGGGAGGGTTGTCCACTTTGGTACCGTGGGTGATCCATCTTGCTTCTCCCATCCCCAATCTGCAGGATCTGGTAATTCAAGATCCTTATGAAGCACCTGTCCCCACACATGGCCTCCTTGATACGATGCTTGCAGTGTGTGTTGTTGGGGGGCTGTTTGTGTTGGGGGCATATGCTCCAAAGCCCTGGGCTTCCTTGTGAACAGATGCTGTCTGACTTCATTGACTTTGGATAGCCCTCCCATTCTGTCATACCAGAGTGCCACAAACTGTTCCAGGAGGCTCATGATGTTGTCTGGAATCTCTGCAACGTCACAGCCGGTAAAGGTGTGGAAGATTGCCAATGAGTTTGCTTTTGAGGGACCCAAAGCACCAGCTATTTTATGTGCTGCGATGTATCTGTGATGCTTTCTGACCCAAAAGGATACCCATACTTCCGACACAGGGTGAGGTATTTTGTGCAAACTGGACACAGGGATGACATCATCAGTGTCAGCAGTTCTGACAGTTATTCTTTGATGCCCTTTGGTGGCTGCATCAGACACATGCAACATTAACTGTGAGTCTGCCTCTTCATGGGAGGAGGGTTCAGTCAGGCTCTTACCAGTAGCTGTTGCGGTCAGCACTTTCTTGTCATATGTGCTGTTGATCTTATCTTCCACTACTATGGAAGTGACTTGTTCTGCGAGCAGATGGAGTAGCTCAGTTTTGTTCTCGTCAATCAACTTCTTAGGAAACTTTGCCAGTTGCTTGTCACAGGAGATCTCAGAGTGATCCTTCTATGTACACCTTTGCCTCTTCTTTCTCTGATGGCAGCCTTCAAGCTGTCCGGTGCATAGGGTCCCACACTATATCCAGTTTGTTCACATGTTCCAGATGGTTTGTTATATGTGGCACAAACACACTGTCATTGTAGTCTTGGGAGGTTTTTGGTGATAGCGTCTGAACTATCACAGCTGCATCAATCGCCAGTGCACTCACGTTTGGGGCTGTTGTTGGGGGTTCCACTTGTGCCTCAAGTACAGATAAAAGATTAGCCTTGTTCCCTGATCTAATTTCACCTTGTTTACACAATGAAGGAGGATATGGGTGATTCTCATGCTTGAAAAAGTCCTCAAGCTTGCCTTCTTGGGACTGACGAGCTATATGTAACCCCAAGAATAGGGCGCAGTCATCTTTCAGTGTTGCCACCTGTGACTTTTGCTTTGGCTTTTATTTCTTGAATGGGCTCAGTTATGGGTTTGGATCTCTCAACAGATCTCTCCTTGACATAGAGACCATATTGTTCTTGACCTTTTTGGTGAGCACTTCTGATTATCTCAACAACATCATGGTCAGTTATATCTTTGGTGTCCAAGGTAAGAAGATCCCCGCTGTCCTCCTTGAAAGGATTTCCCATCTCATATATTGCACTAACCAGTGCTGAGACTTTTCTGGCAAAAGAGACTTGCAGTACTCTCTGAGTTTGTTCGTGATGTTTCTCTTTAGACACCTTGCTTTCAGTTGTCTCTTCAGATTCCTCTACCATCCTTGATATCTGTGGTGGATAATTAAATTGATTTTAGAATGTTTCAAAACATATTTTTGTTATCAATCTATAGGTGATAAATTAATAAACATGTATGATATAATATACATAACTGTATTCATAATTATTATCAATACACATACATAACATGGTACTGTACCTACCTCTGGTCCTGCAAACATCCATCGTCTAAGTGCTGATGGGTTTTCAGTTAACCCCATTGCTCCACCGTATCCTTTAACCAGTGAATTGACTTGCCCATTTGCCTGATCAAGAGCCATGGCTGAGAAAGGCCTTGCTGACTTCAGAACTCCAGATAGATTGCTGGTTGTTGCTGTTGCAGGGAACATAGAACAGCGTGAACTGATAGCCATCTTGCATAATTCACATGATCTAGGCCAAATATCCATGGCAACAGAAGCACAAGTGATTCCACATACCCTTCAAAGTTTGCCTCTCGAATCATTCTCACAAGTTTTAGTGTACAAAGTTCAAGCTCAAGAAATGTATCCCAGTATTGAAGTTGAGGTTGATCAGCTGCCATCTGTCCACTCCATGCATGGAAATTGAGAGGCTCTTCTTCTTCTGTCAGTAATGTGTCTTTGTACATTTCATAGGCCTGGTGTTTATGGATAAACAGTGCCACTGCTGTCACCTCATGAGCATGCCTTGCTCTTGTAACATGTGTGACTTTTAGAAGTAAATCAGCCACTCCATGGGTCATAACACCTGGTTTGTGAATGGCTGTGGTCCAGCCACTGCCCTCCAACCAGTCACCTAGGACCTGAATGTTGCCATTTCTACATGCAATCCACCCAGCATTACAAAGAATTTATCTTCTCTGTGAGTGTCAGGCAGGTTCCACCGAATAGCTTTGGCAGTAGCAAAAAGTGGTTGATCCATGACAAGTACTGGCACGTGGCTAGGGTTGAGATGTTGAATGGCAGCTTTGACAACATTCACTAATGCTTAATCATTGGGATGGAGTGGGCACTATCTATGAACAGGGGCAAGAGAGCAATGGTTGTCTGTGGGTCTTTCAAAGTTGGGCAGAGAGAGGCATGAAATGCAGCCCATGAGGGGAAGTCATCTATTGAAAGTTCTGGTTTACCAAGAAGCTGTTTCATGTGCTCAAGCCATCTATACTATCCAGCTAACACATCAGTCAACTGAGCTACTTCGGGTCTTACAGGTCCATGTATTGAAGGCACAAAGGGGTCCTTCTTTGTCAAGACTGCTGGAGGCACATTTGTATATGCTGTTGGCAAAGCATAGACTGTTTTTTTGTTTTGGACACTTCCATCTAGGCGACCAAGAACCAAGTTGCCACTAAATATCCGGAAATTTTTGGGAACGACTCTGAATTACAAGATGTCTGACTACCACAGGCAAACTATTTTAGGTTCAGAGTATTTCTCATAGCCAAAAACATATGTTTAGACACTAAGACCAAAGCTCTGTCATTTTTAGAATGCCTTCTAGATGAATTTGTTCTTCTGCCAGCCATTTTGAAAATGGCTTCCCTGAGATATATTTTTACATTTTTTTTTTCTTGGACCTATTTCTGTTAACATGAGAGGATATGAAAGCCCATTACTTGACAGGTCAGAATGTATTTGAGTGCTGAAAGACAATCCAAAAGTGTAGCTTGCATGAAAATATGGGTGAACCAGTGATAAAGATGACATCCTGCAGCCATCAGGAGGAATTACTAATTTGGGTCCATAGCCAGAAATGTTCATTTGGGGGGTAAAGTAAACTTATGCAGAGTTTTACGTTTCTACCCTAAAGGGCATGGTTTTTCATTCAAAAAGCAGCACTTTTCTTCCTTTTGTCACAGCTTCCAGTCAGTGAAGAAGTTCATGCAGTTTGAAGCAGGGTCACATATAGAAAGGATTGGTCAGAGGTTTTTCTTTCTCTTGTTCCATATTTCATCACTAAGACTCGCCCTTCTGTGTTTGAGGTAAACCTGATTCATCAATTTCTGTCCTTTTTGTCTCCTGTTAATAGTGATGATAGGGGTCTTCTACTTTGTCCTGTTAGAGCGATCATAGACTACCAGTAAAGAAATAAAAATTGTAAGAGGTGAAATGTCACGTATGCGATAGCATAATAGAGAAACCAGTTTCATAAAAGTACCTTACCATTTGGATTAAAGTAAGTTGTTAAATGCCTGCCAGGTTGTTTTGGTTGATATAGCTTCTAGGGTAAAAATAAAGGATCATGAGATGAGAGTTTTGTCAACCTTATTACTTTTTAAGCACAACTTCAAAATTTGTTAAGGTTTTGGATCGTGGCTTGTGGAGATGCCAGTCTACTTTTGCAAAGTTTCAGTTAAGGGTTGTCAGCCATAAATCCCTTGATGTCTTATATATTTGACCTGCTGTTGCAGCAGTATGGCATTCCTGCCCAGGGAAAAATTGTGTATCAAGCAAATCATTTTCACCATCGTAACTTTTTTCTTCTTTTTCTTGGCTTTCCTGTCGTCATTCACTGCTACACCTGAAGGAACGAAGTAAGAGCACATATAATTTTTGATGGACATTCTACTTAAATAACAATCACCAATTTTACTGATTGTCCCTGTTCATCTCTTGACCCCTTGTTAGTCCTTTGGGCTTTTGGGATGAAGATATTCCTCAAATCTGGGATTGTTTTTCCCAACCAAGAAACTGTTCAGTCTATGTAAAACTAAGTGATTTCTTTTTGACACCGACACCAAGTTCTCTCTTCCCAGCCCCGCTTTCAGACGACTAAATGGATTGGCCAGTTATCTTTTCCAGGCCTCTGCATTGTTCTTGGGAGCTAATAGTGGTAATGCTTTCTTGAAAAGTATCTGGATTTGGTTACTGACACACAAATAGGCTATGCAAAAAAGTAATGGGTATGTATAAAAAAGTTGAATTGTGTTTTTTACCAATTGTCATTTTTAAGGTTTAAAAACTGCCAACAGTATCTTCTCTACCAATTTTAACGCTAGGGGTATTTAAGAAACAATTTGAAAAACCAAATATTGGTTTCATGTGCATAGAAAAGTTGATATACCACTAAATTCTGTGCTGAAGGCGTTATCCCAGTCAGAGGCAAAGTCTGTCAGATTATACAACATTTTAAAGTGTTAACAGATGTATTAACTTCCAGTTTGAGCTAGCTTTCTCATCATGGATTTTTCACAGGTTACGGTATGTAGCTCAGAGCTCTGTCAGCTTAGAAGTTTGGAAAGAAATATCATCTGGTAACCTTCAGCCAGTTGGATGGAGCAGCCAGCGTAGTATTCCTTTAGCACCTTCCCAAGAACTGTTTAACAGTTTAAAAGAAGAATCGTCAGTAGCAGAAGCCAAGAAAGCAGTAGAGGAAGCCCTTTTAACATGCCATTCTGTGCCTGAAGAAGCTTTGGAAGGGGAAGGTTATACTGCTATAGATCGCATTAAACAGGGAATGAAAGTGGAGGTGTGTAACTTTTATTTGGAAATGTAACCAACTTTGTGACCATCTATACTAGCATCGTATTTTACTTTAGTTGTACTGTTTGTTAGGTTGTGATATGTTAGTGCAGAATTTGAGTTATCAGTAGGCAGAAGAAGTCTGTATGTCTTTGTGTCAAGTGAGAATTTTGCAGTTTTCATACAGTATGATTGTGTGATAGCTCTAATATATTTTTTACATATTTCTTCAATTTGACACTTGGTAAAAGTAGTGGTAAAAGTGGTGTGCTTATTGTGTTACAATTCCTAGTTAGCTTTGTGTGTTGAAATATTACAGCAGATGAATGGATCATGTTATCTGTCTGTGTTAGTTTAAGACACCATCGTTTTATCACTGTAGCATGCTTACTTGTCAAGTTGGACATTGTTGGAGATATCCTTTAACCAAGTTACACAGTGTTAGGAATATCTTCTACATATAGCATTTTACTTGACATGAATTAAAAGCGAATTGTTTAATGATATATATTCATGCATAGCATTTGTTTTGGTTGAATATGTATCCTATTTATTAAGGAATATTATGGTAATTTCTTCCTTTTTGAGTTAATGAAAAGCACAAGAAGCCACATAAGTTATTGGTCAACCTCCTTCCAAGCAGAGAGGAGGAATGACATTGTTTTCAAGTTGGGCACACCTCCCTAACTCATCAGTATATTTTATATCAGTTGAATGTGTGTTGTTGCAGTGATCTAAGTTTAGTGATCAATGATGGAGACTCCATCTTGATGGAAAATCTTTGTCATAAATTTAATTGTTTTGAAAGACAATAAGATTATTAGATATTTAATTATTTTCAAAATTAATTCTAACCTGTTTTCCTCATTTATTTTCATAATTGTTCTTTAATTGGGATGAATCTTACCTACTGGTAAAGTTAGCTTATATCTCTGTGCCAAAAGGCGAGATGGCATTCAAACAGAAGATTGCTTGGCTGACCCGGAAGACTGTCTAGTTCACCTGTTCTCCACCAGGTGTGTTTGAATGTTTTAGCTATAGTCAGAATTCTTCCTGCCACTGGTGTAGGTGATTGTTGGTATTTTGTAAAATTTGGATGTTTGCTCTTGCCACAGTACTGTAATTTTAATCTTCCTAGGATGTCTTCCACTGGAAGCAAAACAATAACATCAGGTGATGTGGGAATGATTACTGTGTAATCAGGATGCCACAGTTTGAGGTAGATCAACATACTGTTTGTACCAGCTGCAGGGGTACAGAGTGTGATCTAGAAATAAGATGGGAGGAATGTAGGATTGGCCTAAGGACCTTATGCTTAAAATGGTCAGGTATAGGAAAAGAAGGGAAGTAGATAGATTGCAGAAGCAATTAGTTAGATTGCTGGAAACAATTAGTTAGGTCAGGTCATAAACCTGTCTTTTCTCTCCTTCCTGGTGAGCCTTTGTCAGTAGTTAGCCCTACTCATTCTATGGCTTTTTCCCCTGCTAGACCTAATAGTATAGCCGGTACTGAGACTTCCTCTTTAGCTCTGCCTTCTGCTCCCCTTTTGGTTCAGAAAAAACGTATCGAGAAACTAGAAGAGGATGTAAGCCTTATTTTAGAATCCGTTAAAGGTTTGACTGAATTTATGATAATCGTCCCAAGTCCCCCATAGTGTGCTAGCATTGGATAGTAGGGCCACTGGCCAAGAAGATTTAAGGCTATTAAGTTTTTGTCAGATATTGCCTCGGACTGGCTGGGAGTCCTGTCCTGCTCAGACAAGACCGTTAGGGATGGCTCTCTAGAGCTTGCCTCTCTTTTTTCTCTAGGTGTCTTGAAGAAGAGAGAGCTGGTGCCCCTTTACCACTAAAGGAGTCACTCAGACACAGAATTTGGCCCTGTTGTTTTCACCTTTGGACCATCACCACCTCTTCCCTCAGGGCACGGTTAGACAGATTGAATCTGACTTGCAAAAGAAGTTCCCACAGGATTTGGTGCCACAATCATCCAAGTGTCCCAATGATTCGACTTCTTTTGCTCCTAAGACGTCCTCTCCACTCCAGCAGCAGCCCTTTTGTGGAAGTAGGCCCAGATCGCGGTCTAGGGCCAGCCCCTTTGTCCGTTTCATGACCAAGTCCATCAAGAAGGGCCCAGCCAAGACAGTGCTTCAAAAGTGAGATGGAAGTCCTTCATACACCAGTAGGAGCCAGACTTCTACAGTTTTGGGAGAAATTGATGATCAGAGGAGCAGAGCCATGGGTCATCAAGGTTCTAAAGGAGGGCTATGTCATCCCGTTCCTGGAGAGCCTCCCCCCCCCCCTTAGTCACCTCTCCCATCACATTGTCGGCTGACTCGAAAGGCTCAGAGAGACATTCGGCCCTTTTGGAGGAGGTATCCTCCCTCATCCAAAAGAGGGCATAGAGTAGTCGAGAACACCAACACAGAGGGCTTCTTCAACTGTCTCTTTGTGGTTCCGAAAGCTTTTGGGGGGCTGGAGGCCAATCCTAGATGTAAGTGCCTTCAATTGTTTTGTCCGGAAGACGAAATTTAGGATGGAGACTAACCATTCAGTCCTCTCATCCATTCACCAGGGTGACTGGGTGATAACCTTGGATATGCAGGATGCTTACTTCCACATCCTGATCCATCCAGACTCCAGGAAGTATCTGAGGTTCATCTTTCAGAACAAAGTATTTCAGTTTCGGGTGCTTTGCTTCGGCCTTTCTGTGGCCCCTCAGGTGTTCTCTCGAGTCCTTGCTCCTCTCACAAAATGGCTCTATCTAATAGGGATAAACGTCAGTCTATATCTATATGACTGGCTGCTTCAATCCCGTCAAAGGAAAAGAGTATGAAGGACACACAAGATTCTTCTCCTCACCCAGGAACTGGGTCTTCCCATCAATTTCCAGAAGTCCCAGTTGACCCTATTGCAAGAGATTTTCTATTTCGAGATTAATCTCAACTCTCTGACTTTGCAGGCTTTTTTATCCCCCAAGAGAATTTCCAGCTGCCGTCAGATGGTCCACAGCTTAATAGCCCTCCCATCCTGCTTGACTCAGCAATGGATGAGCGGCATCCAGTATGTGGACCCCAGAGCAACAAAGTCTACATATAAATGTCAGAGAACTGAAGGCGGTCCATCTAGGCCTTCAGTATTTCTCGAACTTGATCCGCATCAAGACAGTAGTAGCGCACGCAGACAATACCATGGCCTTATCCTATATCCAGAAACAAGGCGGTACTCACTCCTCTCTCTACCAGGCAGTAAGAGATCTACTCTTGTGGATGGATCAAAATCAAGTGACACTGGTCACCTGGTTTATCCAGGAGAAATTAAACGTCTTGGCGGACAAGCTGAGCTGTCAGAAGCAGGTCCTTCTCACCGAATGGACTCTGGATGCCCTGGTCTATCTGGATCTTTGGAACTATGGGGCAGACCAACGTTAGACCTGTTTGCCACCTCCAGAAACCATCGTCTTCCTCTCTTTTGCTCTCCAGCCCTGTATCCTCTTGCATGGGCAACAGACAGCATGTTGCGAGACTGTTCCAGTCTGGATCTTTACACCTTCCACCTTTCAGCATGGTCAGGGAGGTGATAAACAAATTTCAAACTCATCACAATGTTTTGGCCCCTGAAGGAGTGGTTCCTGGACCTTCTATGGTTATTGGTGGATTTCCCAAGACTTCCCCAAAAACTGCATCTACTCAAACAGTCCCACTTCAGGAGACACCACCAAAGGCTGTTCACTCTTGCTCTGACAGGCTTCAGACTGTCTGCAAGTTTGTCAGGGCAAAAGGTTTTTCAAGGGGAGCTGCAGAGGCTATTGCATGATGCAGGTGTAACTCTTCTAACCTCGTCTACCAGGCTAAGTGGCAGTCTTCCGTCGATGGTGCACCAACCATAATATGTCCTTTTGAGACATCTATAACTCAAGATTGCTGATTTCCTCCAATATCTGAGGAGCTCTAGACATTTGTCTTCTTCCACCATCAAGGGGTATCGAGCTATGCTTACCTCAGTTTTTAAACATAGAGGCCTGGATCTTTCGTCAAGCTCAGATCTTAACGACCTCATTAAGTCTTTTGATATGTCCAAGAAGAGGAAGGACGATCTAGTCTCTTGGAACCTGGACGTAGTATTGAAGTGGCTAACAGGTCATACCTTTGAATCCCTTCATTCTGCTTCTCTGAAGAATACTCATAAGACAATACAGTATTCCTCATTGCTGCAGCTACCACTAACATATTGGTGAGATTCAAGCCATCAATAAAAGGGTAGGTTTTACCGAGGAGATGCAATTTGCTCCTTTACCCTAGGATTTTTAACCAAGGACGGGGACCCATCCAAGCCTTGGCCTCATTCTTTTACATAAAGAATTTAATGGGCATCCTTGGCTCCGAGAAAGAAGAAAGATTATTGTACTTTGTCATGTCAGTACTCTGAGGTATTACCTGAGGAGGACTGAAAAGATCAGAGGTCCATTCAGTAACCTTTGGTGTTCAGTTAATAACCCGTCGTGACCTCTTACTAACAAACAATGCATTGTTGTTCTTCCTGAGGGACTTAATTTCTGAGGTACATTCATGGATTCAGGAGGACATTTTGCCTACTTTTAAAGTGAAAGCTCATGACTTCAGGGCAGTAGCTACTTCTTTAGCTTTCAGGTACAATATGTCCCTTTCTTCCATTCTCCAGTCGACCTACTGGAAGTGTGAGACTATTTTTGCATCACACTGTTTAAAGGAGGTGGAAACTGTGTTTGATAATTGCAGTACCTTGGGGCTGTCGGTGGCTGGCATGGTATTCGGGGGGATGATTCATAGGAAGTACTCTTTTCTCCTACTATCCTTTCACCTTGGTGTAGGGTTTCAAGTTGTTGGGTAGCCTGGGGGTACAGTACAGTGTACCTGGAGTGCCCACTAGTCTGAGTGGATGGGTTGTGGTATTTTCAGAGTAGGTGATAGTGTTGTCTGGTTGTTTTTAATTTGGTACTGCGCCCAGGGCAAGGGCACTTGTATATACTTTGCTAGCCATCAGGCCTATCCTCCGCTGCAAAGCTTCCACTGAAGTAGAGATGACCCATGGCTCAACCGCCACACTACAGGTTAAGATGAGCACCAGCCAGAGGCAGTATTCACCTGCAATAGCTCTCTCACCAGGTAAGGAATCAACAAGCATTGTATGAATGCTGGCCAAATTTTCTATTTCAAAGTCATTACTGTACCATGCTTTAATGTTTTGGAGTAGAATATGTCCATGTAACCCACCTCCATTCAATGTGGGATTCCACCTCCATTCAATGTGGGGTTCAGGTATGTAATTACTTATATGAAAATGATATTTTTTCATAATAAAATTAAGTTTCATATATACTTACCAACTAATTACAGAACTGGAGCCCACCCTCCTTCCCTCTTATGGGCATAAGGGCACAAACACAATTGAACTAACTGGCTGGTTGTTTCCCCGAGTGCTCCGAAAGTGGGTGGTCATGTCACCTACACAAAAAACAGTAGAGGCACTACTGCAAATTTTTAAAAAAGGCTGCTGTGCGAGTAGAAACCTTAGCTATGTAATTACTTGGTAAGTATATATGAAACTTAATTTTATTATGGAAATATATTTTCTGAATCTTGAAGGAGTGTTTGCTAAACAAACAGAAAGGAAGTTATCCTTGAAAGCATTGAACTTATTAAGTTAACTTGACTGCATTGGAAAGTCTAGGAAAATATGTAGTGAATATGGGTTTCAGACCACGAAATAGACACAGTAACTTTGTGGAGTGTAGTGTCATCCAGTTATGAGAGCTGGGACAGGAGAAAGTCAGAGTGATTACCATAGATGAAAAATAGAAAATGAGCTTGGGAGGATTGTCTTAGGGTTGTGCAACATATACAGGAATGCTCTGATGGTAATTTAGTAGGCCTACCAAAGCTTGTTTGCAGTTTGATAGCTACGATGGATGATCCATTCACTGATTTTGTATGTTTCAGGTACTACATGATGGAGACCCTTTTAGTGGATGGGTTGCGACTGTTTTGGAAAATGTTGGGGGTAGGTTGCAGCTCCGTTATGACACTCCAGACTGCTCCGGCGAAGTTTTGTGGTTGTTTTATCAGCATTATCGTTTAAGACCTCTTGATTGGATTTATCACCAAGGCACACCTTGGCGGTAAGTGTATTGCTGTCTCTGTTAGATTGTTTTTTTAATTATTTTCCTTCAGTACAGCAATGCACAGTTCACTGCCTAATTCAATGGTTCAAACAAAAATATACCTTAAATTATACTAAAACAGTTGAGTATCATTTCAAACAAAAATGCACAATGCATCATCCCAAAACACCCAAAGTCAGCTTACATTACTCTTCTACAACAGTTACTCTTAAGTATATGCACCCCTAACATGCTTATAACTGCATATTTTAACAGTTTATCGCCAAACTTAACAGTTCAAACAAAAATACACTTCAAACTATTATCCCAGAACACCCCAATATCATTTCAAAGTCATCTTACAACATTACATACCTGCTTGCAACTGTTACTCTTAAGTATCCCCCTATAATTCAGACATGCATGTTCTATTTTGCCCAATGTAACTGTGCGTCATCTGCTGTACTGCACATAATGTAAATACATTTTATTATATTTTGCTATGTTGTGATATGATTTTGAAACGATATTCACTATACAGCACATATTTTAGGATAGTACCACTGAATAGAGCATATCTAAAATATGTGGGTAGTTTAGAATGAAGGGACACGATCCTCTAAACAGACTGCTAGGTTTGTTACGTCATGTTAGTATTTTCGTGATTACATACAAATACATTTATGATAAACAAAATGATTTGGTGCATTAAATTCTTGGTTTATGTCGCTTTGTGATTAGTCCTCACCATCTCCCTTACACTTATTAGAAAATTCTCTCTCTCTCTCTCTCTCTCTCTCTCTCTCTCTCTCTCTCTCTCTCTCTCTCTCTCTCTCTCTCTCTCTCTGTATAACTCAGCAAAATATCAATAAAACATTTTTTCACTTACAGAATCCATTTATACTGTATTGATTTAAACTCCGTAAAATATTTAGAATCTGAATTGCATACATTAATGAGTTAGTTATAAATCATTTGTTTAACCAGACCTCTGAACTCTTGTGGGGTTCTTCTCGGGCTGGAAATAATTGCATACGTAGGCAACTCAAAACTTCCAGTAGCAAATTGTCTGACGACGGAATCTCTCTCTCTCTCTCTCTCTCTCTCTCTCTCTCTCTCTCTGGTGTATCAGTACTGTACTGTACATATCGTTTAATGAAATGTCAATTCCTGTACCATAAACATAAAAAACACGAAAATAAACAAATCCAGCAAGTTCACTACTAGATTGATGAAGGTAGTGTTGCCATAATTTTTGCTTTGTCTAAATTATTGTATGGTATTTCATTACAAGTTTAGTTGAATGTGATTATCACACACATCATAAAAGTAAAAAAGAGAATGCTTTATCCCTGTTGATATTTCATATCTAATCACCGTAAAAATATTTAGAAGAGGAAGAAGTCTTGATACAGGAATGGAAGACTAAAAAAAAAGTCTTTTTATGCTTGAGGAAAAAGGAGGTCAATTAATATTTTTATATATTCATTCCTGTATTTTTTCTGAAGGTGTCACCTCAGATAGACTGACTGACATGTAAGGTGTTCCATGTACTCGTTTAATTTCTTTTGTATTAGCTATTTATATATTGTAAAAGTATGGTAGAAAATTTCTCAAGTTTCTGTTCACTCTTCCGCTTCAGATACAAAAATCCAAATTCGTCGACTTCATACGGAGAGGCTGAGTGGGCAGCACTCCTGGAGATGAGTCGAGATGATGCTAGACACTCTCAGCTTCCAGTTTCCCTGTTGCTGCCATTACCCAACCCGGACACTCATCATTTTGTGATTGGGATGTTACTCGAAGTTATACATCCCCATAAACCTCATACAGTGGAAGTGGGTCATATATCTAGAGTAATTAGCCCACAGTATTTTGAAGTTACTATTAAACCTGAAGGGTGTGAAGCATTGAAGTGGATTACATATATGAACGATCCACTATTACTTCCAAGTGGGTTTTGTAAGGAGCATAATTTAACCTTATCTGCACCAAATGACTGGCCAAAAAACAATGAATTTAATGTTGAGGATTATGCAAGATCCACAGGTTCATTATTTACTGGGAAAGATATGTTTACTGTTCATGAATCCAGTGAAGAAATTGGATTTACTGTTGGAAATAAGTTGGAATGTGTTCATTCAAGTTACTTGGATAAGATATGTATAGCCACTGTAACCAAACTGTGTGGACATCTTGTAGTAATTGAGCTCGACTCCGAATTGGAACCTGTTCCAGTTATTCGTCCTGCAACAAGTCAAGATCTTTTTCCAATGGGATGGTGTCAGACTAATGGCTACTCTGTTCAGCTACCGGCCAAGTACTCCCCGAAAGCAAAAACTTCAGAAATTACAACTTCGGTAAGTTGCTTACTAGCTTCATAAATTCGGAGAACTTTTTGCCTTATTGTATTTCACTATTTTAGTGGGTTCCATATTTTTTGTTATTTGATTTAATTCTTTTATTTCAGGAGGAAACTCGTGAAAAAAGTGCTGACAGTCCAGGAACAACAGACACACCATCTTCATCAGGAAATCAGTTGTCCATGTGGTGTCCTAGACTGTACATAAACCATTGCTGTTTTACTGGCCCCTATCTCAGTAAATCAAAAGTGGGTAAGTAAAATCTAGAGTAGTACTGCTTTTGTACTTTAGTTGTGAATTTGATTGGGATAGAATAACAATGAGTGAAGCTAAGTGGTTTAATTATCTATTAGTTGCCATTGCTATTACCATTTAGTGTTTATGAGTTCTATACATCATTTTATCCTCCTTTTCATCTGTGTTTATATGTGGAACTTATTGTTAGTGATTTGTACATCTTAAATGCCTAGTTCCACTCCAGTTCCTTAGCAGCTAAGAGGTATCCTTCTTGAGCTGCCCAGATAGAGTGGGACAGAAGCCAGAGTCAATTTTCATCACTGTCATTGCTAAAGAGGGTTATTGCAATAATGCAGTACTTGTAATCCTCTTCAGAGGGTCCCAGGACAGGCAGCTAAAATGTAGATTGGTCACCTAAGCATTGTGTTTCCTGTTGGTTCCTTAACTTCTCCAGCTACTTATAACCTGGCAACAGCAAATTATGGTGCAGTTAATAATGATGGAAGTGATCCACTAGAGATAGGACATTCATTTGGAAAAGAGTTCCAAGTTGGAGTTTATAGTAGACCTTGCTCATCTTCTGACTCCAAAGGTCTCATGCAAGGGGGTCTTCTTGGCTGGAGTGGAGCATGACTGCAACCCAAACAAAATCATCTAGAAGATCAGGACTTGGTGTGTTTAACCTATGAACATATAAGCCAAACAAGGAACAGTAGGTAGTATGCTGTCTCTTTTACATAATCAACCATGCCTATGGAGGATGCTATGAAAGACAATTTAGAGAGCAAACCCAACATTCCTCAGCCCTTTCCATGATTTATTTTAAGTTACCCATGAGAGATCAGAGGAGGAGGTGAGGTTAATGACGTCCTTCAAGGCAGGCCAGTCTCATTGAGGCCCCTTCAGTCATGGCTTATAGCCATTAAGTCCTGCACCCAGGACCCAGAAGTTTTGAGCCTTGAATAGTGAGGTGAGGCCAGTTATTTACAAACAGGCTATCAAGATGGTAGATGACAGTTTGTTTTGGGCTCTACAGCGACTTCTTTGTAGTTCTCAAGATAACACGCGGTCATGATTGGCTACAGATTATATTTTGATGATTTTTGTAATTTCCGTATGGTATTGTAATTGTTTTATGGTTTTTACGTTAGGCCATCTACAACAAACGGAGTTGAAAACATTAAGCTGTATACGAAAGATTTTGTGAAAAGCGATTGTGTGGGTTTTGCTGACATCACATAGCCTATATTAGCGCCCATGGGTTTTCTTGTTATGTAGTAGATTATGAGTGTTTGATGAGAGGATGTAAATTTTTGTGAAATATTGGAAGATGCTAAAGGCCAATAGTTTACATAGACAATTAGGGCACACCAGCAGCATACTCAGTTTTTTCCTTTTGCCTTCCGGTGTTGCTTCTTCTTCATTAGCCTACCTGATAGCCTAGGTTAATTCTTCTCTCTCATTCTGCTCTGCCTTGTTTTGCTCCCTAGGTGGTTCATAAGTGATGTCTGGAACTGGGGAAATCAGACTTACTGCTTTTACAATAAAGTAATGTGTACATTTTAAACCCAACTTTGTTCATTTATGATTCAAAGTATCTCCAAATTATGTGTCTTCCCGCAACTAATGGCAATGAAGCTGTCGGTAGTATCAAGACCTACCAAGACCACCATTGATCTTGGTAGTTTTCAATCAGCTGAGATGTTGGGAATGTAAACAATATAAAATGCAAATGGCGTATGATGGCAATTTTTATATTCTGTTATACAGCAACAATATGATAATAATACATGCAAAATACTGTCATTGGCTGCAGCAAGCAAAACAACCTTTATTTAAGTCATTATTGTAAACATAGTTTGCCGTTTAAATTTTGCAAATGATTACTTTTCTCCAGAAAATACTTCGGTTTTTAGAATTACGGATAAGAGATCGTAAACGTAAACCTGTACGGTATAGATATTTTGCCATGTTTACAGTAATCTTAATATTTTAAAATTAGTAAATCATTGTTATAAGCATTTTAGGGGTGTATATACTTGAGAGTAAAAGTTGTTAGAGGGTAATGTAAGATGACTTTGGCTGTTTTGGGATGATAGTTTGGGGTGTATTTTTGTTTGAAATATTAAATTGTTTTAGTATGATAATTTAAGGTATATTTTTTGTTTGAACTGTTAAATTATGCAGTGAACTGTTAAAATAGGTAGTTATAAGGATTTTAGTTTAAGGGGTACAGGGTATAAATTTGCTTTATAGCAAAAACACGCATTCACATATACCTACGTACATACAAGAATATAGTATCAGAGTATCTTTTATATCGGTGTAGGGCCGGATGCTTTCATCCGTCATCTCGACCAGCTACCGTATTTCCAACTTACTATACAGTCTGTTAATTTTATCTGTTTTTATTTCCATAGCCAAACAGTCTCAGAGTGTTGGCCCCGGTTCAGTTGAATTGGTACTACGAGAAGTGCTTGCGATGACAATTAATGCTGCCTACATTCCTACCAGAGCGTTAAGAGAACTGGAACGCAGTGTAAATGAATCTCAGAATATTCCTTCATCATGGCATCCTATGGTATTCAAAGCAAAGTAAGCTCTATTTTTTTTTTAAAAGGTACCATTACAAACCTGTTTGCCTTATACAGATACTCTACCATCATTCTTGAATTATGTATATCTTATAAAGTGGATACATGAGAAAAAAACTAAGATTAAGACAGTGTTGTAGATAATTACTATGACAGCGAGTAGTGGTATTATAAGTACATTCCCCATTGTGTAAAACTATCAGGCTTGCTCACTCACTTTTGATAACCTTTCAAGGTTCAAGAGATATACAACAACTGCAAACATTCCTGTTGCTACTACAGCTAATGGTGTCAACGATTTCTTGAGCTTGATATGTCAGGTGCTTCAGTGCTGCCCAAATCTGTGGTCCACAAAATCAACAGGAGAAAATTGTCCATTCTTGTGCACATCCCAGGTAAGTTGTATGATTATTTCTCTTTACATGTTTAGACAAAATGAGCTTCATTCTTCTGTCTTGTGTACTGTGCCTGAATTCCTATCTGATCCAGGTCTTATTCTGTTTCATTTCGTCATAATTTTCTTTTCTTTATCTTGCTGCTTATGTACCTACTACTTTTCTGACTTATTTTCATCTTATCTTTGTGTCACATCCCCAAACCATTTCATTCTTGAAAGTCTTAGTCCAGCCTCTGGACCCCACATCTCTTTGTGAATAGGACAATACTGTATTCTCATCTGAGATTTGAGCACACAAGTTAAACACATTCACCTAGTGGCCACCTTTCTTAACCCAGTAAAATCTATTTTGTGTTGAGGCAGAGTTTCAGTTGACAGTGAATGATAAGTATTGGGAAGAAATCCTGTCAGAATTTGTATTATTTTCAGTATTTCCAGTGATGGATATTTTTTGATGAAGCTATAATTTATTAGATAAAATATACAGTGATTGATTTAGTTCATCTCATAATAGCAAATTCTCTTGCTAAATCCTGGAAAAATTAAGAATTTAAGTTTATTGTTTGTTCACTTCACATGCCCTTGGTAGATAAGGTGGGTACCCCAGTTTTGAAAGACTACTTCACTTGTGGCAGACAGTGTGTAACTTAAAAGTTTGTACATCACAGATTATGATGCACCGAAAGTTTATTAAAATTTACAACTATATTGTCTGTATGAAAGATGGGTTTTGAGTTTTATCTTTATTTGACAGATGCTGACACAAGCCAATCCCTCGTCATATTTTAGAGGCCGCGGCAGAATTGCAAGCAACAGAGGAGGAAGAGGAGGCCTAATATACAGGCGTAAAAGAGGAGGCAGAAAACGTCTCTTTGTCCCAATCAGAGCTAACCGGCTCTTACAACCAAAGTCTTTGGCTAGTAAGTATGTTATGCTATAGATTAATGTAAAGTTTGACTCTGCTCTGTATTTGGGGATTAGTTCACTCTATATGTTAAATTAAGCGTACAGCTCGGGCTTCCGTTCTATTTCCTTTATTTTTCGTAGAAGCAAACCCGCTCCCTCCTCTAGCAAGGGGAGGAAGGAGATCACCACATTAAGACCAACCCAATGCTTGTATTTGCCTTACTGTCACCGACTTTCAAGGTTCATCGTAGCCTGCTTTGCTTGAACTGACGTTTTCCTCATTCATGCAAAGGGACCCAGAAGTCTGACAATGGGTCTCGCGTTCCTTACAACCCGATCATTTTGTCATAGGCAGTTTTCCCTTTTGATGTTATTGGCCAGAGAGACAAGCGGCCACAATAATGAACTCATCATTATGTGGGATGGTTATTTATCATGTAGCCTACAGTATGTACGCACACTTCTCACCTAGACTATCACACGCCTCTAAAATCTGAAAGCAACAGCATATTCAGGGTGAATTTATTGTATGAAAACACACATTTTATTTTATCTTGATCACTTGAATGATGCAAAATCCGATGATAAGTAAAAACAGGTATAAAGAATTAAATGCTTCTCTCTTCACTTTTACTTGTAATTCCTTTGTGTTTTATCTTATTGATTTCAGGAAATCATTATTTAATTGTACAGTTAATACCAAATCCTATGGTATGACCAAAACTTTCCTGTCTTGTGCAAAACGTGAGATAAATGAAGAAATATAAACAAAATATTGCTAGTTTTTTGAGCTACAGATGTAAAAATGAGACAGTGAGTGAGCTGTCCACTTCCTGGTACCAGCCAATCAGAGGCCATGGCCAAAAACAAGGCCCAAGATCTCATGAGCCCCAAGATAGATTCTACCTCTGACAGTGAGCCAGCTGTAGTACTCTGAGATAGAATCCTTTCTTCCCCTGTCGTCAAAAATCATAAGAAAACCTTACTTTTAATGATCCTCTGACAAGTCTCATTATTATTGAGTTTTACATAAGAAAAACCTTCACACCCTGCTGTGGTTCCAAGGTCTGGCAACAGTACTGAATATATTTGACCAGTAAACCGGATCACGCAACAGGCAGGAATGTTCAGGTTTTTCCCATTAAAAACCTTTTAGTTTGCTTGATTGAACATTGTTTCTCTGGCCACACTAACCCACCATCCTCTTTCAACGTGGTAGTCGGATAACTTTAACAGTAGGTAAGATTCATTCCAAATAACAAAATTTTTCTAAAGTACATTACAGCACTGACATTTACATTGTATGAAATCTTCATAATATGCCTAAATGTATTAGTTACTTGAGCTTGAGCAATCATGCAAATGTTTTTCTGACTAGCCCAAAAGGTCTCTTTCCTCTCTCTCTCTCACAGATGCACATATACACTCTCACACATTGACAGCCAAGAACAGCTGAAGAAAAGGAGCTGGCTTTTGTCAAGTCATTGGGGGTTTCAGAACTAAAAAGATTTTCAACTGTGGATTCAGTTGAAATGATTGAATAATTTAATTTAAATTATAAATTACAGTTCCTTTTTTTTTTTTTTGTAGCTCCAACTTATGATGCCTCGGAGGATATTGAAGATGATGATGAATGTGAAGTCGAAGAAGGAGAGGAGGAAGAAAATATCAGTGGCTCTGAAGAAGGCATTGCAAGCTTCAGAGAAGAGCTACCTCAGAAGAGGAGACGCACAGAGTACCCAGACGCTAGTCCTGGTTTAGAACCTGCTGCAGTAACTTCAGATCCACTACAGTGGACGGTCAAGGACGTTGAAGTCTATGTGGCAAGTCAGCCGGCAATTTGTCATCATGCAGTGCGGTTACGAGAGCAAGAGGTTGACGGTAGAGCTTTTTTGTTACTAAATCTTCCAACTTTAGTTCAGAATTTAGGCTTACCTCACAGTTCAGCTGTATCCCTAGCACAACATATTTGTAGAGTGAAACTGGCTCATTTCATGTATTATAGGTGTGATGCATAACCTAAATTGTAGTTTAATATATTTATTGATTGCTCAGTTCAAACCATTTATCATTGTTCATTTTGCTAAGATTCTATTTCGTTAGGAATCCTCTTGTTATTCTGTCCTTTAAATGTATTTTTTGGCTTAGAAATATGCTGTATGTTGGGTCGATTTTAAATATTTAGATATACTGTATGATGAATGTAAATTGTTTGCACACATTTTATGTCTTGTTGGTATCACTTGTATGTATTGAAATTGTTTAATGTAGACCATCATGAAGTTTTAAGGCTTAAAAACTATCAGTATTATTATTTTTGTTACTCTACACTGGCACCTCAACTTAGGGACAGTGTGAGGGGCCAGCCTCCTGACAAGAAACAAGATCTGTCTAGTAATGAAGACCAAGCTGTAGTCTACACAATACTGCAGAACCAGTGTAGTAATCAAGTGAAAATGTGCCTCATTCTTACTTCCCTCTTCAGTTATGTAGTGATATTTCACTGAAATTTTAAGGGGGATCTTAAAAGCTATAATATTCAGTGATGACTGCAATATTACATGGAGGCATAATAAAATATAAGTACTGTATGGACTACATGTAAGCATGTATGTGCATTTCTATGCTGATCTTATACTGAGCAGCAAGTAGCTACCATTTTGTTCTGCTTTTTGGTATCTCCACTTTTAAAATCTGATAAGCGTTTTGTCCAAATCCATGTGTACATGTGCCAGGCTTATTAGAGATATATTACAATATTGATATATATATATATATATATATAAGTATGGTATTGATGAATTTATGACAGCCTTACACCTTCCAAAACATGCCTTAAGCTACTTCAGCTAAGGCCATTGTATATCCTTGGTTGAAACACTGGCTTCAGCTAAGACCATTGTATATCCTTGGTTGAAACATTGGCTAAGTAAATATGTACTGCACTTTTTTACTGATGCACACAATTATAGCAATCACATTTAAGGGATACTGTCTTTATTAAAACGTATTAAAATAATCATATCTAACACGAGATAGGAGGGGAATACACAGACTGAAAGACAATCATACATTTGCTTATGGACACTGCAATTTAAATATAACAGATGGATGGAGGAAATTTACATGAAAACTCAATGATTTTCACTGCAGTATTATAACAGCATGATAGTCTTTCTTAATGTAAAAAGCATAATATTTACACACATGTTCTCAGATCCTTTTTTGATTGCATGTAAATTGCAGTTCTGTGAGCAATTGTATGAATATGTCTTGTTATTCCCCACTTTCTTTTGTGCCATGTTTTGTCATTTTAACCCAATCCCCTAATAAATGTGATTAATATAATTGTGTGTACAGTATTGGTAAATAAAGTGGTCACATATTTCCCCAGTGTTTAACCAGTGATATGTGATAGACTAAGCTCAGGTGGCTTGCGACACATTTCAAATGATATAAGGATTTCGTAAGTTTTCGTATGCCATACCAAGTACAGTAAGTAACAGTATTGCTGTATCTTTAATAAGCCCTGCACACACACAAAGACACACATTTGGAAAAATGTTTATTGCATTTTTTACCTGTTGCTGATTAATATAAAAAGATGCTATTCATTCTGAATAGAATAAAATTGGGGGGAGGGGGTAGTTACCACAAAATACAAAACAGCATTTGCAGACAGTAATTACCACATTCAAGGATCCCATACTCAGTATTCACTATCTATGGGAGGTTGTCAGTTGCATTTATGTTTTTAACAGGGTTTTTTTATTTGTATTGTTATAATTTCACTATAACAGCATGTATTACTATGACACCTGCACTTCATGTTTATATAATTGTTTTTAAGGATATATAGTCTTGCATACACTTACATGTTTAATTAAACTGATTATGATTTTTTTCAGCTTCAATCGCTTTTTATTACATTACTTTTTAATTACTGGTACTAATCCCTATAGAGGATGTGTTGGTGGTACTATGTAGCATAGAGGATTAGTGCACTACCTCCCTTCATCACTGTAAATTAGATACTGGGTGGAGACACTAAGTGTCTTTGCCTCAAATACTCTGGCAAAGGTTACTAGATACTACAATAATTACCACCCTTATAAGACATTTGAAAGGCACAAATTTGAAATATTCAAGCACTTTGAGTGACACTCAAAAACCAGCCTGCAGGATATGTCAGACTATTGACAGGTTATGTGGAGATACCAGAATATGCAGTGCAAATGTTACTGTTACAATGTTACTGTGTTTTTTATCCCTGCATGTACTGTTGAATTCATTACTGTATGCAGTAAATTACAAGACGCGTCAAAAATTCCCACTAGATTCCTAACATCCTAAAAAGAATGTTATTTTTTTTTTTTTTTTATAAAGTTGCTCGATCAACAAGCTCAGAACACTTCAGCTTACCTTCTCCTGATAATTGTAATCCAAAGATAGTGTTCAAATTTTGTATTACACTAACTCTTCTAAAAAAAAAAAAATGTAAAAAAAATTATGAATATATTGTGAATAAAAATGCAGTTCTGGCAATAACTGATGTAGAGGCGATTACCAAAGTAATGCTGTCAGACATGTCAGTACGTTATTGTAACACTTGATATTCTTATATTTAACATATAGATTCTTTAATGCTTAAACTCTCCACTTAGCACTGAAATGGACAGTATTAAGTTACAGTCAGGAATCATGAAACTAAAAGGACTAAAATCATTGTTACATTGGCGTTAATGCATTCGTTGTGTAAATGGATTATTTTATGTATACAGTGTAACATTTATATGTAGCATTATACTTAGGGCATCTGCATGTACATGTTATCTATTGTTGACATAGCACTACAGTACTATTAGTTGAAAATTTATTCTTAAAGAAAATATTTGTATGGGGATGTAAAAAAATTTGCCCCAACATATATTTGAAACTAACTCCTTTTATATAGAATAAAAGTACAATTTTTAATCGTCGTGTAAAGAACAGAGGACAACTTGGCAGTATTTGATTAGAGATTCATTCATATAAGGGAAAATACACTATAAGGGAAAGAAAACACATCTGCAACAAACTAGCTCAGCCATTTTGACGTAAGTACAGGACCTTGATGGTTTCATGAGGCTGACAAACACCTTAAATGTTTGTGGGAGAAAAGCATAGCATGATGGGTCAGTTACCCTGGAAACAAAGAAGCCACTTTACAAGGTCAGACAGGCAAGTATTGGTTGCTTTTGTTCAAGTGTTTGCTGTTTCCTGCTCACTTACAGCATTATTCCACTCTCGTACAAATCTGATATGTAATGAATTCCATTAAGTTGAGGTGCCATTGTATTTTTTAATTACCTAAAAATGTCAGTACTTTTTCCACACAAAGGCAAATACTAGCAAAGACATAGTGCTTGCTGAGGTGTTTTCATGTTGATTTAAAGGATCAAAGTGAAAGGAAAATGTTTTCACATAAGTTTTTTAGTCTTATGTTTACGAATAAGCTGCTGCTCTTCAGTATGTTCATATAAAAATTTAGCTTTCCAGTGATGATTTGATAAATACTGCTGTATTCATGTCTTCCAGATATAAATATTTAGTATATACAAAAAGAACATTAAGGTAAAAAATCACTTCTGACTTTATAAAACATGTATTTCTTCATTTAATATAAAAAATTAACCTGTATAGTGCCTTCCTCTGCAGTAACTTAGTCAAGTACAACTCATTACCCTGCATTATGAACCAAATAATGCATGTTCTGAACTCCAGCAGATATCTTTTTATAGTAAAATTGCTGTTCCTTTACCAGAGTATGAATTATTTGTTTTAAAAGTTAATTTCAATCTTCTGCTGCCATATATTGTTCAAAAGGTTTACAGTTTCAGAAGAAATATTGGGACAAAAGCTAGGTGGTCATGGGGAATTAACAAACTAGTTAATAGTGGAAAAAAAAGCAAAAACTTCACAGCCTTTGACAATTATGCTGTAATGACCCAAGACAGTACCATCATATGGAAGTACAAATATGCACAACAAAAAATAAATCCTAATTTGTTCTCTTACCAAGATAGAATTAAATTACCAAATCCTATTATGCTCACATCCACCTCAAACTATTAAAACGGTATGTAATCTGAAAATGACAAGTAGAAACTAAAGCTTATAGAATTATTTTCTGCATACTGTATACATCTGGCATACTCAAAAAAAAAAAAAAAATACACAGTAAGCAATGTTAGTCTAAAAACTGAATTATGAAATATGCACTGCTTGCATACTTGTAAATACAGACCTTGTCATCCAACTTGTATATACCTACCATCATTCAATTTGCAATGTATATTCCTATTGTCAATCTATCAGTCTAACAGTAAAAACACTATTTGCATTTCTTCCTAAAAGATTTTATTTACAACCTTATGAACAGAATCTCCTAGAATCAGTTCTCTACAACTGTCCAGTCTAACATATGTGACTGATGACAAAAAAAAAAAAAAGGCGGCTAATCCACTCTCATCTTGTTCATAAAAACAATCTTGCGGTACTGTATAGGAAGTTGGTTACTAGTGAATGAATACGCTCATTCTTGATTGCTGTAAGTAATGGTTGCCGAAGCTCCTTATCACTGGTAAAATAAATTTTTTATCAAAGACTTAAATTATGCTAAGTTGTGAAAATAAGAACACTATATAAGCAAAATTATGGCCGTAGGGAACTTTGCAAAAATTACCCAAAAATTAAAAGTAGCTTCAACAGATGACAAAAAAATGGAACAAATGGTTTCCAGCACTTTAAATTGACTACTATTCAGCTGGCTGTCAAGTTGCAAACAGCATTTCAGTTACTGTATTACTTTTAATGCATTTGTGAATTCCAGATTTACTACCAAACAAGCACAATTATTCCTGCCTCTATAACTGTTAAATTGGATACAAAAATGTATACGGACTATGTGTTAGTCTTAAGATTGTATTAATAAACAGTCCTTTCGTTTTCTACTCTTATTGCTATGTGCCCCATTCAATCTATACAAACACAGTCATGTATGTGACCTATATACAGGTAAAAACCATTTTATGTACATAACTCAACAATTTGCATGGAATGATATGGCAACAATCACTAGAAAAACAAAGTAACCAGACTACATCATGAGCTGTGGTACCATGAAATCCCTGACGAGGCATTTAAACCCATAATCTTATAGCACTGACATGAAAACAAAAGATCAACACAGACTTAAGGAACATTCTAACTAAGCAATACATGAATCTCGAATATTTTGGAGAATAAACAAGCGTTACATGAAATCAGTTATCCAAGTTTTGCTATCATTGTCTTTTTTCATTTTCAAGTTCTGCATTCTTTTGGAAGATGACCCGAACGGCACTTACATAGTTAAATAGTTGAAAACAATTATATTTTCCTGCTACGAAAAACTAAAATGATTCCACAACATCTCAAAAGTTAGTGGGAGGCAATTATATAAATATATATAATATACATATATATACATACATATATATATATAATTTATATATATATATTATATATAATGTATGCTGGCGTTACAAATTGTTTACACAGTTCACTACAATAAAATATGAAACCTTAAGCCAAACCTCATTGTCATTATATATAATACTAATAATCTCTTAAATTTCCTTATCACATTATGAAGAAATACAAACAATAAACTATAAAAATCTGTAATACAATATGACCACAATTCACCTGATTCACAAGCCAACAAATGCAGCATAATTAAACCAATCTGAGAACAATTTATTCCAGACAATGTTGAACCCTCCAATGTATTACACTGCCTTATCAATTTTTTAGTCAATTATTCTACTCTATGTGAAACTTGAAAAGATTGCATTAAAAAGAAAATGGATATGAGAAACCATTTCCTGTGCTCAAACAATTACCGTACTGTACTAGGAAGATGACGTAGCATGAGTTCTAATACTGTAAATCTAAATATTTTTGTCTTTTTGGATATCTGAAGATACAATACTAGCAACTAATTTAAAATTCAACTCCTATCCTAGATTAGAGTGACCAGAAGCACAAACAGAAAGGACGGCAAGGAAACACTAGTTTTACATAATAAATGTTTAAAACCCTTGTCTTGAACACGTCCTCTGCAACACTTCAGTATGTCCTGAAAATGGAAATGGTGCATTAGGATATTTATCACCGAGTGAGATACTACCATAAACATATAAGGGTATTCATAAAATATACTACCTGTTATCATAAAGGTTTATGATTATTACACTGAAAAAAAATTGATTCCAGATATTATCACTGCAGTGGCTGTTGTTCCGGCACCTTCTAGTTTGGAAAATAAGCTCGTACAGAAGTTACATCAAACAGATCCACTCTGCATTGAATTTCCTGGTCTAGAAATTTTCTGTCAATGTTATATCTAAAATACCCAATGAAACTACTTGAATTCTGCACTACCTTAGTACTGCAAAGTTTTCCCATTGCTTAAGAAAATCAGTACAGTAATACCTCGAACTTACGTGAGGTTAGGTTCCAGAACCCCTCGTGTAAGGTGAGGGGTCGTGAAAGTTTGGTACGGTCACTAAAAATGCTAATACTTACATACAGTAAATGCTTATTTCTAGAGTTTAAACCCTAAATATGACAAAATCAAGCTCACAAAGCACTTTTAATTTCATTTAAAAGTTAGCTTAACACCGTACTTTAATTCATATTTCATTACAGTAACGAGAGGGAGAGAGAATGGGGGGTTGTCCTTACATTAAATACCAAGAGTGAAATTATTTATGAATTATTACGGAGACACAGAGAATAGGGGGAGGGGGTTTGTTCTTACGTTAAAAATAGAGTGAAATTATTCATGATTATAATAGAGATAGATAGACATCAAAAGATGGAAATTAACGATTTATGAAGGAAAAAGAGGAGAGAGACTTTTCAGTATCCTCCCATAGCGGTATTTTATTTAACCATCAGTGGGCAACATTTTGTCCCCTTCGCAGCCAATATGTCAAGATAATTGACAGTTTACACCCCTCCTCGCTCCGAAGGATGGAGAAAAGACTGGGAACCCACATTTATTCTTTTGAAATATTAAATAATTTTCTGCAGAAATGCAAAAAGTTGTAATTATACCATGGAAAATATGAAAAAATTAATAACAAAGTAACATCACATTTATCTATAAAACTACAATACAGTACACAAAACAAATAAACATACATGTTACATATGCATAAAAAACCTTTATCTTATCTTAGTGAGAGAGAGAATAAAAATACAACTCATACCTCAAAGCAAATATTTAAGTACACAGAGAGAGAGAGATGTTTACATCAACAGTTGTTTTGTGATTTTGATTGATTTTACTGTATTTTAGGTAAAGTATGCTAGTACCATACAGTATTTATGTACAAAAATAAAAATAAAAATTTTTCTTACCAATTTTACACATAAAAGCATGAAGACTTATAAATTACTTCAAAAATTAAACATAACCACTTCTGCAGGGTTTCTCTAGGATTTTGCAAATGTTGCATGTCTGTGAAAAAACTGTGTATGCCAATTAGTTATGTTCCAATGAAAAGTTCACGTGTCTGTGAATTTGCGTAACTCAAAGTACATAAGATCAAGGTATTACTGTAGTGCACATTCAACATTTCCCTTTTTAATTTTCGGTAAAAAAAAAAAAAAAAAAAAAAAAATTGTGCCGGCTTTGTCTGTCCATCTACACTTTTTTCTGTCAGTCTTCAGATCCTAAAAACTACTGAGGCTAGAGGGCTGCAAACTGGTATGTTGATCACCCACCCTCCAATCATCAAACATACCAAATTGCAGCCCTTTAGTCTCAGTAGTTTTTATTTTATTTAAGGTTAAAGATAGTCATAATCATGCTCCTGGCAACGACAGAGGATAGGCCACCAACACGCCATGGTAAAAGTTTCATGGGCCGTGGCTTATACAGCATTATACCAAGACCACCGAAAGATAGATCTATTTTTGGTGGCCTTGATTATGGGCTCTAGCGGCTGTACAGAAAACTCGATTGGGCCAAAGAAACTTAGGCGCATTTTTTACTTGTTTATACTGACCTGAATAAGAAGAGTATACCAACTCTGAAAATACACATGCCCTAAACTCTGACTAAAATCAATATTACATGCAGTGTAATCGAGTAAAAGAGTAGTTTCAAGTTTAAAAATGTCTTATCCCATATTAAATACTAGACCAAATATATTACACTATGCTACAAAGATTATTAATTAATGTTTACATACCAAAATATTTAAAGGTTACCGTATTCTAAAATTCTTTGGACTAAAGCAAGCAATATGGACAGGGGCATAGGAGCTATGTCAACATCATAAACCTGCAAAGTAGTGTCTGTAACAGGAATACTTATCCACACCATATCTACAATATTCAACTCCCTTTTTTATCCTCAAAAACCATGTTCATCATATTCTCAGAATAAAGCTTGAGTCAGTTTTGTTTCTGTTGTGTTACAATGTCAGAAGTCTAGCGCTAATTCATTAGTTTATAAAATAACATATGCTTTAAAAACTAAAATATATTGGTAATTAGTAAACATCATTTAAGATTTACATATACTGCCATTACCTAACCAAAAGATGAAGAATTACCAAACTGTCATAAGGTATGTGAGACAGCTGCCATTTCTGGGCTCGACCTGTGTCACCCAGTGAAATGGTTCCAATAGCACTCATTTCTAGGTATAACTATTAAAATCCCTTATTTGGTATTTATAATTTTTACTTATGATAGGCACTGTATATATATAAAATGAAATTTACCATCAATAAGAAATTTGTTATTGCCAACACCAAAAGTAAACCATTAAAAAAATAAAAGGCATCAAACTGCCACAAATTTCCAAAACCTATCAAAATTAAATTTATCCTAATTTTCCATACTTAGATAATAGATATTGTTGATTGGGCAACTTGCTGTAAAAGAATTAGTGAATAAAATATCAGAGACTTCTCTAATAACCAAAATAAAAACTTTTTTCAGTGCCATGAAAAAATCTTGACTATGCCACTGCTAAATACTGTCAAGAAACTTTTCTTAATGTAAAGCAGAACACACAAGATTTCTTACCTTATTATTATAGGATTCATGACTTCATCCCTAGAAAGAGAAAAAGAAATTTTTAAAAAACATGCCTCTAAGCCTGTGAGAAAGGACTAACATCAAAACAAGACAAATAACTTTCAAACAAAAAATATCCGAGTACTGTATACTACATATCATCAACATACTTAAAACTAAGACTGAGAAAAAGGCAAGATATCCTACTGGACATTTTGAAATGCAAATAAAATAAATTTCTTGTACAATCAAAAATATTATTACAGTAGAACCCATGAAGGATTTAGCTTAAAACACTAAGGATAGCCAGTTCTTGGTAAAACACAGTTCCGACTGACTAAGGACAGCGACCCCAGCAAATACCTACTGGTTTTGAACCAAGATCATTCACCAGACATACTCCATTGTATCCAAGGAGACAAAGCAATCAATGCCTTAACCATATCCATCATCCTGCTGCCAATGCAGGTATTTGCACTAAATACATAATGGCTAATGAAAATTATCCATGAATGAAGCAAATATTAAACCAATGGTGACTAAGTCTTTTCAGGTGAATCTGCTTCAAACAATGGGGTACCACAGGGATATGTTATATCATCTTTTTTATTCTGCCTTCTCATGGATGGATGAGAGTAATGATATGTGTTGACAGACTGACCATACAGATGACGCTGGTTTATTAGAAAAACACCAGATGATCTTAATTCTTGCTCAATAAAATGCATCAAATATTTACAGAGATGTGCCTTAACATAAATAAATCTAAGGAAAACAGAAATAATGAGACAAAGTATGCACAAACAGATTAAACAACACTTGGAGAAATACTCAATGAGGATAAGCCTTTTAACTATTTGAAAAATTACATCCAACAACTTGGAATTAAATAAAAAGTAACAAAGGCTTCTAAAAGGGTTCAGAGGTCTGGTTAAACAAATCATTTATAACTAACAACTAACTCCTCAAACAATGGGCTAACTAAACCAGATTTGGAAATAAAAAAAAAGTAAGAATATACATTTACACTTTGACATACTAAACTAAAAGATTCTGCCAATTTGAGAATAAAAGTTATGAAGAATACTAAGAATCAGATGGTAAGATAGAGTGAGATATAACAACATAAGGGAATTATAGAAGTTCAGTAAGTGAGAGATGAATATGACATGAAAATGCTTAGACCTGTCTTTTGCACCACCCCAGAAGAACAGTAATTTATAGTGAAACCTGGCCTTCTGTGGCAAATAGAAGAAACTGAAGACCTAGAACTATTTGGATAAGAACTAATATAAGCAGCAGAAGTTGAGAGGAGATTTTAGAAGTGAAAGCACAAAAAAGATATGAGTAGCAGAATTTCACCATGGCCCTTTTCTTTGCACAGTGTTGGAGACAATAATGAAGCCAATTACAAAAAGCTCAAACTGAATATAGTTCCTGACAGATGTGAAAATTTTACTTCAGAAATTTTTTCCAAAAAGCCTATGGAGTATCTTATGCAGTAATATCAATGTTACATTAAACATTTCCAAGGTTAAATGAAATTAAGCCCCTGGATTCAACCAGAACTGCCCCTTTCTCACAAAGTTACTTGGCAGTCAATTCTTCAGGCTTTTTCACAATTCTCGATAAAGAAAAAATATATTTCATAAAAGTTTTGGAAAGCATAAAAATTATCCAAGCAGCACATGCTGCTAAATGTTAATAATCCCAGAGACAACAAATTAACTGATGAAAAAATATGAATATAGTTTCTATCATTGATGAGTGACAATACTGCATCCAAACTGATAACTTTCTTACCTTCAATTGTTTCATCTTGGGTGCACGTCGTTTCATCTGGCGACGCTGCTCTCTTTCCTCCCATTTACGCTGTTTATCAGGATCATCAATCTATAAAATTACATGTTATTATTTACCTGTGATGATACTGTTATAATCATAACATGGAAAGCAAAACATTCAGACAGTGTACAAAGGCTCCCCTCCTTTCAACCCACTTATCTATCCATCCACACTGACAACTAACAAAATTCAAGAAAAATATAAGAACAAATTAATGGTTGCAGACGTATAAAAGAAAGTGTACAAATTATAAAGCGCTAAGTGTATACTCACTTAAATATGAAAATAAAAAATTTTGAACTGTAATGTGGAGTATACATGATAGATGAGCAAGTATTTTCATAATGTTCCTTTGGCCCAAACCCTGGTTCTTGCTGAATTTTACTCACCATAGGTTTCAACTCTCACTGAGAAAATATCCCATGGGCCACTCATTTGGAAACACATATATAGCTCAATGGTCCAATTTAATTACTCGTGTGATTTTTTTCTTCTTAGCAGTGCCTCATAATGGCAATCATTTGATTGAGAAATGGACATCAAAAATATTTTTGTGAAAAAATAAATTATTTTTATATTTTTGTGAAAAAATAAATTATTTTTTAGCATCTTTAGCATTCCATCATCAAAATGGAATTCAGCAACATATATATTGTTTTAAAAGTATTGTTGTATATTGTTAATATGGCAAGAGTTAGCAGCCTCAAAGAAAAGACTTCTTCTTCAAGGAAACTTGAATATGCAAGAAACAGTATTTCTAAGTTTCATGAACAACCTTACCTCCAGCATCTTTTCTCTGTCTTCCCTCTTCTTCTGCTCCCTTCTTGCTTGTGCCATTTCAGCTCGAGCTGCATGAGTCGCCTTTAAGAATGCCTCCTCTACTCGACAACGGTTCTTTTCTGCTTTCGACTTACCCTACACAAAAAATAACAAATATGTACATAACAAAATTTGACGAAATTCATGAACAAAGCACAAATGTTTGTCTTACATTTGACAGGTGCAAACAAACACACTAAATATTAGTATCATATTCATTTCAAATAAAAATAATTTAAATATAAACAATGATGTTCCTAAGGTTTTACTATTTTCTCTTCTGATGAGGGACAGCTCTAGACACCCTTCTTGAGCAACTAGCCCAGATCTGGATAATAAAACTTGAAAAACAAGATCATACCTCCTTACTGAGCTTGAACCTACGGAGTTTGTCTGTCAGGTGGAAAACAAGTTGCAACAAGGGCTTCATATTCTCAATAGCTTCCATTGAGGGATTCCCACGTCCCGGGAAGTTGAAGCCAAACACAAGCGCTTTTCGCACTTCAGGCAGTTTCGTAGGCTGGGTATCTCTGAAAAGTTCAATACATAGCCAATATAGTTACTCGAGATGTACTTAGTTTTAAACCAAGTAATGTGCTGATTTGCAACTTTCACATAAATATGGTAGTTCAACATACTACAACTCATTTATGTACAGATAATTTTCTTTTCATGTTTCACAGATAAAATCCTTGTACTTTACTAATGAAAAATATCTGAGAAGACATATATGGAAAATGCCTCACTTCAACTTAAAGACAATAATCTTCCCTTGGTGAGGCCTCACCCAACTTGATATATTGTAATACCAACACAGCTGGAACTACCACTATAATCACTTGCATCCTGTAATTGCCAGTAAAAGAAACACTTACTACTTATGCCAAATAACCTCATTAGTAGGCAATACAATTAGATCTTCAACCCTATTTCATCAAACCGGAGACTTTATAAAGATAGTGTTATGGACACTTGAAGGTCTCACGTATGTTAGGAGGTACTCTGTCTTGACTATGTTGCAAAGTAAAAGGTGCATTTTTGATAAAGGGTATTCTTCCCTTACCTTAAAACTAATTAAGCCACTGTAAAATGCATTACTGTACATACTCAAGAGGCATCAGAGTGCTACCAGACAGAGGCAAAGTGAATGATGATAAAGCTGGCTAACCGTCAATCAACCCACAAACGCTGGTCAATGACATTTTGAATACTGACACCTCAACTTAACTGACAGTTCTGGGGGCCATTCTCCAAACCAAGTAACAAAATCTGATAAGTCACGAAGAATGGCATATAGTCTATGCAATACACTGGAGTCAACTCATATAGCTCTAGTGTGCAGCAATTCTATTTAGAGTAATTAATAATTAATAACCAATCCTACCCAGTATTTTGTAATTATCATTCAATTTAAAAGATTCAATAACTAATCATTTCACTTCTGAGATTTATCAGCAAAATGAACTGCTTATAAAAATACATACAATATTGTATAACCTAGCAAAAATGCAGCTGATTACAATAGCTCTATCTAATTATGTTTACAAGCAATTAAAAAGTCATGAAATTTGTAAAAAGCCATGAGCATTTATGAGTTTCTATTAAACACATGTAAGCCCCCATCCCTAAAAAGAAGGCATGCAATTAACCTTTATTAGACCAAATTTATCATTGTTTCAGAGCAAGTGACTGAGGGATAAACAAAGAGTAGAACTTCCAAAAAAACCCTACATTTTAAGTATAAATTTACCAATGTACTGCAAGTAAATTACTGAAGTAACTATACTGTATAATGCAGTTCTGAACTTTTAACACCCAACAAATACAGAATGTCTAACTCCAGTGTACAATGAATGGGGCTTGAACGGTAACATACCCTAGAAATAAAGAACCCCTGCTTTCAGGCTTAGAAAAGAAAGTGTCAGTTGTGTTTGTTTCCCTGTCTGATAAATCTACTGTACTTACTGGATTACTCCATTAATTATGAATTACTGCTATTGAATGGCCCTGATAAATAATAAAATCCAAAAAGTTTAAGTCTATTAAGTTGAGGTACCAGAAACCAACAACTCCCATAACTAAATTCTTCCTAAACAGTGCTTACAGGAAAGGATCTTTCCATTGGAACTAATGATACAGAACACATATTTGATACTTTTAGGCTAAAAGTCATGGCTACTCTTAAAAACACACAAAAGTTAGCCTACAGCAAGATTAGTGTTAGCTTTACACCAAGACCACATTAAATGCAGAAAATTAACATTTTACAAAGCAAAAAGTGTTATTTTTGAAAACTAATATTCATCAATAATGTGAAAAACTACAACTTTTCAACATGAAAAACTACATGTTCATTTCAACTATCTTTGATTCCTGACTACAGTGGTTACCATTCTAAGTTAGGCTAGCCATGCAAGAGAGACTGCGTTACAAATACGTTTGCTTTTTATGTTCCAGTATACTGGACATGGGGTATTACTGTTTCAGGATTACTCCTGTACAGTCAGGTTTTGTATCTAAACAATCTGAACAGCTTTCCTCAATACCATTTTTGTAGGAAATTAACATTTACTGAGATTTTGTCAACACACAAAAATTTTAACTTTCTACTGTTTATGTCACCATTTATATTAATATTCCTATATGGTGCTAGTTTCATGTGCTGCCATATGTCTATCTTTTTTGTAATTAAGATATTACCCCCAAGGCAGGTAAGTGACAGTAAAGTTGTTGTGTTGTGTATGCACTTGGATGGAGGTCAAAGCAACTACAGGTTTCTTTGAAACATGCACAACAGACTTTCTTCCTTATGAACAATAAACTAGTTAATCTATCTTAATACAACCTAAGTTATTTTTTGTAGAGCAGTAGTATACCAACGGGCAATATCTTAACTGTTTATGTGAGATATCTAAGTCTAACATCATCCTCACTGGCAGTGTTTTAGATTTAAATCCTACATGCTAATCCATGAAATCCTGGGTGTCTCCTACAGTGATCATGTTTTTCTGACTAGATCTCAAGAAAGTTGGCAACAGGTTAAGTAGCAAATAAAAATGTGAAATTTACAAAGTGTCAAGGTTGAATATGTCATTCTTGTAAACAAGTCTAAAGTTGCCATTGTTGGTTTTTAAGTAGTGATGGCCTCGTGTTCATTTATAGTCTTGAAAGCTCTTCCACCAATTCATAATTTCTAGTACTGTAATTACATGTGCCTCATGCTTTATAGATTCTGATACCCATGCATATAAATTTCTTCTGGATTGCTCCTGCATGGAAATAGGAATGCAGCCTTTCTCTCCCCTCTACACTAAAAATAGTTCTAAGGACCACTAACTCAGTAAAGGTTGTTTGAAACTTCTCCCTTCAAGCATGCCAAATGCTCACAATCACAATCACCTTATTTGTCAAGTTACTGTGACTAATGATACAAGCAGTTGTTCACCTTCAGAGAGGATTGGGATAAATTCAAACTATACTCTGTTACTTGCTTAAACCTGGAAGATATCTCAGCATGTTCATATTTCGCCATATTTCATTACCTCAGACCAACAACTGAGAGCCAACTGAACCTTCTGTTAGCAGTTATCAATCAACTGTCACACCCACTTGCATATAGCAGTCTTTATTCAAGATGATTGAATGAAAAGTGAGAAAAGAGATAGATGCGTGCTAAGAATATAACACATAACTACTGTATCTGTAAAGGCCTACTGTCAGTTTTGAGGTCCTTTTTTTCATTTTTACCTCAATAATTTCATGTGCACCATATTTTTTGTGATGATGATGGGGCTTCTGTTTTGCTCTTGTAGAAATGATTTTTCACTATTATTTATCCTTTAAATATTTCCCCGTTATTGTTTCTATATATGAATAAAAATATTTCCAAACTGCCTGAATATGCAGAACTGGGAAGTAACAGTGCCTGATTCTACTGCAGAGCAAACTACAAGTAAAACACTTCAACAAAAATGTAACGGAAACTAAAATTTTGTGAAATCATTTCCCATTATTCAAACACATGCCTATACTTTCCCCCATACATTTTCCCAGGTTCACCTGCCTTTTGTTTGTCAGGCAGAAGGTAGTCTAACTACACAAGCAGCTTGTGGATCCTCAATATGTACTAGCATACAACCTCACTTGTTTGTGAGACTTCACGGGTTTCTGTTCAGGCACATATCATGCTTATAGCAGTTATAAATAATTTTCCAGCTTTCTTTATTAATTAATCATTATTCCCTTCTATTTCCACATTAGCAGGTGTTTTTCAGTTGCTAAGGCCACTCTTTGCAAGTAGTTTATGGTTTCTCATAACCCTAAGAATTTAGCCTTTTAAAGTATCTGCTTCATTTTAAGTCTTTACTTTACCATTTTCATCATCTGTTATTGTTGTGGTGGAGGTTTCACAGGTCAAGTCTTACTGCTAACTACCTAATGAATTACCTACTAACTCTCTGAAGTGAGCTCTCCTTGCCGAAGACACCCTTGTCTCCTATTAAGATGATGAGAAAACACTCTTGAAGGATCCTATCATGCTCACTAAGTATATAGAAGAGGATAACATGGATCTGACTTTGTAAGACATCATCTTTTTGGGTTATTGCATTGAGGGCACAAGATGATTTGGCTAGAAACCTCAAAAACCCTAGAAACAACCCTCAGATGCTGATCTACAAAGTTATTCTTGCAAGGATGACCTTTTCATTTACGTCTTTGGACTGCCCATAACTGCTGCTGTCTCTGATATAGTCGCTAATGTGGGAGTTTGGATGGAGAGATGTTGGACCAGTAACATGTTTGACTGACCCATGATTGTATCTCAACTTGTTTTTGCTTCCAGACCAACCACTTCAATGGTTCTAAAAGACTTAGGGCTATTCATTAAAAGCTTATCACCTACCATCATGTTCAGTTTGGCTCTCTTCACCCCTGGCCATTACTGCCAAATAACATACATAGACAGAATGATTTCTCAGGGAGTTCTCCATATACAAATGGCTAGAACAGTTAGTCATTAGTTTGTTGTTTTCAGAGGGGACCAAGATGTCAAAAGTCACCACAGCAAGAAGGATTGTGCTTTTGCTCAACTGTGCTGCCATCCTACTTATTTACATGGTGCTATACCTTCTTCCAAATGTTCCCAAGAAGGGGTATACAGACTAAGGACCTTCTAACTGTTTCCTCTGATCTAATGGATGTTTCAATGTCAGCTCCTCTCAATTCATTCCAAATTCCAAGGACACTTGTATGGAAGATCTTTGAGAAGCTGACTTCAACAGACCACAAAAGAGATTTTTAACATTGGCAACAAGTCATCATCTTTGAGTTAGCAGGCCATCTTAAGAAGACAGACTTGAATTTCCAAGACAGTCTCCTTTTCTGTGCCCTACAGCATATAGGATGCCAGGGACATCCTCGACAAATCTGTTCCCCTTGGCAGGAGAGCTGAGCAGAGCACTGGGTAGCTGTCAAGAATTAATTATCAACTACTTTTTCTGGAGACAAGGGACAACCCTCCCTTGTTGCAGCCAACAGACCATATGACAATTGAATGAGAAGTCCACAGACATATTGCAGGCTTTTACAGAAGTAATGGGAGTTGGAGACCAACCACTGACTTTAGCCCAATGATCTGAAGTAGTTTGTGTGAGAAACTACCTTAAGGATGGTGATGATGGAGTTGGTGGAGGGGAGACTTCATAGCATCCTCAACATGCTTCTACATTTGTGGTACCATACCATCTTGCAGATGTGCTTCTGAAGAAAAAGTCATGACTATGGACCTTTCAGACTTGTCTCCCAGGAATCGAGATCTTCAGGTGTTGAAAATTCTGAAACTATTCCCTTTTTCACGCTGCATCATACAGGTGGTCTGAGAAGACGACTTTCAACAGCGACCATAGCAACACTATAACATCAGTAGCAAGTCATCCTCCTTGAGATAATGGTTCCACACATCCTTTTCTAGTTGCAGTTGCTTCAAATACAACCTGCAAGGTCATGATTAGCAGCACCTCCACTGGGCAATTACTCAGTTGCAACTTTAGAGGATGTTCTAGAGGACCTTCTAAGGTGGCAGAACCCTGGTTACCTTCTTGCGGAAGTCTCACTGGTTCCTCTCAATTCACAGGCACAAATGATTACACATCTGTTTAGTTAAGATTAGGGTACACATCCACTGGATCAAGTGACAATTTCTTCAACCCACAGGACAGGGGGCAGCCCTGTTTCCACTGCTTTTATATAGCAACCTTTTATCTCAGAGATGTTATGTATAAATGTATAGACTAGTTTTCATTAGAACCAATAGTTGTGGTGGGCTATGTTTTACCTGAATAATCCAGATCTCACCTGTGGCACTGCCATGAGACATAAGACTTCTAGGTTATGGGTTTCTGCATCACAACAAGTGTGCTTCCTTCCCCATTCATAAAGATTCTTACAGAAATGCATTATCTTATACATAAAAGATTCTCTTGGGCACTAATACTTATAACCCTATCAGCTATTACAGACCTGATTCCTGACTCTCAGTCTCCAAGTTGTCAACTGGAACCTTCAGGAATATACAGTCATTTCGGATATTCAGCTCCTCAGCCTCCCTCCGAACTGGTGATTCATGCTAATATATGACTGATGGTCTATGATTATATAAACTACATTTTCATAACTCAAATCAAATTCTCATACAAACCCATTAATCATATAATGAGTAACCTCCTCGCAGCCCCATGAGTCTCTTACTCATACAGTTACAATAAAAGTGAGGTTAGCTCCAAGGCACTAGCATAGAGACTACCCTTTTCTGTTCAACACACAAATGACTGGTGAACCTGGAGATGTTAGTAGAATGCAAACATACAGATATACAATTAATGGGTTTGTATGAAAATCTTTTTCTCTATAAAAAAATATTAAATTCCTCTTCCTGACTAAAAAAAACTAATTGACATCAAAATAACATATAAGCACCAATGAGTTTACAACTACTTTAATCTTACCTTCCTTCTGTTCCTCTACAAGACATGAAATTAAACAAAATGCAGGTAAACAAACAAGCGCTTACAGCACGAATGTGCAACACTTGAAAAGCCACAACGACTGCTACACTATACATCTACATTACTTCAAAATGGAATAAACTAATGTACAGTACTTCAACATAATTAAATTCAAATCTAAAGCATGTTTAATATTGCATATGGCAATGAAATCCACCATCTAAATACTGTTATAGCATTACTTTTAAAGACTCCAAATTACAGTGAGCAAACTACTGTAAAAGTTTGATTCTAGGCAAAGGTAAATGCTCTTATACCTTAAAAATCATGAAAGCCAATGCAGCCAAGTCTATTCATATCCATTACTGGAGGGGGACAAGAGGTAGATTTTGAACTGCTACTCAAAACCCATTTTAATAAAAAAAAAAAAAAAAAAAAAAAAAAGCAAAACAATCACTGTCCAAGCTTTTCCTGGGTTAGGAAGGCGTGTATATTCATACATATTCAATGTCGATTTGCAGGTAATGTTGTTTTAGTCAAAACTCACAATGTTGTACACAGATACTTGATTTTTTAATCATTAAACATCAGAGAAATACTTTTATCACCGACAAAACCTTTCTCAAAACTTCTCTACCTCAATCCTACATTTTATAAACCAATTGTTGAGAGATGGACCCAAGTTAATCTATCACACAGGCGAGAGAGAGAGAGAGTGAGAATGAAAAATGGTAAACACTACTGTATAACCTAACAAAACTTAAGAACTTAAGTCTCCAATCTAGATGAGTAGTAATTTGTCTTCTCTGTCATGAGCAACAATACATATACATTTTTATCTCCTGTTTTCTCCACAAAAAGCTCCCTATAGCTGAAGTGCATTTTATACAGTGGTGTCTGATATAACTCATTTTATATAACTGATAAGGAATTAATAAGGTGTTAGAACAGAGCAAAAGAATAGTACAGCCTAGACAGGTAGTAGTGTTATCACATCCAACAAGAGTGTCTAGTGTAAACCAAAGGAGACGCAATCCTTTTAGAAAAAAAAACAGAAAAAGAGGAGAATACGGCAAACATCACATCTAATAAAACATCCAAACAGCTCACAACGGCTAAACAACACAAGATGGCAACTTATGCCTAAGTATATGTATATCTAAAAGTTAATCTATATAAAAATTTCATCTTGGATTCCACACAAATATTCCCTCTTGGTATAATGTTTTATAAACAAAACACTTGTGAGAGTAACATGAACAAAAACATTTGTGAAAGTAACAATGTTATCCTAGTCCATCATCTCCACACATTTCATAACCATCTTCCATTCCCCAATTAAAATACCCTTCATAAATTAAGACACTTGATAATTATTAAACTGACCACTAAAAGCCATTGCTGAACGTGCATGGAATAACTGGCTTGAAAATTAATTAGCAAAGTCACTGAGAACAGAAATACAATTTTTTAAACAACACAAAATAATAGTTTTAGTATGGTTCTCTTGCAAGAATGAGAATGTCTTGCATTTATCTATACTCCTTGTGTGCGTGTGCATCTTAAAATATCTGAAATACGAGATGAAACTTTTTCATTTGACTAGGACAGTGCATAAAACGTACACTGTGACCAGGAGACAAATAATTTACATCTCAAAAGGCTGTTACGATTCAATTATAGTATGTTAACTTTAGAAAAGATGGTAACTTCTATTTGAGGCCTTTTACATCAATTATATGAGAATAATGTATACTTCATTCACTTCAAACCTTATCTATTTCTTAATTAGGCTCAGTTTAACTCAAAAAATGTTATTTGAAGTACCAATTTTATAAATAGTAGTAGTTTCTCAATGTTTAACGATGTTCACAAGCTTTCTATAAACAAAACTTGGACTCCAGTATTAATTGTTTATCTTCTCAATTCAGAACATCTACAGTATTAATTGTTTATCTTCTGAATTCAGAGCATTAAAGGATAATCTGTAGTTTGAAAATATTATGTCAACTTCTCACTCTTAAAAACATTCTTCTGGTTAAGAAAAATACAAATTCTTGTTAAGTACCCATTCAACAATTCAAATTAGTATTGTAACTAGATGAAGTGTTCAAAAATGTCACTCCTCCTCAGAAAAATAGGCATTCAACTTCACTGTTACTTATGTACATTACTGCACTTCTTAATATACTGAGGAAATCTTACTTCAACTATATTTTAAAACAATGAGTCCTTACGATCTACATATCAGCCTACAGTCTACTTATCAACCAGTAATTTCTAACTTAGAAGAAGTCACCTTTAAAATGCTAAAATCTTGAAGCATGCACACTTACTCTGGTTGTTTGGGTCCTGAATACTGGTCAGAAAAGTGGAAGAAATCAATCATGGCAGAATATTTGTTCAACACCGCAGTCACCTTTGGATCACCTAGAATCATTATAGACACTTCTCCGAGTTCATTCATGAGAACAAATTGTGTTCCAAGACTGAACTTCTCCACAGACTTCTTCTCAGGGCAAAAAGTACTCTGCAAAAGTACATAAAAATTTTTGCTTACTCATTCACCTTCAGTAAACAATCTGAATATCAGGAACATAAATGGTTAAAATTTAAAAATATACTCCTACATAAACTCTTGGATCAATTTGAATATTAAGTTTAAACTTGGTTTGAACTCAACTTCAAGGTCAGCATGATGTCCCAATTACTTAATCCTTTTAAAAGAATACTGCTATAGACAAGTACATGATTCCCTCAAATCCCTGGGCATTCAGCAGAAAGGTAGACTCACTTTGCATCTGTGTTTGAGCATGCTACTCATGCGGACTTATTTGCCGCTTTCTCAGAGGACTGCTTAATTTGCTTCATTACAACATCATTTTCACATTTATAGAAATTTTGAAATTACAAAAGAATAAAAGTACAGTTTTAAGTTATGGAAGTTAGGTTACGTTACCAAGGTGATTTTCAAATCTGGCAAAGTGACAAATAATTAAGAAACTTTTTTATACACTGTTCTCCTAATTCAAGAGGTAGAACACCAACTTTTTTTTCAACTGGAGTTAGCTTTGCCATGTTCACATGTTTATGTTGGGATACTTACAATGTTTTTCAACTTTAGTGCATTAATTAATGTCGGTAAGGGGTAACAATAATTACATTTACTAGACTAGTTAGCGTGTTTCTAAGATCTTGCTAACTAAGGCAACTAGTTATACTTTTCTTAAAGAAGCTAGTTCTTCCTCTAATTCTTAGCTTTCAGCTTTTCTCTCAATTGTCATGTATTAACATTTTCATTTGTTAGTTTTTTGTTAGTCCACCAATGTTTACGTTTGTTTGCTTTAAAATAGTATTCGGTTTACTACACAGAGAGTACCTATATGCTTTACTCCTGACAACTATTCATCTGAACTTGATCTTTTGTGTATTTTACACCCTATTTTTAAGCATCCTTCCAACACGAAGGTATATAATGTTTATTTATTATTTTGTTCATTTATACCTATTGTGGCACCTAGCTACCTAATGCTCCACTAATCAGTATTCTGCATTGCTTATACATTATGTGCTCTTGTATTTCTGTGAGCCTCTTGTCATCTTAGTACTACAGCAGGAAGAGTTTTGAAATGCCTCAAAAATATTAAAATATCCTAATGCTGATTCTGACAGACCTACAAAAGCTGTGCAGCAGTTGCTGTGATCAGGAGTGAGTATCTGGCCTCATCTATTTGGCAGGAACCCAAGGAGGGTCCATTTACTGGATTCACATGAGGGTGATGTTCCAGAGGTCTCGCTGGTGCAACAAGAAGAGGCTCATTTCACTGAGATCCTGGACCGCACTATAACAAATATTTTTTTTACCAATTGCCCTTCCAGTGACCAATGAGACTTCAGAGATCAAATCAAAAGGCAGGCAGGTAATCTGAACTGAAAAATTCCCATTTATTCCTCCACTTAAACAGAATAGCAAACCAGTGTAGGAGAACACAATTACCTTGAAGAAACAATAAGAATGTGATAAATGGCAAAGCAGCACAAGTGAAGGTTCTTGTCTACAAGATTAAATCTATCTAATTGATAATTCTGACATCTCAATTTTATTGGCAAGCACCTGGAGGCGCTAATCTATCTTTGCAAGTTTTTACCTCAGGGATCTGAAGTGTATAAGGTCTGACAATTTTGTAAGATTAGTAGAGCAGTGGGACAGCTAATAGCTGCCTTTCTCATTTCTCAATCATAGCATCCTTAAGGAATGTCACATAAGCATGTATTCTGCCATCTCTTAGCATCTTGCCAGCAAACTTTGGACCAAGTTGCCAATGAATGACTGATTTAGTCCCATGAACTAGCATTACAAAGCTTCTTAATCCAGACATAGAAATTAAGTTATCTAAGTTTTACTTGTACACCGTCAATATTAACAATAACACTGCAGCTCCAATTTTACAAAAATATAAAAAATAGTTGGTACTTGGTACAAATTTGGCAGCAAGACGATTAAAGATGCTGAAAACATACTTACATGACACCACCTTCTAGGCCATAAGGTTTCAAGTATATACATTGCTACAACTAAATGACTAGTACAGGCAGTCCCCGCTTACTGGTGGCATTGGTTATGGTGTTTCAGTGTTACAGCGCTCGGCCAGCGACGTGGTTAACCAGATTTTTGGTGCCAGTACAGGTTGTGCTTGAGTTATGATAATTCGCCTTACGATAATTTGATTTTGCAATGGGGTTAGCAATTAATACCAATAAGACAATATTTAGAAAATCTTTTTAAATTTCACGCAGGTGCAAGCAGCAACATATAATCAGGCAGTGAGAGAGACCAAATTACAATAGACCAACTTCTTTTCCTCCATCTCTTTATCCCATCTTCTAGTTAAAAAAGTAAAAGAGAATGATAAAAGTATTGTTAGTAATGTTATACTCTTGCGTAAATGCGTACAGTCATAAACAACCAAATGAGAAATTGCTGTTTTGCTAATAATTAATCAGATAACAGCTGTTTTGCTTGTATTTCAACCGTTGTATGGTAGTAAACAATTATTGTAGTTATATTACAAATGACATTAAGTAGAATAGAAATGATGTATTTTTACATTATACCCTTATTCTCAATGGAGAAAAGATAGGCAAGGAAATATACTGATAAATTTAAGCTGCAAGTTGTAGCTGAAGCTGAGAAAACAATGTTCAAGCTGTTAATGACTAAAAATTATCGTGCATCAGCAACATGGATGAAACTCGAATAAAAGTGCAGAGAAAAGTATTTTAATCAAAATTACTGGGCATGAAAGAACACATATTACTGTTGTTTTCACGCTGATAAAAGATAAATAAGTAAAGCTCGTATTATGATGGAATAAAGTGAAAATAGCAAACGGAATCTTGATTTTTTACACAAAACAAACATGCCCCAACGGCCAACGTCATCTATTAACGAAAAAACAGCAAAATTAATTTCACAATAAAAAGTATTTAAGTTATATTTCGACTTAAAAACACTTTGTAAAATGAAAAATAACCTTGTCCCATATAAATAAAGTATCTACAGATTCATTTACGTTAACTAGAAGCAAGAAAAGCACTCTGAACTGAGTTAAATAGGGTGAAATAAACTTACCGCGCAATCGATTTCCAAACCAAAATACAATGATCGCAATTTATAATAATACAAAATTATTGGATACAGTGAAGTACAGCATAACTTTTTAAATGATCCATGGAAAAGATGCACACTCGTAATGTTAATGTTTGTATAATACGATATTAATGTGTGAATATAGAGTACAGTAAAATGTAGGCTATGCTACTGTATATGTATACGATATACCATAGTGTAGGCTAAGCTAATTCTTGTTTGTTTTTCAATTTTTCTTTGTACTGAATTATCATAAGTCAATCTTTGTGATCCTCCAAAATTAGCTGACATTAATAATTACTATGCCATATATGTATAGCGTATACATTATAATGTAGGTTAGGCTACCATATATGTATAGATGATAGTGCATACCCTTGTGTAGGCTAGGCTATATTCTAGATATGTTTTTTCCAACAAATGATGGATTTTTTTAAACCTAACCCCATCGTAAGTAGGATAATACCTGTAAGCAGTTTATCAGCTTCAGTAAGCGATTTATCAGCATTGGTAAGCAGTTTATCCACGCAGATAACCGGTTAACAGTGCTGTTAAGTGGTTTATCAGCATCGTTAAGCAATTTATTGGGGCTTACAGCATTGTAAATGCCATTTATTACCATAATTATTGGCAATTTTCAGTTAGTGGCACTCGGCCAGGAACAGAACTCCTGCTGTTAACCAAGGACTGCCTGTACTCTCCAAAGTCTTAAAACCACAAAAATGACACTTTTAAAGTAATTTGTATTTTTCATAATTATACAAGCATGTCGGAAGGGGGAGTATGCAGAGATACTCCCACTACGAGGTTCCTGTTGCCCATCCACCAGTCTAGGTCCTGTCTTACTTCCTCCGAGATTGGAATAGGAAAGGACTGAGGATTTCGAGCCTGAGACCAAAGCTCCTTCATTCTCCACTGGAAAGAAAGAAGATGAAACTGACCATGAGGGACCAGCTCCTCCAAGGACAACAGGTGACCAAGGATGGCTTGCCACTGCCGAGCTGGTTGCTCCCGTCAAGACAGGAATAATTGAGCTGTTTTCCTGAACTTGCTGATATGCAAATCTGAAGGGAAGACTCTTGCTGCTGCCATATCTATCAGCAAGCTTGGGGATGAGATCAGACTTCTTGAAATTCACCAAGACCCCTAGGTTGTGGCAAATTTTGTGGAGTCGATTTCTGTCCTGAAGCAACTGTGAGCGGAAGCACACCAGGACGAGCCAATCATCGAGATAAATCCACAAGCGTATCTTGTGCGAATGGGCCCAAGCTGAGACAAGGGTGAACAATCGCATGAACACCTGGGGAGCGGTCAAGAGCCCGAAGCAGAGTATCCTGAACTGGAGTACCATCCCACTGAGGATAAAGTTAGGTACTTGCAAGAGGATGGGTATTTGAAAATATGCATCCTTCAAGTCCACCGTAAGCACGAAGTTGTTTTCCCTGATGGATGCAAGCACAGAACGTGTCGTTTCCATCGTGAACCGAGTCTGGCAAACGAATTGGTTCAAGGGAGAGAGATCTATGACCAGTCCCCAACCCCACAAAAGCTTTCTCTACAAGAAAGATACAGCTGTAAAAGCCTGGGGACTAACCTGTCAAGACTTCTACAGCGCCTTTCTTCAGCATCACCTGCACCTCCTGCTGGAGGGTGAGATTCTTTGCTGAGCTGGGTATTTAAGTCAGGAGATGGACCAGGTGGTCAGTGAGGGGTAGCCAGAGGATAGGGGTCACGTATTCCCAGGTGTGAACTTGTGCCATCCTCATGACATGCTCCAGTCTTCTTAGAGGCTGAAGCCTCCTGGTGAGAAGAAGACTGAGAGAGGGACCTCCTTGTTGCATCTCCAGGTGCTTGGACCCTCGAGTCTGAAGCACTAGGTTGGGAACCTGGCTGTGTACTCAAAGAAGTAACGGTACGAGGTGAAGAAGCACCTGCATGCTTCGACAACTTCTCTCGTCCTGTGCCTAAACCAGACCGGGGAGCAGGCTCTCCAGTACTGGTTTCGGAAACTCAAGGTTTCGGTGAAACCCAAGTACTCGGAGTGACCTGATCTTGTAGAGCACCCGATGCTCCTGAATCTCGTCCAGGATGACCAAGAGTAGCCCCTCCTACCTGAGTGTCCGAAGAAACTCAGGAGGAGGCAGGCATAGCACCAGTCTTGGAAGAAGACTTCCCAGAACTGGTTCTGAGCGCATGAGCCTTGGAGACTTGCACACTCGAGGCTCCCAAATCACGAGACCTCTTAGAGGTACACGAAACAGCCCCTGAGTCCAAAGACTTAGGGAGAGCCAACAAGAGATCCCACTGCCACCCCTGTGGAGGGAGACAGCCCCTTAGAAGCCCCATGACAGGACTTCTTAGGGAGAGAGAATGAACCTGCTACTTCTTTGGCCGGCGAGTGTCGGAAGAAGAAGGGGAGGAGGTAGAAGAAGACAATGATGAACACAAAGATGATGACGATGACACTTTACGAGTCATCTTCTTTGACTTTTTCTTGGACATCTTCAGGATCATGGTTAGCAAGCAGTCCCCGATGCAGGAGGTTGCAGCAGAGAGCAGCAGGAACAGCAAGCGGGAGGGTTACCATGCAACCCGGGACAGGAGCATGGGGCACAGTATGGTCACAACAGCCGGGATCATCAGGACTGGAACATGCATGGTAACGGAGGTGATCGTCTTGGCAAACACCGTCATCATCACGGTAGTGGTGATAGCAATGACGGAGGTGCGGGTTACCACAGGTAGCTTGGGCACACAAGATGACTTCAGGTGCGTGAGCAAGCCTTGCACCAAAGGAACACCCAAGAGACCAATGGAGACCCAAGTCTCTCAGAGCTCATCCTCCTGACCTGAAGAAGAAACTGTCGGGTTAGGGGAGGTAAATTTCTCTCGCCCCGAGGGATCCACAGATATATGCAGGAGGTTAAACCCAGTCTTCTTTTGTCTAAAAATTACAGATGGATAATTTGACCATTCAAAGACCAAGAATGCTGGATAAAACAATTACTGAGTTTGTGTGAAAATGATGTTAATACAATGAGATGTTTACTGAGAACTAGACAGTAGGTTCTCCATGAAAATTACTCAAACTTTATTTCATAGAGTAGATTTTCAACTTTAACATTGCACAAGACGCCCAATATCTAACATACAATTTAGTGCAGTTTACTGCGCATTCTATTTCAAAGCTATGCTAAAGAACATATACATGTTGTTAACTCTCAATGAAAATCATAACTGTTACAGAGAATCTTCATAAAAATGAAGTACTTACTATGTCAGTCATTTCTTTTGTAAGTCGAGCAGCAGTCTTCTTTGTTGCCAAAGAAAAAACAAAGGTATCCATCTCATCCATGTGAACCTTCACCAGCAACTGATCACTGGATGGCCTGATAAACTGTGACACAACTCCAATCATATCTTGTCTCTGTTGAAAAATTTAAAGGATTAAAAAAAGCTATAAAATTTTTTACAAAATTGTTTTTGCTGTAGTTAGCCAATTTTAGGATGAAAACAAACGAAATGATAAGCTTACTTTTAAGTAACAGATACATAACTGTTTATAATTTACAAAAATAAAGTTCCTACTAATTCTAGATAAATACTGTACTGGTATAATAATGCTGGAATATGAAGCACTATTACTAATTCCAGATTCTATTGGCACGGTATGGCTACAATATTGAACATTACTGGCAAATAAGATTAAAACAAAAAGAGGGTCAAAGCAATCATTTGTTATACTACTTTGTATCTAATTTGCTACTAAGATTTGTCATTATTGGTTTCTTGTGAATATATACTTTTATGACTTCCATCCAAATGTATGATACGTTAAAAAGATTCTAGCGTACTAAAAATTTATTTCTATTTCAATTTTCATTTAAACAAGGAAGGATGAAAAATAAAAAATGTCAATACTCAGCTAGTCTACAATGCTCTGAATGCACTTGGAGGAGTGCCAATGCCAAGCTGCCTGGCAGAGGCTGCAGATAAATTCAGACTCTTTACATTACACCTATTTGGAACTGAATTCACAATCATTTTAAGCATAAATTTGAAAAGCCAAACTTTATAATAAAAAACCATTATTATTATTCAGATGATGAACCCTATTCATATGGAACAAGACCACAGAGACCACCGACTTGAAATTCAAGCATGCAATCAATATGGTGTTCATTAGAAAGATATAACAGAAGGTAAAGAGAAATGCAAAAGGCAGAGATTGCTTCATAAAAAAGAAAAAATTTAACTAATACATAAATAGCTAAAAATGCTTGAACTTGCACAACATCCTCCTTGAGACTGTTCTACAGACCAATGGTGTAAGGAATACAGGACCTCTGGAACTGAGAAGTTCAAGAGCGAAGCATATTAACTGCATATTGGTGTGCTGTTCAGCAAATCTGGTTGTTCTAGACAGGAAAAGGGGATCTGGGATCAATTGTGAAGGTGAAAGACCTCTGCTAAAATACAACTTATGAAAAATCAACAAACAAGAGACTATCCACTGATGGTCCACGTCATAACTGCTAATATTAGGAAACGGAAACCTACCATCACGAACAACTCTCTCTAAAAGTGATAAATTTCTGGCAAAAGCAGATATCCACATCCGAGAACAGTATTCTAGTAAAGGAGGGATATATGACCTAAAACAGGTAGCACTGATTTTATCACTATTATAAATTTATGAGGCTTTACATACAACACCTAACTTTTGTGTTGAATTTCCTGACACTTTCATTAGATGTTTCTCAAAAGCAAGATGTGAGTCAAAAGTTACACCTAGAATAGCTAAAGCTTCAGACTTAGCAAAAGTATTTATTCATGTTAATACTATATGCAAAACTATTAACTGATTCTAATTCAAAAATAAAAACAACTTAAATAAATTTCATGTGCTACAAATTATACTACAATGTCAAGTACTGTGAACATCAGCCAAGAGTTAAGCCTGTCACTAGATAAGGATATACTGACTCATACCCATTGTTTAGTCTTCAACAACTAGCTTTATAATGAGGGGAAAAAAGCTTCTCAACATTCCTGCCTATTGTCCTGAATGGCAAGTAGTTGCCAGATGTTGGAACAACAACAGGGTGTAAGGCTGTTGCAGTGAGACTTGTTAGAGGATCCTTACATGGGAAAAAGGACTCTATCTCATAGAGTACTAGTGACTACTGTGCCTGAGTCAATAGGCCATAACCGAAAGTCCAAAACTAAAGACAACTACCACCTTCGTATGTGAAGGTTCACTCATATACACCAATGTGTACCTTCATGCTCCCAAATTCAATAGCAGGATTTCCTAACAACTAACGAGAAGATAGAAAGCAAGGTTACTATCATATCTGGTTCAGGAGAAAGCATCCCAGCCACAACCATAGGAAAGGCTTTGCATTTCATGCAATGCACTTCCTTTCGGATGCCTTTCCAGCAGCTGTCCATTGAGTCCTGGGACTGCTCAACAGGCTCGGTCAAGGGAGCGCCTACCTGTGGACAAACCCCACTGACCTCCCGTGGACTACCAGTATGCCTCCTCCCTGGTGCATGGGAGTTTGACAGTGACCTTTGTCTACGAGCGCCGGCAGGACAAGTAGACACCTCCTCCACTAACACTTCAATTAGCACTGACTTGGTCCATAAGGACTTTTGCTGGGGCACTTAAATGTTCCATAGTATGAACTATGAGCCTAAACTTCTTATCAACATGGGCTTCGAGGCTGGCAATGGCATTAGGGTTGGAAGCATGGGGGCTGGATGAAGGAGTAGGTTGAATAGTTAGAGGGCTGGTTAAGGGGGATACAGCAGTAGGAGTAGAAGACAGAACAGGTCAATCAGTTACTCTAGATTGAGGGGTGCACTCTATGCTAGCTACATTCCTAGCTTCAGTTCTAACAGTTGCCTTCCTTTTTCAGGCTCTCTCTAACTATCCAAATGATATTTTCATGTTTTCCACTTCCTCTGATCCCAGTCCCTGGTTTCAATACAAGTCAAGTCAATCGAACAATCTGTCCCCTACTATTGCTACAGATTGTGTGGGAATCATAAGACGTTTTCGTCAACCTAGTTTCACAGCCTTTCCAGCAAACCTGGATACTAGAAGCACTAGTGTCAGACATCATTGGGAAAAGTCGTAAATCGAGAAAAAATTGGTCTAAAATAACCTAAGCTATCTGAAAATAGTGTGAATGCTACCAAAATCAGAGAATGTCACCAAATAGAGACTAAGAACAACCATCTGGCAACCAAATTCAAACCAAAGCTGTTTGAGACAATTGTACCTATCCTTCCCCAAAAGTGGGCTGGGCCTTGTCACCTATACTAAAACAATAAAACGTTACCACAAATTTCAAATTTTTAGCTGCCATACAAGTTAGAAACATAGGCTATGTAATTACTTGGTAAGTTACACATATAAAATCAAAAGTTTTGTAAACAGACAGCTATGAATGTATGATACCTTAATGAACTTGAGTTCCACTAGCATCCCTTCCATGGAAGTACGGCCAGAACACCAAAGTGTGTAAACATTTTCCGACTCCTTCTGAAGCCCTTTGTTTTCTGCAGCCTGCTTACTGTCATCACCTGAAAAATTTGTTTAGATATAAATTCTGTTATGCAAAACTGAAAAGGAACATGCATATCCAACATTAAACGCTAAATCTAAACCTAGCAACAGTGAAAACAAGCATCTTGAATCACTAAATCTAAACCTAGCAACAGCAAAAGCAAGCATCTTGAATAACTAAAAACCATAAAACAAAAACAGACCTCTCATCAGAAAGCAATGGGACACATTCAGATTACTATACGATAACAGCAATCATGCTGATTTATTTTTTCTTTTTATGTGACAATGTACCTGTTGTATGGGTGCCACACACTTGGAGGGTTGCATTATCCTCATCATGAATGGTTTTACACCAGCTTTCCCCTTTACGGGTTTTTAAAGGATGTAAGTTCTCTCCATTTTCTTCCTAGCCAGGCACTCTGCCTAAACGCTTAGTCTGCCTGAGTCTCCACCAATCCACTTTAAACCAATTTCTTGAGTCTACTTCCATATCTATTGCTTTTCTGACTAAATGAACCTACCCTTTTCATCATATGGAATGGAATGGAATATAGATTTTAAGCCAAAGGCCAAGCACTGGGACCTACGAGGTCATTTAGTGCTGAAAGGGAAACAGAGTAGAAAGGTTTGAAAGGTGTAACAGGAGGAAACCCTCACAGTTACACTGTGATACAATTGTTAGGGGAGGGTGGATAGCATGATGGAAGAAAGAAAATATGAATGGAGGTACAGTGAAAGGAATGAATGGGGTTACAGCTAGGAACTGAAGGGATGCTGCAAAGAACCTCAAGTAATGCTTACAGTGCACTGTGAGGTTCACTGACTGCACTACCTTCCTATAGGGTTTTTCACCAAATGTCCCAACCATCTCAATCATTGAGACATCACAAATCTTTTAAGTAATAGTATTCTTCCTAACTATACAAACCTGAGGTCCTTTTTACATTAGGAATTACTTTCAGCAAAGCTGGAAACGGCCATTAAACTTTCAAACAAGGTGGTTAAGTAGTTAACTACTGTCTGGTAAGCGGGAGTCCTGCCTGCCTGGATGTAAACATTCCACTTTGCCTTTCGGCCCAGGTATCAGATTGAAGGATGACATGAGGTGGGCATGAAATGTAATGTAAAGGACCTCAGGTTTGTAAAGTTAGGAAAAATACAAATTACTTTAAAAATTTGTGATTCGTTCCTACACGACAAACAAACCCTCGGTCCTTTATATTAGGAAGACTCACTTGTTGGAGGAGGGAATCTGAATGAGTCTCTGAGCTCTCAGGAGTTTGCCACACCTGGTTTCTCTTCCTGGTCGACAGAGCAAGGAAGAGTACTGTGCCTCAGACATATTGATCAGAGTATAGGAACTGCAAGAGCAATTGTCAGAACTCTGGGCCTTTTCGAATGAGGCAAACATAACCTCATAAGAAAATAGGCTAGGATGAATCCAAAAGTCAGTGACAGTAAGGCAAATATAAGTACTGTACTGGGTTTGTCTTATCGTCAGAGTCTCCTTCCTCCCCTTGCTAGAGGAAGGAGTGGGTTTGCTTCTATAAATCTAATGACAGAAAAATAGAAAGGATGCTTGAAGCATTGACTTACCTGCACTGGCTGCCAGTTCCAGCATGTGTTGGCTCGAATCCCACTCTCTGCCCGAAGGAAGAGATAGAAGGATAAGGAAGGAGGAGGAGGAGAAGCCAGTCACTCATGCAATCACTGTCACTTCCAAACCCAAACACCTTAGGCAAGATGCTACCTGTCCCAATAGAGGAGCTGGGTAAACTACACAACTTGTTGAGCAGCCACCACAGGTCCCAAGGAAAAAGTGTCTGAGGGCTTGTTGGCAATTTTCCGAAGGTAGAATGATGTGAAGGTGGTCTGTTGAGACAACACCCCCACTTTCAGTACCTGAGGAACAAGCAGACTCTTCCGGAATGTGAGGACTGGACCAATGCCCCTGACTTCGTGAGCTCTCAGGGCGGAAGGTACCGGGGTCACCTTCGCCAGCTGCACGATACGCCCTCCTGATTGTCTCACAAAGCCAAAAAGAAATCATGTTCTTGGACACTTCTTTCTTGGACGAGCCAGTGCTAACGAAGACTCATCGACACACAGGCCAGAGATGTCCAGACCTCTTTAGATAGTACCACAGCACTCTAACAGGACTAAGTAGCATCTCGTCTGGATCATTATCAACAAGGTTCTCTAGGGAGGGGATCGTGAAGGACTTGAACCTGGCATCAGGAACTGACAGGTTCTGAGTTTTTGCATCGAGCATTCCTACCTGTCCTACCAGAACTAGCAGTAGAGGCAGGCTGTGGGTCCTCACCAACCACCGGTGGTGATGGCAGTACAGGCCTAGGAGAGCGCTTACACCTCGGTGAATCCTCAGGAGAGCAGAGGTTCACCCAAGCACAACCAAGCAACCCCCTCTGGCGAGCGAGGCCGATCACGCAATCAGGGCTGGCTGGAGTCGAGTGCTCAGGAGCTGCTTGACATGAACTTGTGCCGTCCTCACGACATGATCCAGTCTTCTTTGAGGTTGAAACCTCCTGAGAAGAAGACTGAACAGGGGACCTCCTCTCTGTGGGTCCAGGTGCTGGCAGAAGTGTCGAAACACCTGTGCCTGAACCAGACCGGGGAGCGGATTCGCCAGTGCTGGTTCGGGGTGCCTGAGATTCCGCGGAATCCCAAGCACTCAGCATGATTTGGCTTGGCTGAGCACCCGACACTCCTGAATCTCATACAGAACAACAAACGGGAGCAGTCTCTTCCCGAGCACAATACCAGCCTTAGAAGCGAACTTCTTCAAACTGGTATCGGGAGTGTGGGCCAGGAGACCGCGCACCCGAGGCTCCAGAGACACGAGACCCCAGGCAGGGTATGGGAACCGTATCCCAAGCCCGAGGGCCGGGAAGAAAAGACCCAATGAGAGATCCCACTACCTCCCCTGTGGAGAGGGCAGCCCCTTCGAAGTCTCAAGGCAGGGCTTCTTTTGGGGAGGAGAGGCAACCTCCTCCTTCTTCTTCGACTGACAAGCCTCAGAAGAAGATGGGGAGGAGGCAGCAAACGACAAAGTCGAAGATGAGAACACCTTACAGAACCTCTTTGATTTCTTCTTTGACATCTTCTTCAGGATGGCAGTCAGGTCCCCTATCCAAGAGGGAGCAACAGAAACCACAGGAACAACCTGGTCAGCAAGGGCAGCAGGAGCAGCAGGAACAGCTGGAGCAGCAACAGGAGCAACCAAGGAAAGCTGGGGCAGGAGGCACAACAAAAGCAGACCGGTCAACAGGGACTGCAGAAACAGCTGGAGCAGCAGGAGCAATCAGCACAGGAGGCACAGCAGGAACAGGAGCAGTCTGGACCAGAGGTAGAACCGGGGGCAGGGACGCTGCATACTGGGGTGCCGGAGCATGCATAGCCAACTGGTCCACCACCTCCGGAGTCGTCAAGGTTGGAAAGTGGGTCGATACCATGGAGGGGACCTTGGCGAAAGCTGTTATGGTCACTCTGATCGTAGTAGAGGTGGCAGCAGCATGTGTGACCACCGGAAAACACCTCAGGTGCCCCAAGATACCCTGCACAGATGGAGAGCCCGAGGGCCCTAAGGAAATTCATGCCTCACGATGCTCAGCCGCCAAACCTGAAGAAGCAAAAGTCAGGTGAGTGAGGGGAGACTCCTTTGCTCCAAGGGAAAAATTTACCCCTCGGAGCGAGCGGAGGCCCCTGAGAAGAGGTCGTCCTGATCGCCCAGCCCCCAGAGGGGGAGAAACGAGTAAGAAGGGTTAGCTACCAAAGGCGTAGTTGGAGGCGTATATCCTTCCGATGACACCTTGGCAGCCTTCCTCCTACTCTGTTTCCTCCCAGTAAACTTTGCCCACTGTGCAGGCAACCAAGAGCAACACTCAGCACAAGTCGAATTAGGATTACAGTCAAGCAAGTGGTACAGAGGGCACGAGGGTCAACATCGTAGGGAGAACGGAAGCAGGTACAACCCTTGCCACCAACCCCACGGCACACATGCTTGGGGGGTGACAGCCTTCTGCACAGGATTAGATGATTCATGGGTCTTCATTATTAAAAACAATATCAAACACACAAAAATACAAAACACAATCAAAAACAAGAAAGATACCACCGGGAAAACAACATAACGGCAGTCAGGACAGAGGGGTACCATACATGTCTGCATAGCACAACAGCCTAAGGCAAATTGGAATGTTTACATCCGGGCAGGCAGGACTCCTGCTTACCAGACAGTAGTTAACTGCCTGACCACCTTGTTTGAAAGTTTAATGGCCGTTTCCAGCTTCGCTGAAAGTAATTCCTAACATAAAGGACCGAGGATTTGTATGTCGTGTAGGAACAACTAGCTTTTTTAAGCCTGCTAATACCACATCCATATGTCAATTCCTCACTTATAAAAAGATCTTCCCACTGTACTCCAGCTATGAATCTTACCATTCCAAGGATACACATTTCAAAAATCTTCATTTTCCTTGTCAGTGCCTGTTTCTGCAACATACTGCAGAAATTTTTACTGATTAATCAATATCTCTCTCTCTCTCTCTCTTCTAAAACTTTCCCATCTGTCAAAAGGAGGTTTCTCAACTTCCCTTTCCTACTCATTTGCTTTTTTAATACATTTTGGACCCTGAAAATCTCTGATTACATGTTTATTTTGTAATCCTGAACACCTCTCATGACACCATCTGTCGTATTTGGTACATGTACAGGGTTCACCCCCCAAAACCATTTTCAACTACAACCACATGGCCACTTTCTTGATTGTACATTCTCCTTTGCTTCTTTTCCACTTGACACAAGTTTTATTTGGCTTATAATTATTTTCAGTAATTTCCTTTCCATTCCACTCTCCATTTTTTAAACTTTTCCATCACCTATTCCTCAGATTCTGCTATTAATAATAGTCACCAACATAAAACAGCTCCCAAGGTCTCCTTTTTCCTGCACCCCTTGTAGCTTCTTCAATAATACCAAACAGTCAAGTCCTCAGCACTGACTCTTGGTGAACACGAACATTTATCTATCTAATCCTTCTAATTCACCTGCAACTAACTTCAACTGGATCTAGTGTTATGACAGAGTAACATTACTAGCCTCATGAGTCTTTATGTTAATTTCTGCCTCTTTGACTGTACTTCTGTAGTTGCTTCATTATAAAGACGGCATACGTTGTTGATCTCTCTCTCTGGCATGAAGCCTAACTGACAATTGTTGATTTTCAACAATATTTCTCACTCTTCCTTCCATCACCTTTTCCAATACTCCAGCATTACTAATCTCACTAATTTCCACATAGTATATCCCTTTTCCTTAATATAATAGTATATTACTGTATTATACAATAAAACAGGTAACTTTTACAAAATACAGTACATGTAAACTCATGTAACGCCTGACCTCGCGTATCATGCGACCCACAAATTTTCACCCTTAAAAAATTATTTTATCATGTATCTCCCGTATCATACAAGTTCCTTTTTGATAGACCAAATTACAATAGACTAACTTCTTTTTCTCCATCTCTTTATCTATCCCATCTTCTAGTTAAATACGTTAAAAGAGTAAAAGAGAAAGATAAAAATATTGTAATGTTATACTTGCTGCATAAACACATACAGCCATAAACAACCTAACGAGAAACAGCTGTTTTGCTATGAACAACCGAATCGGATAACATAAGCTGTTTTGCTTGCATTTCAAGCATTGTACAATAGTAAATTACCATAGTTATGTTATAAATGACATTAAGTACAACTGGACTGATATTTTTACATTACACTCTTATTCGCTATGGAGAAACGATCCGCAAGGAAATATACTATTAAATTTAAGCTGCAAGTTGTAGCTGAAGCTGAGAAAGTAATGTTCAAGCTGCTAAAGACTATAAATTACTGTGCATCGGCAACATGGATGAAACTCTCGTAAACTTCGATATGCTCGACTGTAAATAAACTGGAGAGAAAAGTATTTTAATTAAAAGTACTGGGCATGAAAGAACACATTTTAATGTTGTTTTCACACCAATAAGAGATAAATATGTAAAGCTCATATTATAATGACATCAAGTGAAAATAGTGAATGGAATCTGTTGATTTTTGTAAACAAAAACCCTGCCCCAATGAAAAAAATTAATTAGATTTCCAAACCAAAACAATGATCACTTGATCACTACATTTGTATTTTTTAACACAATAGTAATATGAGAATACATACAATATTCTTGGGTACAGTGAAGTAAAGCATAATAACTTTTAGAAGATCCATGGATGAGATGCATGTTTGTTGCGTTTGTATTTTATAATACCACACTAATGTGCAAATATTACATACGCTAATTTTATATCTCGCGTATGATGTGACCCCCTTAAAATTGGCTTCAAAATTAGGTCTTCAAAAATCGCATGATACGCGAGTACATACGGTATATAAATTCTCATAATATATATAATAAACATACATAGTCCACTATCAATGTAATACAAATACTAACTGAATTTGTAGTTCACTATTGCCCCTGGTCTTACGTTACTCGTATACTGTTGTTAAAAGCTCAAATGTTGTGGCTACAAGTGGTTGGAAAGATTACATTCATAAAAGGATTTTAACCTACTAAAAAGTTATTAATTCAAAGTCTACATGTATCCACAATATTTTTGTACTACATAACTAATTATGCTATTATACAACTACTTTTTCCTTTCCAAATAGTAAAGCCTGCATTTGTATCATGGATTAGAATATTCCTCAGATTCAATACTAATAATGAAAATCCAATTTCTGTCAACACTGAAGTTTGCACTTATGCATGAACTCAAATAAATTCAGTACAGAACACAGTCTGTTTCTTATCCATTTTCTAAAACAAACTAACCAACAATCACAACAAAATCACAACCTACCGACGAGAGCGAAGTTATGCTCCAAAAGGCTCTTATGGGTGTTGTACCAAGCATTTGCCAGTTTTTGATTTTTTGATTTGCCCACAATGAAGTTGATGAAGTAAATCACAAGACCAGCAACCATCAACATTTCAAGGTAGAAACTGTCCCAGTTGCTGCGCAGATGAGGTGGAACCTAAGACGATAAATATAGCAGTGCATTACTATAATTAGTTATAATGAAAACTTATTTCATGGAATGACCCAAAGGTCCTGACTTGCAACAAGGGGTGCCCATTTAACAAACATAATTTTCATGATAAAATTTATCATTTGGATACTTACCTGCTGTTAAAGTTAGCTTACATCTCCGCGGTAATAGGCGAGTCGGAATTCAAACAAAAGATTGAATGGCTGCCTGGATGACTGTCTAGTACACCTGTTCTCTACTAAGTGTGTTTCCAATGTTTTAGCTCTGGTCAAAATTCTCCTTGACAGCCCACGAAGTTGTGGGGAGTCTGGGTGGTGTCTAATTTAACAGTAGGTAAGTATCCAAATAATAAACTTTATTATGAAAATTCATATTATTTGGGATGAATCTTACCTACTGTTAAAGTTAGCTGATTCCCACATTGAGAGGAGGATGGTGGGTAGTGCAGCTAGAAAATCCGCTCAATCAGGCTAAAGGTTTCTTGCATGAAACCCAAAACATTCTTACCTGGTCTGGAATCTTTTCTGGTTCTTAATGCCACCAGAAGTTGGATTCCATTCAGGGAGCAAGGCTCTTATACGTGTGCAGCGAAGAGCAGCCGTGTGGTGAAAGCCACTTCAATTCAGCCAGAATGAAACAGATGTGGTTTGAGGGAACCCCTGAGCCCTGGGTCCAAAAACCCTATAAAATGACAACCACTAAAAATAAATACCTTCATGATATAAAGGTACGTTCCTATACAATATATGTACCTTCATGCTCCCCAAAATATTAAAACCTGGGATTTGAAACAAAGAGCCTAAAGGATTGTTCTTTCTTCAGTTGAGAAAGACTACCTGCTACTAGTAGCGGTCAAAGGGCTTACCTGTTTTCAAACACGATTCTGTATACTAAAGGAAGTGAATGGGCATAACCCAACTGCACTTCTACTGCACCACATTAATACCATCCAGAAGCGACAAATTTTCATAACATTAAACACACTCTAATTGAAGGAGAAAGCCTAGGTTCTCTTTTCCAAATACTTAAAAGAGTACCGAAATATTTGAAGAAAAGTCAGACCTATACTCTATGTGGCCTCTCCTCAACTAAATGAGGATACAGCGAAGCGCAACGCTCCAGCAAACGCTCATCAAACTGAAGGAGATCTTCCGATTCAAACTCTTCTTCCACCAGGGGGCAACAGGAGGAGACAGCTGGCGACACAAAGCAACATCTGGCAACAGGAGGCGACAGCAGCCGAGTACCTGCATCGCACCCATGAATCGATGAAAGGAAAACAGGGAAATGTAGTCCGAAGCAACTCGGCCGAGTCCACACGAGTCTGCTGAGTGAAAGAAAATGAGGCGCCAAAAGAAAATGGGAAATGTTGGGAGGGGGGGAAGAGGAGTTACGACAACTCTCTTGCCTAATCTGAAAGCGAGTTAACATACTTGAGAGCATTCCCATACGACATATCCTTTAAAAGCTATGTAGCTAGAATAATATCTAGCTTGGAAACAACAGACAATACTATATCCATGGTAGATTTGGAAAGAGAAACATCAATCGAGACATATGTAAGAGATCTGCCAACAACCAAAGAAAAAGTATGTAAAGAACAAAAAGTGCATTTGGACGCAGAAAGAGGAATAGGCTAGCAGACAAGGATTTAGAATGAGCAAAGGATGAAGAGATTGCTTAAACAATCGACTGAATTCGACAAACATCAGAATTAGTAAAACTTGCTACAGACACATTATTTTTAATAAAACTGTCTACACCTACAGGCAGTCCCCACTTACCAGCGGCATCACTTAATGGCAATCTGGTTTTACGGCGCTTGTCTAGCAATGCCATTAATTGGATTTTTGGCGCCGATCTCCAGTTAACAGCGCCGATCTCCTGTTAGTGGCACCAATCTCCGCTTAACGGCGCCAATCTCTGCTGAGCAGCGACGCTGATATCCAGTTAACAGCGCCATTAAGTGAGTATTAGTGTTATTATCACCGATTTTCTGTTAGCGCCGCTCAGCCGGAAGGGAACCCCTACTGTTAACTGGGGACTACTGCCTATATAATTAGTCTTATAAGTGCTAACAACCTCATCCTAGGTGCCGACAACAGCAGCAGTCGCATATGTATGAAGATTAACGTTCACCAAAATGATCTTTTGGCATCAACAAGACTAAATCATACAAAGACTATGAGCATGAAAAATGGAGGCAGGTGATGGAGGTCACAGAAACACATCACCCAGAGAACTGACTCGGTTCCCTGGTAGCAGACTCTTCCAACTGTTGCAGGGCAGTCCTAGGATCAGGCTACAGATGGGCAAGGGCACCGACATCTTGCCTCTTATAAGGGAATGCGAAAATGATCGCACTCTATGGGGAGATCTGGACCAGTTCCCTAACCAATTCAAACAAACCTTGTACTGACCAAAATAAGGTTTACATCCTGTTCCAAATTCTCAATACGCTTTTCCTGAACAGAAAGGAGAGCGGAAGGCAGAGCTAAAGAGGAAGCCTTAGTACTAACTAAAGGATTAGCAAAGGAAAAAGCCTAGGCTGAGTATGGATAACCTGACCTAACTACAGTAACTGCTTTGCAACCAATCTGCTTCTCTTCTCTTCTTATGCCAAAAAACTTTAAGCCAAAAGACCTTTGAAAATCCTTACTTCCCACACCTATTCTCAAGATCACACTTTATACCATTGCATCCAGCATAAACAGTGTGTATCTCCTAAAGAATCATCATCTTGCTAACACAGTAATCATTCCTACAGAATATGACGTTCTTAACCTTGATTCCAGCAGAGGCATCCTAAGGAAAAATGACAAATTTTTAAATTACTTTGTATTTTTCATAGCTAACAAACTTGCAGTCTTAACATTAGGATAAATCTTCTGGCACCAGCTGGAAACCCGTGAAAAACAATAGAAATTGTTTATGCGAGGCATTGGTGGCATCTGGCATTTGTCATGGGGGAGAGGGAGGAAGAGGTTGTTTTCTTCTTACTACTGCCTTAAGAGAAGGAAGACTCTTTGCTCTCCTTTCCCAAAGCTAGTTTTTCCTTATTGTCCATGTTTCTTGGTTGTGGTTTTTGTGTATACAGGCAGTCCCCATCAGCGATCCAGTTTTTTGATGTTTGTCTAGTGACAAAATTCAGCAATTTTCAGCGCCAATACATACCTAACAAAGGCACTGATAATTGAAAATCAACGATTTTCGCTTATCATCATGCTGTCAGAATGGAAACCCCCAATAACTGGGGACTGCCTGTAGTGATTTTTTTTTGTGTGTGTTTTTTGGCTTTTGATGTGCACACCCAAAACCAAGCTAAGAGTTCCCTTAGGCCTCAGAGGAAATGTCCTGGTGTAGACAACTATCCATGTTCACATTTTCTTGCTCCCTTTGAGACCAATCCCCATTCAACTTGTAGTAGATGCAGATCTAATGCTTGTAACGTAACTAACCCTTGTCCTGAGTGTTGTTCTTGGTCTCCTGAACAATGGAGGATCTTCGCCAAAAAGCAGCACCACAAGAGGAAGTTGGAGGCGCCATCTTGGGAAGGGTTCTCTCCTCCTTCGATGGATGTTTCTCAGGCTCCTCACTGTTCTGCGTCTCCTTTGCCTAGGCCTCTTCCAGTTGCTTCTGCCTCCTTGGAAGGTTTTTCCCCTTCCTTTTCTTCCACTGACTCTTCTTTGGAAGTTTCAGGAGATTTTATTCCTCATGCAATCTCTTCTTTCTCCTGGGGAGGGGGGTGTTCCCCTCCTGGGAGTGTGAAGGGAGTGCCATCTTGTTCCTGTTCCAGGTTCAGATGCACAGATGCTGGTTATTTGGGCCTCATTAGGCTTGTCAGGGGTACCAACCTTAGATGGCCTGTTATCCCACTTCGTCTCTTCTTGCGTCCCCGTGTCTGCCGGCATGACAGTTCCTAGCCCTCTTGGCCTACACTCTGCTGGTTCTCACACTGTTTGCCCTCGTGCAATGCCTTTAGTCCTTCCAGCACATCATCTTGGGTCACCTCCCGTTCAGGCTACGACGGTACCAACAGTTCCTGTTCACAATTTGTCTGCTCCTGTGACATCAAAGCTATTTTCGGGTTCTGCTATGATGTCAATTGCTGCTGCTCCAACTGCGAACTCCCTCATTCAGGCTATGTTTGACACAGTCGACTTGGTCTGTCAACAGAGGCACAGACATGTTCTTAAGAGAAAGCAAGATATCTTTTGTCTTCTTCATCCTCTTCGTATTCTCCTCCTGTTTGTTCCGATTCTCGCCTCAAGAAGCAAAGGACTATCGCCTCTACTTCCTCATCTTCAGACCATGTCTGTGACTCTCCCGAACATGTACAAGTTCCCGTTGGAGATGTGTCTCACCCGTCTGCCTCTCGCCTTCGAGAATCTTGTTCTGAGAAGAAAGCTACTATAGTTCCTTCTTCTCCAGTTTGTCTTATGCAAGTTCAGAGAAAAGATGATAAGGCAAGAAATCCTGGGTGTGTATTTTTCAAGAAAAACCTGGGTGTGTATTTTGCATAGCTAACAAACCTGTTTCTTTAACCCGGGCTGGAAGAAAACTAACTACGTCACAGGGTTGAGATTAGGTCGCTGGCCTCTTCCTCCCTCTTCCCCGTGACTGATGCCAGATGCCACCAATTCCTTGCATAAACAATTCCTATTGTTTTTTACCAGTTTCCAGCTACTGCCAGAAGATTTATCTTGTACTATGATAGCAGCAAACAGCCATGAATTACCAATAAGCGCCTATACACAGTGGCGGAAAGGAGAATTCTGACATGAGCTAAAACATTCAAAACACACCCAGTGGAGAACAGGTGCACTAGACAGTCATCCGGGCAGCCATTCGATCTTTCATTTGAATGTCGACTCGCCAATCGATGCGGAGATATAAGCTAACTTTAACAGTAGGTAAGATTCATCCTAAATAATTCATATTAAGAAACTGGATTTATAAGACTACTGTATTATACAAAAATCTAAAATTCTCTCAAATCGGTACTTCTGAGCATACCTCCAAGCAAGGGAACAAATCAGAAAACCAGTATTTAAGTACTTTTAACTAACTTCAATATATTAAAATAAAAAAAAAAAACAAATATCTACCCTACTTACATTAGCAATAGTAATCTTGGGTTCTTCTTGAGCCTTTGACTGCCGTGACCCTTGCATTCGATCAATGTTATAGCCTATGAATTCTTCTTCATCACTGAAATGGCTGAATTCATCGCTTTCTTCATCCTGTATATAGTAAATAGAGCAAAATACAATACTAGAGAAAATAGACAATCAACATTATTCAATAAAAATAATAAGAAAACTTGCACCAACACAAATCAAGCTCGACCAACATGACTGAGGCATTTTATAAAAATTACATTTTTATGATAAAATAGCTACAGTTTCAGACTTACATAGCTACAGTTTCAAACTTGTGCGGCAGCTTAAATTCAAATTTTGCAGTAGCATTTCTTATGTGTCAGTACAGACAACTAGTTTTGCCCACTAACGAGAATATCAGAAACGGCTTAGCAGACAACCTCTTTCTGTTTATGCCTTATGTCCATCCGAGGGGAGGAGGGAGGGCTCCGATCATGTAATTACTTGGTAAGTATACATAAAACTATTTTATCATAAAAATGTCATTTTTATACAAGTAACTTACCAAGTAATTACATAGTTGAATTCCACATTGGCAGGAGGTGCGATACATAGACATATTCTATTCCAAAACATTAAGTCATGTAATGAATTCGAACTCCAGGTACATTGTGGCCCCTGGCTTCCTAACAACTCGGCACCTTACTACGAGGTGAAGAGATAGTAGGGGAAAATCCTATGCTTCTTTCCGCTACAGCATGCCAGTTATTAATAATGATCACAAGGTAATACAAAGATTTTAACTTTAAACTTTCCTCAAAAAACAAAGAGAGGCAAAGATCGATTAAACTTCAAGTAAGTTGACTGTAGAATGGATGTAAGGGGTATATATTACCTAAAGGGTGAAGAGGTAGAAGCTGTTCTGATGTCTTTAGCTTTCACTTAAAAGGAGGTAAAATGCTCTCCTAAATCTGAGTGTCTTAGACATCAAGTCCATTAGGATAAAGGACAACACACTCTTCATCGGAGGACAAGAGGAGGTATTGCCATAACCCCATAGGTTACGGGTGGCCCTTGAACTTCCAGTCCCTTTCAGGTAATACCTGAAAACTCCAACTGGAGAGAGAACTCTCTATTCTTCCCCCGAGTTAGTGAGTGCTTCTGGCCGCTCAGAGCATGAGCTGCTGCCGGGCGAGCTAGGAGCTGGGGGGGGGGCTGGCTGGCGATCCAGGAAGTCAAGAATGTCCGTAAAGTTCTTAAGGGAGAAAAAGCAGACACAGTTCTTGGATGGTTCCCCGTTTAGGCTAAAAAACCAAGGGTAAACGACCAAACCGTGTCTCTTTCTTCCTTGCTTGGATGTGTCAAGGACTTGAAAGGTCGAAAGATAGGTATGACAAAAGAACTGGGTCACTAAACTTACACCTGAATTAACCTAAAAGGTTCAGAGGTCTGAAACAAATCCTAACTAAACTTACACCTGAGTTAACTCCATAAGGCCCCATCATAAAGTTAGTGCTTATAGCCACCTTATGAATGAAAGGATTTGCTTCAAATTTTTACCACTTATTCTTAAACTAATACTGAAAATTCTCACAAAGTTAAAATTTTAAAATTCGACTTCTAAGTTTATTTTTTTTATTTAAAAAAAATTCTTTAAATTTTTCAGAAACATGCAAAAAAAAAAGATAAGTTTCACTAAAAAATTAATTTCCCTCTGACACAATCAAGATATATACAACACTCTGTAAAAGCCTCATCGAATTTGGTTGTCCTCTTGGAGATATAAGCATTTATTTTTGAAAAATCAACAAAGAAAAAAAACTTAGGCCTATTTTGTAATAACTATGAAACTATGAGTTAGAATGCTGATTTTTGCACTAAAACTATTTTGTCATTAAGAAATAAGCCCTGAAATTTACAATATAATAAAATCAATAGAAATGTCCTCTCTTTGATTTATATGTTACCTAAAATTTGCATGCATATATATATATATATATATATATATATATATATATATATATATATATATATATATATATATATATATATATATATATATATATATATATATATATATATATATATATATATATATATATATATATATATATATATATATATATATATATATATATATATATATATATATATATATATATATATATATATATATATATATATATATATATATATATATATATATATATATATATATATATATATATATATATATATATATATATACATTCTTCAGGACTCACTGCCTAAATTTAGCATTCTTATTAGTCAACAAAAACAGCCCCAACTCACTCACATCCTGACTAAGGCTTCAGAGGGAATAACCGAGAGAAAGATTAGTGGATACACCTCACTTGAAGAGCATCCCCTAACTAACTCCCACCCCCGCCCTGGAAAAAAGCTGGCCTAAAACATTCTAAACAGCTACCCTTTCTTATCAGTAAAAAGTTCTGCTAGACAGCAACATCTATCTATGAAAACATCATTTATTTCTAAAAAAATTCTATTTACTTTTTTTGTTACCACGAAACCATTACCTCAACAACTGCTTCTTCTTCTTCGTCATCTTCCTCTTCCAGTCCCTGTTTCAATGTCGGAGAACTGCCGCCACCCGTCTGCGGTGGTACATCTTCCTCCTCTTCCTCTTCTTGACCCTCATCAAAAGTTTCGAATTCGGCAAAGTCATTGTCTTCAAACTCTTGTGCAGCTGCAAGGACGGCGCATATGATGCTTGCCATCAACAGGCATCTGATGAGACATTTCATCTGAAAAATATGCACAGTACAGTCTATATAAATGGTATAAAAAGTTTCATAAGAGCCAGAACACAAACATTTTTCTTACCACAAACTATGAATATGAAACAAGGGGAAACAAGAGTGATGATTTTAAGTTATTAATGTATTAGGTAATTTACCAGGAGAAAATCAAAGTACATCAAAACCTGGAGACACTGAACTATCTGATACTAGGCTCTGTTCTTTCATTGTTGAAACTGCTACCCGTTATTATTATTATTAAAAAGAGTTTAACCAGACCACTGAGCTGACTATCAGCTCTCATAGGGCTGGCCCAAAGGATTTGGATGAAATGACAGGTCTTGGCTAGAAGCCTAGCACCGGGACCAAATAGGTCATTTGGTAGTGTGATGAATGAATGAAAATTTAAGTTAAAAATTGCACAAAGGCATACCCTCTCATACTGGAACACACTCACACAACAAATACATTCATACATTTGTTTCCATACATACTCACTAAAAGGGTACACTAAAATTTAAAATAAATTAAGCAAAACTTCAAAATTTAGTAGTTTTAAAATTCATTAGATGCCTAAGGGTTTTCGTATTTCCATTATTTACTTTTTATATTTTAACAACTAAATCACCGCTCCTCATTAACATTAAAATTGGTATTACTGAAAATGTAATAGATTCTGACAAAATTTCCTTCATTGATCTATTTCCAAAATTTGATAATCGCTGCAGGTTACATTTTGGACAGTCACACAATACATGTTTGACAGTTATCAACTCTTTGCAATCTGGGCATTTGGGAGGAGGGCCACATGGACTGTTCATTGAGTGTCCATGTGTCAAACGGGTATGGCCTATTCGAAGACACTTCAGAATTATCTGTGTCTCTCTCTCTGATATGATGAACTCCATTTTCCAACACTGGATTTTGTGTTTTAATTTATTATTTTCAGGTTCTTCATTCCATATTTTTTGCCATTTACTTACAATGATTCTTTTTATATATCTTATATAGTCACTAATGGGGATGTCTACATTTGCTCATCATGTGAACTGCTTCTTTGGCTGCTTTATCAGCCTCTTCATTTCCCTAAATCCCCACATGGGCAGGGGATCCAACATATTTCAATATTTTTCCATTATTACACAATTTATGGAATGAAAACTTAATTTGTTGTTTAATATTTTTTTTATTATAGCTTTGAATGGCTTCTATAGCGCTTCTGGAATGCTATAAATCACAAAATTATTAAATGAGGCTTCTTTAATTATTTTTATGGCTGATGCTATTGCACATAACTCAACTGTAAATACTGAGGCCATTATCTGGTAAAGAGAACTGATACGTTTTGTCTGGGGATACTGCAGCATATCCCACTCTGTATTGTGACTTAGATCCATCAGCGCATATTGTGTAATGTGGACCTTTTCGGATTATATGTTCTACTATATGTTGTCTATGGTGTTCTGGGGTATATGAATAACTTTTTGATAAATATTTTAAGGGTGTACAAATTCTCATTTTATTCATTATCCAAGGAGGAGGTAATTTTGCTATTAAAGGTAACTGTATATTTATATTTAGCAACTCAAACAATCTTCTGGCTCTAATTGGGAAAGGAGATGGATGATTGTTTATGAACACATCTCTTAATACAAAAATTTTTTGGTTGGGGAATCATTTGTCTGAATTCTCAGGGCACTCTTCATTGTTACTAGTTCTTTATGGAGAGCGAGAGGTAGTTCACCAAATTCAACCTTGTAAAGATGACTTCTGTGATGATCAAAAAGCTCCTGAACATATTCTACAGCCTTCATTATGAACTGGGTCTAACGTTTTCAGCATTGCATCTGATAATCAATGATAGACAGCACTGTTGCTTTATACAGTACGGTAAGGGTATGTCTATCGGCTCCCCAAGTAGTGTTCGATAGTTTTTTAATTAGGTTTAATGCTCTTTTGCATTTTGATTTCATGTATGTTATGTGGGCTTTCCAGTTCAAGTGAGTATCAAATACTAATCCCAAAAATTATGCTGTTTGGCAAATTGGAATGGAAAGATTTCTGATTTTTAAATCTATTTCTTCACCTTTTTTCCACTTTTTATTTTTAGAAAACATTACTGCTTGAGTTTTTTGTATAGAAAATTTAAAGCCTACAGATGAGGCCCATTCATCTATTTTTATTATAGTTTTACCAATGATTACTCTGCAAGTTTTATGCAAGATGCTGAATAATATATGACAAAATTATCCATACACAAGTTACTTTTAATTCTGATATGTAGATTATTACTGCCATAATTTATTGCTAAAGTAAAGAGTGCCACTAAGGACATTTCCTTGAGGAATACCATTTTCAAGTGGAAATGTACTTGACAATACAGTATTGGGAAATGATCACTTGTATGCAAGTCATTAACTGTATTCCAGTCCAACCTGTCTACTATGTTTGTTGTGCGTAGTCGATTGGGGAAAATGTTCCATGTGTTTTAGAAAAATATGTGTTGATTTCATTATCATTTATACAGCACATGTCATATGAATCTATGAATTCTTCTATTTTACTTCCTGCTCTATTTGAGTCTGTATAATTACAGTCCCAAGTAATTCTTTAAGTTTGTCAATGTCATAATTTTTATTAGGTTGGTTGTAAGAATTACAAATTACATGATTATCATTTTTTATTCGAATTTTAATACCTGATATTTGCAAGTCAGCGATGTTTACAGGTATATTGTCACAAACTACTTTATGTACATACATGGCTGTACCTAAATTTCCTACTTCCTCTCGTGATGTTGATGCTACGGTATATTTACCTATTGTTGACACAGTTTTGTTGGCATGCTGTAAACATAATATCATTGGTTCGTATTCTTTTAATAACCGTTCTACTTCTCCTATGTGTAATCTGGTCTGTAGACCATTTACGTTCCATTGTATACTATAGCTACTGAAAATATTTTGTTATAGCAGTTGAGTTTTGCTCTTTTTGTATTATCAACCTGGTTTTTTCTAACAATTTACTCATAACATTCATTTGTTTATCTTCATAATATATTAAGTGCTCGTTGCACATGCAACCTTTTTCATGGGTGCTTAAATCAGTGGTTTCTTTTTTTCTATATTTCATAAAATTTCTTATGTCTGTTAAACTATCTTTGTTATGTTTTTGTTGTTATTGCACAATGCAATGAAACAATCATTACATCCACATGTGTTATGTATATTTTTTCTTTATTTGTTCTTGTTGTACCAATTATTGGTTATGGGGTAATCTCTTCTCCCTTGACATTGTCATTGTTATCTATGGTAATTGTTCTCTTCCAATTCAGTGTTTTGGATATCTGTGTCCATAGGTTTGACTATTATTTTAGGAGATAATGATATATTCTTAACTTGTTTTTGTTGCTTCTTAATATCTTTTGTCTTTGGTTTGACCGATGTTTCTCTAACAATTGTTGGTTTCTTTGTTTTGGGTGGTGGTCTTTCCAAAGGCCTTTTTTTATCTTTAATTTCCAGCCTATCACGACCCTCCTCTGTTGTAATTCGTAATTTGGGATTTATGGCGATTTACCTGAAGGATTTTGTTTCATTTTGTGGTTACTTCTCGATCAACAGCATCCTTCTGTGTTATTTGCATTAATATTTCAAATGAATTTGATAAAATGTTATCCATATCATTTGTACCTGTTTCTTTATTCTTTACCACTTTAGTTTTTTTCCCTTGAGCATTAATTTCTTCTTGCAATTTACTTTTCCGTGCTCCGTTGCTCCTATTTCTATGCATTTTTGTTTCATTGTCGGTTCCTGTTATTGAAGAGTATGTACATTTCTTGGATGGATCTTGAATTCCTCTCACTTTTAATTCCAACTTCGCCTCTTTTATAGACATCCCAGTTCTTTCTTGTAACATTTTCAATTCCGTATTGTATATACAGTACATATATTCTTTGGACCTTGCATGATGATCTTGTCCACAGTTTACACATTTTGGCTCACTACATTTCCATTGTGTGGCATGTTCATCAGAACCACAATAAGCACAAATAGGTTCATTTCGATAGTTTTTCTTCGTGTGTCCATATTTACTACAATTTTGACATTGTAGTGGCTTTGGAACATAAGGTCTCAGTTCTCTATTTTGGCCCAAAATTTTTATTTTTTGAGGTAGAGCTTAACCCTTAAATTTTATTTTTGCAATTCTTAAAGGATTTTGACAAAGGAAAAATCTATTTCTGGGGAGGGGCCCGTGTCACCTGGTGAAATAATCCATTCAGCACTTATTTCTAGGTAATTCTGTTGCTAATTTCACCGGCTGACACGGGTCCCCGATCCAGAAAATACTTTATTATTTGGTTTACTTGGTATTACATACACCTCACAATCTTGGACTTTGGTATACTGTATCTCATTTTAAGAGAGTCTAAGAGCATATTCTTATCAACCAGTTTGTCATTTTCAGGAAGTACAATAATACCCTGAATGCTGTTCACAGTGTCTCATGCTTCTTTACTTTTACATTCACACTGTTGATACTTTTTATGGATAAATAGTCTTCTGACTGGTTTTTTGTTGTGGATTCTATAAGCCATGTCTTTATTGTCATTTGTCTGAATGACATTTCTGCCATTGAGTGTCTTTTTAATGAGAAGTTTCCAACTTTAGGGCTGAAATTTGTTAGTTCTGTTTCCCTGGTTAGAAACCTTGACCAACTTCCACTCCCAAAGAGGGAGTCGAATTGAGTCAAGGTTGGGTCGTCACGATATTTACTTCTTTTGGATTTGTTTTGTACTGGAGCATAAGGTTCCAGTATGATTACATTAGGATTTTTTATTTTTTTAAAGAAAGGTTATTAGAGGAGGTCCCAGCGGTTGTCAACTGTGCTGAGTCGCTACCATCAAAGGGCCCAGGGGTACTTGAATCTTTATTGTCACTTATAAAGATTTGAGGTAAAAAAAAAAAATTAACCTCAAACCTTAAAAAGATATCTTCAGCTTTTCATGGGGTTTTATTCTTCCATCAATGGCACAAGCGAGAACCGACTCCCAAATGTCGCGTCCCTACCTTACACCACAGGGGATGGCACAACATGATTAGAGTGGCCTAAGTGTAAGCCCGACCCGCTTGCTAGGAGCGAAGGTATTACGAGAATCCTATCATCCCCACTCTAATCATGTCATGGGCAAACAGGATAGAATGCCGAGAGTCCTATCCCAACACCAGACACCCCTGGAGTCCATGGTCGAGACCTAAAGAATAGTTCCGCCTGATATCTCTCAGGTCCGAACATTATAGGGCAGTTGATAGTCCTACCACAGTTCCCACTATTTAGCTTTGGATATAAACCCAAGTTATGATATCTTTTCCTGTTTATCAGGACCAATATATTTTTGCAAAAGTGGAAAATTCCACAAAAATTAATTCAAAGAAATATATAATAGTATATGGGACTCTTGGACTCAAACCCGGGAACAGATTCCTGGGGTTCAAGAGCCCCCTCACCACGCCAAGGTGGTTCAAAATCGAAGGGGTTCCTTCCCTCAAACTTCACCCACTGCTCAGCCAACCAGGAGCAACACTTGGCACAAGTAGAAACTCTAAAACACACATGCCCCCTTCAAGAGGAGTAAAGGGCATACGGGCCCACGCCAACATTAGATCTGAAGCTACTACATTTCTTCCTGCCAACCCAAGGCACAGGCACTGGGGGAAAGTGGGCTTACAAGACTTATTACCTTCGTGAGCTTGCATTCCAAACATACAAAGGAGAAAGAGAAAGATCCCGTCAGGAAAAAACAACTCAAAGGATGTCAGGGCAGAGAGGGAAGAAACGCTTCTGCACCACACGATGGCCAGAAGCAAATTTGGAATGTTTACATACGGGCAGGCGGGACTCCTGCCTCCCTGATGGTAGTTAACTGCCTAACCACCTTGTTTTTAAGTTCAGTGGCCGTTTCCAGCTGTGCTGTAAGTAATTCCTAATGTAAAGCGACCGACGGTTTGTATATCGTGTCGGAAAAATTGACTTTTCCTATAATATTTTGGTTGCTTATTAACAATTTACCGTTACTTTTTGTTGGTCGACTGCAATTAACCTGTAATTAACATCATAACTCATGTTTTTGTATGCTGGCCATCTTGGAATGGTAGGCTATAGAGGAGCTTTGGTAAAAAGTGGAGTTTCCTTCACCAGGGGTTCGGGGCAGATTGACACGGCCTGCTAGGTTAGGTTAGGTTTGATTAAGGTTAGTTAGGTTACTATAGTTCCTTTTATAATAGGTTTCCTTAGCCAATCACTTCTTAAACATACGGCTCCCTGATGACTTGCGCATGCACGGAAACATTCCATAACATCAACATGGCAGTCCGCTCTTTCTCCCTGCGATTTCCCCCACCAAAAACCCTGCGTTCCCAAAGGTTTCCCACCCATGATGGTTAGAGATAGGTTAATGATAATTGGCAGACAATAAACAACAAAACCTCATTCATTGGCAACACTAAAAGAATAGGAAAAATAAATTTCGAAGGTAATAGTCTGTGCGGAGTTACCCTGCAGTTTTACGTAAACAAACCTAACCCTTCATAGTATGCCAGAACCTTACCTAACCAAACCTTGCCTCCCTAACCTCACTCCTTACCTAACCTTCCTAACCTCACTCCTTACCTAACCAGACCTTACCTTCCTAACCTCACTCCTTACCTGACAAGACCTTACCTTCCTAACCTCACTCCTTACCTAACGAGACCTTACCTTCCTAACCTCACTCCTTACCTAACCTAACCTCACTCCTTACCTAACCAGACCTTACCTTCCTAAACTCACTCCTTACCTTCCTAACTTCACTCCTTACCTAACCAGACCTTACCTTCCTAACTTCACTCCTTACCTAACCAGACCTTACCTAACAAGACCTTACCTTCCTAACCTAACCAGACCTTACCTTCCTAACCTCACTCCTTACCTTCCTAACTTCACTCCCTTACCTTCCTAACCTCACTCCTTACCTTCCTAGCCTCACTCCTTACCTTCCTAACTTCACTCCTTACCTTTCTAACTTCACTCCTTACCCAACAAGGCCTTACCTACCTAACGTCACTCTTTACCTAACAAGACCTTACCTTCCTAACCTCACTCCATACCTAACCAGACCTTACCTTCCTAACCTCACTTAGGGCGCTGTGCCCTGACCTGGCCGGGGGGATTTCGCCCCTTCTGGACCCCCCGGTAAGTAATACTGCACGCAGGAGACGATGGACTTCAGCACAGCCTCCTCTCGGAGGCAGTCCCGTCATTCTGCCAACTACCCTGACAGGAAAATGGCCTAAGCTGGCCAATCCGACGGCTTTCTTAACCTAAAAAAGAAATCTGGTCCCTGAAAAAAAAAAAGACTGAGATCTACGAGAATGTGGAGTTAAGTCTGAAGCGTAAGACAAAAAGAAGCACCGATCACGGCTACGAAAACCTTGACGTGCAGACGGATTTCTCCTCCCCGGGGCTGAAAGATAAAAAAAAAAACGAACCTTTCGAATTAAGACTGATCACAACGTCCTCAAGTCCTGCGCACCGGTGGCGAGGTTCGACATCCAACTGGAACCTCACGCTCAAATTAGGTTCTGACACTTGGTCGGCTTCTTATCACGGGGTTTTACCTCCGCCGTGGTCAAGTTCCACCGTCTTCCAGATGTACACACAAATGAAAGTTGTACCCACCACCACAGACAACTTCACCCTCTTCTTCTTCTTCCCTTTCTGGGTGGCGATCCCGGTGATGCAATTGGGCGCAGACGTCGAGTCATGGAAGGTCGTGACTCGAATTATTATTCATCCTCAGAGTTCTGTTTGATTGTAGGCTTAGGATGGACGCCAGACGGAATGTGGAAATGTGTGGGTGATACTATTTATTCCGCGGAAAGTGGAAGTGTTTCACAGCAAACATTTGATCTTTACACCTTTTCCCCTTGTCTAAGCCTACGATGTATTTTCCATTTCAATATTTGTCACTTGTCTTGCTTATGTGTGTATAATGCTATTTATTCCACGGAAAATGGACGTGTTTCAAAGCAAACATTTGATCTTTACACCTTTTCCCCTTGTCTAAAAATACGATGTATTGTACTTCCCATTTCAATATTTGTCACTTGTCTTGCTTATGTATGTATATTACTATTTATTCCACGGAAATTGGAAGTGTTTCAAAGCAAACATTTGACCTTTACACCATTTCCCTTGTCTAAACCTACGGTGTACTTCCCATTTCAATATTTGTCTCTTGTCTTGCTTTCTCAATAAAAATCTACCATATCATGTAGGGGTAATAGTACACCCCTATATTGTTAGTCTCCTATATCATTTCACACTTGCACAAAATAATAATTCCTCTAACTCATTTCTTCTGAACATTTTCCTCAACCAGACAGACGCACCTTATACCCCCTGGTCAGCCACTCAGCAACAGTATACAAAACAAAAATGGATGTACTGAAATGTGGAAGTTATAGAGTGATTCGACCCCTAGAGTATGGAGTGAAAATATTGGAAAAGGTACTGAAGGAAAGGCTAAGAAAAATAGTTAAAATCGATAACTGTGGATGTGGCTTCCTGTCAGAGAGATCAACAACTGCAAATGCTGTCTTTGTAATAAGGCAACTACAGGGTAAATACCAGATGAAGAGGAGGTTACACTATATCTGTGTGTGGATCTTGAAAGGGTATTGGACCTGAGGACCGAGACAGATACTGTAATGGGTATTAACAACGCAGAAGGTACTAAGAAGACTCAGTAAGCTAGTGGTGTTACTCTACCGTACCACTAGATTAAGAGGGAAGACAGAGCAGGTGTCTCAGTAGAAATTAACATACACATGTTGGTATCAATCGAGGATCAGCGCTGAGCCCTTTGTTGTTTAGCATAGTAATGGATGAAGCTACGATGGAGTGTAGAAAACGAGGATCTTGCGAGCTACTTTCTGCAGAGAACTTTGGGCTAACAGCAGAATACCAGGAAAATGTGGTGGAAATGATGTAATATATTTTAGATGCCTGTACTACACGAGGAAATGGAAGAGGAGGAACATTTCTTTCACCTTAGAGACACACTGAGGTTAATTGCAGCATGACTGAAATGGCAAGAGGGAGCTAAACCAGTAGTAAATAAAAATGTTCATTGATAGAGGGAGCAAAGATTTATGATGGGTACATCATCTGTGGAGTAGATACAGATGTACTGACAGGGAAAATGGAGGAGAATTTGAAAAGATGTGTGTGACTATAGTGTCAAAATTCATGTCCAGAGTATAGTGAGAGGATTATACGAAAAATGAGGAATTGGCGATAGATATGGCGTCTAGAAGTTGGAAAAAAGACCAAGATGGTTTGGACACGTGATGAGAAGGGATGAAAAACAGGTGGTTATAAGAACTCGAGTTATTTGCTTGGCTCTTTATTGAGAACAACAATGAACGGAGTCTGAAAGTACACAAATGAGAGGTATTCAAATATCTGCTAATTTAAGTATGCATTAAAGATATGAAATAATTAACTCGACATTGTTAGTGAATAGATGATAAATGTAGTCACTTAATGCATACAAGTTTCTATGTCAATATCAATTACAATCATAATATGCTTTAAACAGGTATGTGATAAAATTGCCAATATCTAGGGTAACCTAGTTACACATACCTGTTTAAAGCACATATATGAAGTTTCTTAATAAGGGAACTAACTCCACAACATAGTTATCTGTATAAACAATAAAGGGAAGTAACCGTTCAGGTAGCATTGCCCATAATCGTATATCTCCCCCCGAATCTTTTGTAATACAATGGAACGAAGGCTGTTTTGCGGAGGCATGAAACAACAAATGCGATGTAGTGATAGTGACTGGAGTTCGACACGAATGACATGGAATATATAAAAAAAGGAAACGTAAGATTGAATCAAAACACAGCAAGGCATTCTCTGCCTGAGGACATTAGTTCTTGATAACATAGTCAGCGTGCCACGTGGGCTTTTTGGTCTGCTGAGTTGATCTTTTGGGGTGGTTCGGTCTGCTCTGGACTCAAAGGATTAGCTGATCCGTGGGTGGAGAGACATTACGTACTGTGGTTGTACTTGTAGGTGGCACCTCTATCGGCATGTCTGCAGTTAGAAGAGGCAAATCCCTACGAGGAGAACTGGTGACATCACAACTAGGTGGAGTTGTTTTAGCTGATCTATGTTCTGTGCTCCGAGGTGTTGCTGAGGGCGTTGGGTTAGATGATTGTCCTTGGGTGCAATGGTCTTCCTGCTCCATAGGTCAAGGCGTGTGGAGCTTATGCGATCTGATGTCCTTGTAAACAGACTGTCACAGACAGTGAAGGTGTAGGGTACACTGGGATGAAACGTCGTAGGAATTTTCTGTTTCCGAGTGTGACCAGGCCTGATCCATCCACACGAACTACATACTGGTCAAACTGACGGACCTCAGTCACAATTCCAGTTTTGTCCCATTTCAGTGGGGGTGGACCTGTCTCGTTCTGGATACGCACATGACACCCTACGATCAACGCAGGTAGTCGTTTTGTATGTTGCTCTAGACTCTCTGCCACTTTTATGTGGCGCTGCCTCACTCAATGTCAAAGTGTCGTGCCAACTGCCAGGTAGCGTGTAGTTGATAATGACCAGGTGGGATTAGTGGGAAGTCCCGAATAGGACGGCCGAATACACGCATTACTTTGAACAATTTGGTGTCTCTATCTGGTGTGTTTCTATACTGTAAATGGTCTATTGGAAGGAGTTGGTCTCAAGACTTCCTTGTAGTCTCATACTGTCCATTGTAAGGCGTTTTACGGGTTTTACCCCAACTTCCGCGCAACAGTTACTATGTGGAAAGGCCACTGACGATAACTGATGTATGTACTGCTGGCGGCTGCCGCAGTCAAGCAAACTTGAAGCGGAGAGTTTTCCAGCCTCCTTTGCTTCGACGAACTTGAATACCTCTTCTAAACTCATATCTTGATTGGGGTTACCGAGTAAGTCCAATTGGATCTCAGTCATAGAGCCCCTTAGTAAGAACATCACGAAGGCTGGCATCTGTATAGTTCACGCCAGTGTTACTGTTCTGACACTGAATTATATATTTACATACAATGGCTTGGCTTCGTGTGCGAGCAACGAAACTTCGTACAGTCTCATCACGATCTTGTCGCATATTTGCCAAATTTACTCTGGCAACCATTTGGTTTTCTTCCTTAATAGCCAGTGTTTTTATGGCTGCAAGCACTTCATCAACCGTTTTTTTTTTTTTTTAGTAAGCATCTCCAGATGATCAAGGTATCTAGAGAAAGAGGTAGTGTCATCCACACTGAGCGCTGTGGTAACACAAACCAAAATGTGATTATTACCCGTTTGTTTTTTAAGTCTCACAGTAATAAAAATAACTTCGAAAGTTTAAACGAAAGTGTGGGATTTTTGTTGCACTCCTGATACTGATACTGACAATGGTTAACAAATAAAAAACAAGCCGTAATTAAAAACTTCTTCTTCGTCCCGATTAGCTATCTATGATGTCACTCTGGTGACGTCACTAAGCTCCGGCTCATTTACACCATGCTCGTCATCTGTCAGTTGTCAAAGTGGGAAGGAGGTCTTTTTAACTGTGTTGACATTTTAACACAGCTAAATTATGGTGTCTTGTGCTATTGCTACGTGCCGCGTAAATCAGAAAAACATAAGGAAATTTGTGTATGACGTCTTCATCCGTTTAGCAGACTAATTCCCTGGTGTAAAAGGGGCGTGGCTTATGCAGGCGAGTGCCAGGGCCGAGACGAGATGCCGGCTGGTCAATTTCCTTCTGCTCCACATGCAACCAACTTTCTTATACTCAACTTGCAGATGAGCACTTAAGCTCTTTTCTAAGGGTCCCGTCACAACATTCGAGGAGCTGTATGACTTTATCTCTACTTTCCAGTTTTATTGCGTTGACGTATTCATTCTATCTTGACTGGAGTATGCCCAGTCCTCACTTGTAACTGCGTTCATAAGAACTCGGACTATTTGCTTGGCTCTTTATTGAGAACAACAATGAACGTAGTCTAAAAGTACACAAATAGGTACTCAAATATCTGCTAATTTAAGTATGCATTAAATATACTAGAGTATATTTAAAGGACCTTGTGCTTAGGCTATCAGAGAAACACATTTAATGTTCTTGTCCAGTTCTTAGACGAGTTTGGTGTAATTTGTTAATACTAGTTTCGTCATTCCACATCCTTCTGCCATTTATTCAGAATGCTAGACAGAGAGATGTGACAATCATTCATGGGAGTATTCAAGCATGACCTAGACCATCTTTTAAATCAAAGTTTAACCAGATAACCTGGTTGACATTATTAATTCACAGGCTTGGCCAGAAAAGTTGTCCCTGTTAATTTCAATAATCTCTAATACATAAATTTTTAAAAAATCAACATACTGTTAACACGAAAATTGACATTTTTGTTTCATACGCTTGATATTCGATGCCGACTGTAAACTGGATGATCACACAAACATTTTTTAAAGTGAATGCCTCTCAGTATGCCAGGATAGGGTCAACTGTTAACATGTTGAATGGAATGGGATATAAAATTTAGGCCAAAGACCAGGCACTTGGGCCTATTTGGTTATTCAGTGCTGAAAGGGACACTGAAACTAAAAAAGTTTGAAAGGTGTAACGGGAAGAAAACCTCGCAGTTACAGTGAGACAGTAAATTGTTACTTACTATACAGAATTTAGGCCAAACGCCAAGCACTGGGACCTGTGAGGTCATTCAGCGCTGAAGCGGAAATTGACAGATAGGAGGGTGGAGGGTAAGATGGAAGAAAGAGACTATGAATGGAGTTACAGTAAAAGGAACGAAAGGGATTGCAGCTAGGTGTCGAAGGCACGCTGCAAAGAACCTTAAGTAATGCCTACAGTGAATTTAGATGTTTTATGTTCTGTTGTTTTCTACTTCGTTTTTCCTAAAGGACTGATATTTATTCAGTTACCAGTAACAGAATGGAATAGAATTTAGGCTTTTGGGCTGGGGCCTGTGAGGTGATTCAACACTGAAAGGAAAATTGACAGCAAGGAAAACCTCGCAGTTGCATTATGAAACACTTGTTAGAGGGGTCAAAAGTCGAAAGGAAGAAAATGGCATATGGAGGGAGGTACTGTAAAAGGAATGAAAGAGGTTACGGCTACGGGACACTGCAAAGAACCTTAAGATGCCCTTAGTGCTTTTAAAAATCTATATTGTGCCCCCTCACAAATTTTATACTTGGATAAACTGAAAATAAATTTGTTTCAGGCTACAGAATATCTCATAGGAAGTTTATATTTTCCCCCACCCTCACTTCCTCCAAAGCTTTGACAAGCAATGCCGATTCACGTAATTTACAAAACCTTTTTTTTATCTACAGTGCTACGACTTTTGGGATGGTAAACTTTTGATTAGAATATAAAATTTAGGCCAAAGAATAAGTACTGGGACCTATGAGGTCATCCGGAGCTGAAATGGGAATTAAAGAGTAAAAAGGTTTGAAAAGTGTAACAGGGGAAAATCCTACCTGTTGCACTAAGAGTAATTATTAGTGGGTGTCAACATGGAAGGGAATATGGACGGAGGTCCAGCAAGAGAAATGAAAGGGGTTACAGCTTGGGGCCTAAGAGACGCTGCAGAACCCTAAGCAATGACTATGGTGTACTGTGTTTAGTTCACTGAGGGGACTACCCCTATGTTTACATGGTACTTTTATAACCAAATTAAAGACTGAAAACAGTTCTCCTACGAATGGTTATTTCACTAAAGCTTAATAGAAAGCATGGACAAAATGTGTTCAATGGCAATTGTTTGCTAGTAATTAAAATCTTGTCAAATTTTTAATTGAATAGTTCCGTGCATCTCTTAGTATTGCTGTCAAGACATAACCAGTAAATGGATTCGATCGGATTTGCTCTCCGCTTCATTCCGCAATGAATGCTTTGATTCATTTAACCGGACTTTTAGTAAACCAGACCATAATTGTATTTGGTATTTCTGATTTGATAACATCTCCACATCTATTATTTGTTTCATAGGATAATGAACAAAATTAATCTATTAGCAGCCTGGTGAACCATTTGCTTATCTTTGCAATTTTCAAATGGCTCTCCCTCGGTAACAATTTTCTTACTTTGGTAAATGAAACACCAAGTAAGAGAAAAAAATCAAATTTATTCATTCTGTCCAAAACCATCATATCCTGTGCCCACATATAATATTGTAATTGAAGTTAAATCCTTTATTTTGTGGGGTAGCCTGAATTTTCCTAAATACAAAATTATATGATATGGTAGATATGTATGCAATAAACTATTATGATATGCTAGCATGGGATAAAACTAAATATGAATATGGAACAGTGCCACACTCGAACAACATTTTGTAGAATCATCATCATATCTGGAAGCAAAATTATTATCTAACCATATTTACTTCAAAATAAAACTGTGGAACAACAGGTTATAAAAAAAAATAGTTCATGCAAATCCCCTAAAGCACACTCATCTAAAGAGACACCAACCACTAAAGAAGTACAACATAGATATGCAAATAATGCCTCCTCCACAAATAAATAAGCGAAAAGGTACGTCCTTAGAAGTAGACAATCTTATTTGGATTACCCAGTAAAACATACTAACTGAAAAAGAATTCACAAACATCTATGTTACTCCCCAAAAGTATAACAGAATTATATAAATCTGATTCTGGGACATTTCTTGTACTTGAAATCTGAAGACCTCACTTCAAGAAATAGCAGTAATCATAAATACCTTCCCACAAGTGGACAATGTTTTGTAGGCAAATTCCACAGTGCTTTTCAGTGTTCAGGGCGATTCCCCAAACAAAATATGGATAAAATTTTTGGTTTTAAACCAAAAACGATCAGTGCAGTAGCTTTTAAAGCATTTTAAGCCAACAGCAAGGTACAGCCCATCCCATTAAAATTATACAAAAATAAATACAAAATACACTATCTCAGTTGTTACAGATGATATACATGCATCAGACAAAAAAAAAAAATATTGCTAAAAGACTGTATAAAGCATTAAAAAAAAAAAGGTTGTGTACTGTGCTGAGGAACAAATACCTCAAAAGGGAAACAAAAGCTAACCTCCACAATGCTTTCAAGTACAAGGTAAAACCCCGCAGGTGCTGTTATTCTAAATGATATTTTTGGCTGGCGATATGGTACAACAAGTGAGCAAGATATGTGAAGACCAGGGCACAGGATATGGCGCTCACAACTTCCACAATGACCTTGCAATACCCACAGGTATTGTCATTTTTACTCCCAAAGGAAAATGATTCAATTGCAACTGATCCCTACTGAAATTGTATAAGCCATAAAATAAACAAAAATTTAGTCAAATATAAAATGCTTTGTCTTGCACTCAACTGAAATACAGTACAATCAATTCAAGACAAAAATTCCACGTAATAAATCCACTAAAACAGAAATTTCAAAATGTTACCCCTTTGAATAAGGACAGTTCAATGATTGAGAAAAAAAAAATAAAGGTAAAAATATCTATACTAACTCTCAAATTAAAAGTTCAGGCTGCTGATAAAAAAAACAGCCCTCTATAACCATTCATGTTACATCTTTTTATATGATTATACACAAAATATTCAAATACCACCATACTAATTATGCAATTAACTTGCTGGGTAAATTTTCAAATAAAGAGGATAAAATTTCCTTGTGAAGCAATCTAATAAGGATTAGGGAAGAACAAACCATTTGTCTCTGGAGATCAAATTAAACCTATCGCTTATCATGTATTACCGGAACATCGTTACAGGACAAGCATTAAAATACTTTCATCTAACAAAAATAATCATCAATAACAGGAAGATCAAAAACACCACCAATCTTATTTACGCAACCCACATCGATTTAATTTTTAAGGGAATGTTCTTCAGAAAACTAGAGATACTATGACAAATATCAAAATAGTACGCATGACTTCCATATGACCCAAAATTAGTAATGTCCTTCAGATTTTACATTATGCATGAAAATACCGGTAATTTCACACAAAAGTCAGAGACTTGTATGAAAATAACTATGGTGCGGAAATTTTGGATTACAGCATTCCTGTTTGACCTGTGATGTGAATTTCTTGATTTTGCAACTGAAAACTTTATTATCTCTTAAAAGAATATAGACAACTCAGAGAGAGAGAGAGAGAGAGAGAGAGAGAGAGAGAGAGAGAGAGAGAGAGAGAGAGAGAAACGTAACTATAACATGACAACTGGTGTTAAAAGGATAGACATGGCTACTCAACATGTTGTGAAGAGACAGACGTGGCTACTTAAAAAGGTTATGTAGACAACATTTCCACCTACTATCGACTTCCTTAACAAGACCTGCAGTGTTACTAAAATCACGGTAACATCCAAAATCAGTTCTTAATGTCATCAAAATCACTGGTGACACGGGGTAAAACTTTAACTCAATTTTCCTTAGTACAAGTTAACGTGAGAAGCTAATACTGTACAGCATACAAAGTGGATTAAGACACTACTAGGTGGAGGTGGAAAGTGGTCACTAAACTGATTGTTCCCACCTCCACCTGTGACCCTCCACGTAGGAGTCTGACAACTCCATAAAACAAAGTTAACCTGGAATGAGTTAAATATATCTGTGACACAGACTCGACAGTTTTCGCGCGTGACGAACTTCACGAAAATTCCAAAAAGGGAAATATGGATGCCACTGATACTTGCCTAGTAAAACTGCTATATATTACCGTGCATAGCCTCTCTAATTTTCTTCCAATTTTCATATCAAAACATTACAACAAAGGACTACCCTTCAATCCCAACAGCTTCTAACTTCCTTTATGTCCACGTATTATTTGTACATTGCACTGCTTAACGTTACCATTACAATTTACTGCATCATTCAACAAAAGGAAAATACATACTTTCATTGGAACATTTTATAAACTTACAATATTGCATCACAAGCTTCAAATTTTGAATTCCAAAATACAAGCCAATTTTAGTCCAAATACCATAAACATTTCTTACCACTTTCCCAGCCGACAACCCACGTTTGAACAGCATCGTCTAGCTTACTGGCTCATTAAACTGGACTGAAGGGCAAAACTGCAATTTTTCCAGCTGAATTAAAATATCCCTCTTACAACTACCATCTACATTATTTTTGGGTAGTTTAACAAAGCAAATTCTCCTCTTCTTGGGAGAAAATGCACACAAAAATAGAAAGTGATGAGAAACAATACTAGGTTGGGCTTAAATTGCCACAGTAAAAATGAAAGGATACTTTTTCCTTTCATGAAGTATTTTAATTTTTGTATATCTTTAGGAAGCAAGGAATGATAGAAAAGGTTGCTATGAAATTTACACGTTTGTAACATAACACCACCACGTGGAGTCGACATACTGAAATCACCCAATGGAAAATTTTAAATGTTCTCTACCAACCAATCTTATTGAAGTCTCAAATACAGCATTACCATCAGAGCAGCAAATACTTGATTTTAAAAAGCATACACGCCCACATCACATCATTCCATTTTTAATATGCAATTGGCTAGTTTTACCTATCGAACTACAATAACCAGTAATTTATAATGCTCCTTGCCACATCTTTAGATGTCAAATAAAATATGGGAACACCCAAAATGATTTTGGTTTTGTTATCAAAAATATATTAACGGGTTCAGCAAGGAATGCTTTACACTTCATTAGCCCTCCTAACTCCACGGTATTCATCAATATAAGTTAAACACTTGTGAAAAGGTCATTTCTGAACTGACTAACTCAAAGTAATCCTTCTCCTAGCTTACAAAATTAACGCTACTCCTAGACGTACAAGCCTCACAAAACTTTTACGATCCTTTATCACATACCGTCAGAATAGCTTTTAATCTGAGGAGACAATACAAAAGTATTATAACTGGAAAATATATATGCATTGATATGGATGTCACATACCAGTAATGCCAAGACAACTCAACATGGCAAAACTTGAAACGGATGGAATATCTCTCTCTCTTTTCTTTTGTGACACCATCCAAACAACTCCATTTTCTCTGCCCCAGTTGGACATGACAGAAAATGGCTTAAGTAGTTTCAACCATCCACTCTCTCTTGTAAATGCAGACCATTTTTAAAACAATTTACACAACCATACACAGCTTGAAAGACTAGCCTTGTTTTGTGAAGGGGAGGTTGCCAAATGCACCAGAGATAATCGTCCAAAGAAACAAGCAATTTAAAACTTTAATGTCTGTAACATAACATTCGATTTCTGAAAAACTTACATAATTTAGTCAACTTTCTTAGAATAAAGGGGGAGGGATTCCATGACTAGATATATTTTCAATGTTTTGATATATTACAAAACTGAGCATATAGCATGTTGAGTATATCAAATAACTGTTGGCAATTATAAAAATTCTGGTAAAATTAAAAGGAATAATTCATCCTTTTACCTAAATAATGGATGGAAAATGAATAAACTTCACATATCCACGCACAATCTTATGCACATACGAAAATAAAAAAAAGTTGTGAAAGTTCTAGGTTACAAACATTGTAAAATATACCATCATTAATAAAACATCAACTTCTGTCGTACACTCAAGACAGGATTTCAGAGTTATTTTTTCATCTCAACCACACCCAATTGTTATTCCATTGCTTTGACTAAATATTTAGAATACATTGTATAAAAATGTAAGAGATTAGATAACATTTATTAAGATTTGTTAGATTACATATCATATTGAATCCAATGTTGACTTCAAATGAAAATTCAAACAGCACACCTAGCTTCCAAATGCCTGCCCAAACCTCATGGCCTCACAATGGAAAAATATTCATCTAGTGTACATTTGTCCATACCTACTGATATCAAATGGAAAAATATTTGTCTATTTTTTTGTGACTAAACAATTACCTTCATATTCATAAACCTTTAGATTGGGAAGACAAAGACCCAATTTTACCCTCAGCTGACATTGAGAATTTACTTTGTAAAAGCAAATAAAAGTAACACACTAAAAAAAAAAATTATTTTAATTCTCCTACTTACTGTCACAATCTTTTACCTTAAAACCTTAATATTTGCCCAATACTCACGCAGTATTCCAATTATTACTTATGCTAATGTTCACAGAGAATTAAATCTTCTACAGGTTGCTTCACGCAATTTAATTACCTGACACTCTGATAATACAAATCTGATCATTTTAATACCACTAACGAACTGCAACCAATTAGTCACAACTTGATGTACCATTAATTTTGTACTGCATTCCCTACATTCAAGACTGGTTCCTGAGAAGTGAATTTCGATATAACCTTCCTTTCATACTGATAATGCCCAGTCCTATTCCATCAAAATTTACGTACAAAAGTCACCCAAGCTACCTGTTACACAGAGATACTTCCTACTCAAAAGAGAAAGTAACAAGGTTATTTCTAGCAGATATTTAAAGCAAAGAAAGATAATTATACAATGAATTAAAAGTACTGTACTAAATACTTTGGGATCTTACAATTCAACAGGCCACTGTAAATCGCTCTTGAACACACTGCAATTTTTTTCTTGATTACTTTATGGATTATTGGTCACTGAAAAAAAATTGTGTTATGGCAGTGCTTTTAAAAAAAAGCTGTTGTAGGATAATCAAAATGGAAATTACTACAGAAAAACTTCTTCCTTATAACTTGATGAGAACCAAGGTCACTGACTTGTTTGCACATGGAGATTTTGTATTTTAGGGTGGGGATACCAGACACTTAAATGGCAGGTTTAAAATTCTATAAAAATATGTGAAAACTATTTGTAAACATACCCTAGATAAACAGATACTCTAATACTCTAAAGTATGACCACTTGAAAATTAAAATACTGATATGTCATAGAAAATCTAGGAAGACAATGACTGCCATATATTTAAGAGAAAACAATATTCATGAAAGTGGAGAGAGTTAAAATTTTAGGAGGAAAAATACTGTGTAATATTTATGTGCACTGAGGAGAGAGAGGGAGAGAGAGAGAGAGAGAGAGGTTTTGATTTTGTGATGCCGAGTGATAGAAAAATACAATAAAATACAGCACATCGTGTAAGGATATACATGAAACTCAAGTCACAATGAACTAAATACCTTAAAAGTCATATTGGATCTGGGGTTTCATAGACCATACCAGATTCTGACTTGTCTAGTTTTTAGCAAAATACACACCATATAGAATGATTCTCACTGTAAGTTACAATTTCAACATTCCAATCGTAATACGTCTGGGGATTTTTATAAAGTATTTTCAATCACAAATTCTTCCCTCTATATGTTTTCCATCACTGTTCTTGCTTTTACTATGGTTTTCTTTTCTCACTCATAATTTATGCAAAAAGCTGACAAGGTGTGGTAAGTGCATGTGGTGAGGGAGGTTGAGACCTCAGGCCTAACTCACTAACTTGTCTCAAGTCCAGTATGAATGCATTTATTTCCTTAACTGCTTTCCATCTTCACATGAATGTGATGCTGGTTCATTACTGTTCTTTAATAATTAGAATTACTGATTATAATTAGAATTACTGATTATTATTTATTTTTCTATTACTTAAAACTTTTTCTGATTACTTCCTCTCAATTACATTAACCTGACATGTATACAAACTCATTTTTAAATTGAAGTAAGTCTCAAGTTGTGATTTGATCCACGATACCAAAATGAATGCTTCCGCTAACAGACGACCTACTTAACAACTTCATGGCCATCATGGCTTGAGTGTCTACCACGGACTTTAGCATTCAATCTTCAATCTTTTGTTGCAATGCTATTATTTACAGCTACTTCTTACGAGTCAAAATTTTACCTGATTACACATTTCTCTAATTCAAACAGTCTTCAGCTGAAGCTTACAGACACTTGTGAATTACAAGCACACCAACCTAGCCAGGACTTGACAAAGTTAGCTAAATAAATATGAAAACTAATACGAAACCTTTGAATCAGAGAGCATCACATCAATGAAATTCTCCTTGCATACAAAGAAACTATTAAAACAAATAATTTCAACCACTCACACTCAAATAATCAATTCATGTGATATTCTCAATTTTTACAAAATTATTCGAGAACTGTTCTTGCAGTTTGGCTAGAATGTACACACGCAAACAATCCTGTGCATCATCCCCATGTTATCTCTGGTCTTTAGACTCCTACACTTCTCAACAAACTGTCTCTGTGAAAACATTTATGGATTTTGGAGGAGAGGAGGAGTCAGGAAACATGCTCAAACTTCACTTCAGGTAGTTCTACTACATCATAGCACTTGTGTTTCACAAGAACGCTCTTTAATGCTAGGTAAATGCTATTCTAATATTAATGCCTAACTGTCAAACTCAGATTTAAGAAAATGAGCTATATACTTCTAAAAAGTTATATCTGATTTCTATTACATATCTTTGGTTATACCCCCAAAATACAAAATATTAAACTATGAAAAACCACTACACCCACTTCCCTAAAACAAACTGTCCCGAAAGATGAGGAAAAAATGGCAATAGGCAACATCAAAAAGCCCAGTTTTTCAATCTCTATAAGCTACTGACTAACGCTACATGACAACTCTGAAATCTGCAATGGCTCCCTTACAAAAAAAAAAAAAAAAAAAAAAAAACTTTAGAACATGCCTAAGCATAACAGCAAGTTTTAAAGGCTTACGATAAAAAGTGACCTTCACATGAAAACCTTTTCAAGGTTACCTTTGCACCAAGAACTTTGCAAAGAAAAACCAGAAGGAAGCGGAAGATTTAAAACCTTCTTGCCTTTCAAGATCAGACACAGAATTAGGTACAGAAATTTTGGTAAATTAGCTTCAAACCGAATGCCAACATGAAGCTCAATTAATCTACCTATTTCACTGAGTCAGCATAAATTAGAAAATGGCAATTGAGCTGCATTTTCATAGATGATATAAACTTTAAAAACCATTCTGTAACTCTAATAGTATTATCAGCAAGCTGGTTTTGAGAGAGAGAGAGAGAGAGAGAGAGAGAGAGAGAGAGAGAGAGAGAGAGAGAGAGAGAGAGAGAGAGAGAGAGAGAAACTGGGTTTAGCCCATAACCCACTTAGCCTGGACGAAACCTCACAAAACCCCAAAAAGGAGAGAAGGAATTCTAGTGACAGAATTGCCTCCCTCAATCTTCTATTCTACAATGAAGTCTTAAGATAAAGTTCAATTTAGCCAATAAACCTTTCTAGGTGCTAGTAACCATTAATAAGAGAAAAGAAAAAATCTCAAATATACAACTTCACCCATTATATTTCAAAGTCCTAAGATGGTTAACTTAACACATACTTTCCTGTGAATTTTTTGCCCTCGGGTGAATGACAATTCTTAGTTGAAACAGCATCAACAATAAATTATGGACATCACACAAGTACATGGGACTAAAAACTTCCATGCTCTACAGATCAACGGCTTCTTGTGCAGAGACGTGAATCCACAGAGTAACGCATGCAAATGAACTTAGTCTCCCCCAACAGCCCCCACACAATTTTCTACCCATGACTTGATGTTGGCTTGGGAAGACGGTGTTTGCAAATAACTCTGTGGCATAGTAAGTTGCCAAGACCAACGTACTAGAGCTTAGCTGCACCTTCCATGGACAGTTATATCACATTTACATCAGCTAATTCTACTAGCATATGGCATTGGGCAATTGCCCATGGTGTGGAAGGAACACAGAGAGAGAGAGAGAGAGAGAGAGAGAGAGAGAGAGAGAGAGAGAGAGAGAGAGAGAGAGAGAGAGAATATATTAATGTGAGTGCATACGCAATCTCACCAGCGAAGGAGGAGGAAAAAGAGCGTACAAAGTGTTCAAGACCAGTGAACTTGAACTTCTCTTGACAAGGGGAAAAAAAATCAAATTTTTTCATCTCATCTAATACAGGTATTTAAAAATTCATAGGATTCTTTTTTCCTCTACATTCAAGCGAGATTCAAAATCTCCTGTCAAAGACTAGTATTATACACGTGCAACTGGTGAAGGAGGGGTGCAGTCCACTTGAGGCCCCGTGGGAGATGGAGAGAGTCAAAGGGTGGGAGAGGACAAGGAATGCTTTGTATCATAACATAATTCATTAATGGCACATATAATTACGCAGATATAACTTACGATTTTATGAACTGTAATTAAAACATTTTCAGAACTAAAAGAAATAACTTACCCACTGGACCTAACTGGAGCACTTTCACCACCTCAACAAAGGTACTAGTAAGTGTCATGGGCTGGGAGGCCCATCACAAATAAAATTGGCAGTAAAAAAAATGAGACTACACGTGCCCTTAATATAACTGTACACTACATTAAACCCATGTCATTGTGGCAATGGATTTCCCGGCTGTGATCACCATTTATCAGAGAGAAGATCCATCTCCCTGGTTAACAGAGCTCCTGACAATCAGAAGATTCCATTTGTGTAGTACTGCTGATAACAGCTATGAACCATGTTATAAAACTGTTTCTTAGGTAATACATTTCCTGTAAATATTCCACTTCACGTTTCACTTCAGTTCATTGCATGGAGAAGCATATGATTATGAAAACCTTGAACAAGAATCTTTACAAAAATGTACGCTTCAGTAAGCACTCCTAAGATAAAACCTAAGACTATGCCATATGTTCAGTATTTGCCCTCCGTTTCTAGAGTGTGCAAATCAACACATGAGTCATTATGTTGCACTTCTATTCTTAAATATCCTTGATATAGCTTGGTGGTCCTCAGAATCCATTCACCTAATTCCTACCACCATTTAACACAAGTAACTATTACATTCCACGGCCACAAGTTCAGCTTACAAAGGTACTTATTAATGGAAGAAAAAACACCTTTTGCAGGCTAAGAACCGACCGACAACAATTACCACAAGCAACGCACACTCACATCCCAACTCTGTGCCGTAAAATTTTCTTTACAAACCAACAAACCATTCAAAATATAAATACCATCGACGAGTATACAGTATTTGTAGAAGAGCCTAAACTCCAGTTTTCCAGCACAATAGCATTTAGTCTTTCAAGCAAAGTACATTACACGATTTGTATCAACGTGCACTGTGACAGCTCGTGCCATTGCTGATGGAGTGCGATCCTCACTGTTGCCCGACTGGTGAGATCCCTCGCCACTGTTAAGGAGAGAATTGAATAAAATTAAATCTTCGCGTAACTCACTGACTCAGTAACGACTCAACAATAAAACTGGTCAAGTATAAAAACAATTATCGATACATTTAAATCTAACAATTTAAGCCAATAATAGGCCCGACAACAAAAGAGACCTCACCTGTCATGCTCTTTCTCCACAAGATGATAGCGAGCTCTAAATGCTACCAAGTGAGCATAGTAGGCTGGGGCTGGGATTGAAACGGACCTCGTACATCTAACGTACGTGTGGCACAGCTGGTACGTTAGACACTGCAGTTCATCACTGTCAAAATGATTGTCATCCCACAAAACATGGTAATGACTAGGTCGACTTGTTCCCTGTAATCACCAGTAACTTTTAGCAGTTGTCCAAATTTATGAACCATGAGATAAAACTGAGTAATGTAACAATAAGTGATATACTGTTTTACAAATTAGCAATGAGGACTATGAGTAGGAACAAAAAACTGAATGCTTATCAAAATAAGGCCACTAGACACTGGCTGAATCAAAATTTTTTTTCTTCTGACCTATAATTTTATTCTTTAAACATACATTTTCATGAACTAAAGACTAACCCCACAATGTAAATGTTATAAAAAACTTTGCAGAAAAAAACTTCATAACACTTAAAAACTACCACACACCCTAAACCATTTGTGCAAAACTCATGGTCTCTTACATCTCAAGACTCAGTGTTTTGCCTAATAAACCAAAGTAGTATGGTTGTGAATTTGTATGCTTCAACGGGACCCTTGAGTATCCTTCTACCACCTACCTCATAATCTGGTTAGCCTGGCAATAAGACTGCAATACTAAAGAACATGAGAGGAGGGAACTCATTATATGATTCATGGGTTTTTACTGAAACAAAAAATTATCTAATAAAACTAAGTTTGTTCTACAACTCACCATAATTTAGGTGGAAGGCTGGCATGCTGAATACCTAAGAATTTTCGACATGCCTGAGGGATCCAGGAGCTGAGAACTTAAGAGACCAAATCTCTGATAACTAAATAAAACTAATCATATATGGATAAACCCAGTGTCAGGGTGCTTGCACCTGGTAAGTCTCTTGAGGTTTAGTACACAAAAGAAATTAACAAAATGAACCTGCAATTTGCATGAAACATAGGAGCAAATAACCCAGGATTCTGCATCTCTGCGCTAACCAAGAACAGATGAATGGAAATGGAGTTATATGGAAGTGAGGAGATAAAAAAACTCCCCACACATCTTCCCGCTGAGGTAATATTTAGCTGGTTGCTATCAATCCCAAAAATTACAAATTCAACAATTTGTGACTAACAACTCTTAAACAAAATTAGCAAAGATATATTGGCACTTCCAGATTTCTGCCCTTAAAACAGAAAACACACTTCAATTGTGTTCAAAAGGAGAAGCAGTAGAGGGATTAGCATTCTTCTCCTTTCCCATCTGACACATTCCCATAGGCTTTTAGGATGACATGCTTAAAACAATTAAGGATATATTGCTCACTCACATCGTGACTGAATCTCGGTCTCACAAGTGACAGGCCAGGGTGGTACCGACTGACCTACCAGCGAATTTTACCAAACTTTCCGACCTATCAGCGAGTGAGTCAGAACCATTTCATTTGAATTACCCCTGCACCTAAAATATGATGGAAATAATGAACACAAGAGTACATTGGCTTTTTCAGGAAATGGGTCTAAATCGCTTCCCACAATCTAGGAACAATCTCTGGCTTCTCTGTCAGAAGAGAGATTGATATTGACTTGACCACTGGATTTATCTTGAAGATAAGAGGAATTACTGGAAATTGTAGAATTCTTGCTTGGAAGCAGTAGGTGGCGCATTTCTTCCCGATGTACATAGACATTACCAGTTTGTATTGATCTCTCTCTCTCTCTGATCGAGTCCCATTCATTAAGACGGTTTTCTGCAAATTAATTTAGGGAGTCTAACAGATATATGTTACCATTTAGAGCTGTTTCATTCTTTTACCCTAGCAATATGAGGTTTCTTTTTTCTATTTCTTTTTTATAGTCAAATGGCTTTGCTCTGACATCATGGATTTTCCTTTCCACCTTTTCTTTCTTTTCCTTTCACTCGTCTTTGTGCCTTGCAGACTGCAACTCCTGGAGTGGTCACTGCTGTTATCTGGTTCTCTGTAGGCAGCGCCTGACAGCCCTTTTCTCTGTAGGCAGTGCTCAACAGCCCTCACTAAGATGCACATGGTCCTCATTACTCATGATTGAAGAGAAGCAGAGGATGCCTGAAGGGTGTTGTGGTTTGATCCTGAGGCTTTGTAGTTTTAGGATCTCTGCTATGGAGAAAGGTGCACAGTCCCACCAAGTCAGGCCTCATATTTTGAATAAGAGTGTTTCACCGATCTGTCTCTAGGATGCACATGTGAGTAGAAAGGCATTCTTCAGTACGAAATCTAAAAAAACCCCTTTTGAATTACTTCATCTGTAAACCTGATGAAAATCTTGAGGACCTGGAAGAGGTCCAAGTTAGGAGGGTAAGTGACCTTTTTGAAATGCCAGATGAATCTCTTGGTTCCTTCAAACAACCCCCTCATAGTCCAAAGGCTCATATGCCTGTAAATACCATGGTCAATGTTGAAGTTCACGAGGGAGGGTGATGTCATGTTTTGGGTAGACCTAAAGGATGCATACTTTCAAATACCCACCCATCAAAGCTATCAGAAGTACCTCTGCTTTGTCTGCAATGGGACTGTTTACCAGTTTAAAGTTCTCTGCTTTGGACTGGTGACAGCCCCAAAGGTGCTGACCCTGGTTTTTCACCTTGGTTTCGGCTGTGGTCCATTTACAAGGTATAAGCCTGCTGTGCTACCTGGATGACTGCTGGTTCTGGCATCCTCAAAGGCTATTTGCTCCACAATGGAGACCACCTGCTCTCTTTCTGCCACAACCTATGGATTGATGTAAACCTGGAAAAGTTGGATCTCACACCCAAGCAGCAAAGCACCTGGGAACACAGCCTTGGTAGCAACGCGTCTTCCCATCCGACAATCGAAAGCAGACTTGAGGTACTGGTGCAATAATTGGCCCAGCAGAAACAACTACCTCAGCGTTGTCAAGTGGTCCAAGACCATCTTTATCTTCAGGGATGATCATGAACCATAGGCAGATCCACCTGAGACTGCAGCAGTAGCAGCTGAAGCAAAACTACTAAGCCTCTCATGACCTCCCCTCTCATCCTGTGCCCTTGACTTGAGAAATTAGGGAGGACCTAGTGTGGTGGCTAGGCAACAGGAATTTCTTAGCGGGAGTGCATATGAACTCTCCTCTTCCCAAAATCCACCCGTTCACAGATGCACTGAAGGAAGGAAGGACACACACCTGAAGGTTTCTTTCATTATAGTAGTGTGGTTGCAGGACACACCTATTCTGCACATAATAATTCCCAAGGGAAGTGTGGAGTCATGGAGGCCTCCCAAGACTATTAATCACAGACCAGCAAACTAATCTTCCCAAAATGTTCGCTCAAGCTCAGCCACTTGAGATTTTGGAAAGGACCTTCAGGGTCTAACAGATCCTCAAGGACGTTTCTTGTCCTTCCTCTCTTGAGCCCTGCCCATCTCTGATGCAGGAGGGCAGGTCAAGGCAGGTAGAGCCATCACAATATATGAAGTAAGCATGGGGTGGTCTCCCACCAGGAGGATTACAGCTACAGAAGGGTGCACCTTCTTAGCAGAAACTTAAGCAGCAGCATCAACAACATAAGGGGAACCCTCCTCCTACTCAGAGGATAGACTATCCAAGAAGGATACCAAGGATGTTGATGGTCGGCCAGATTTTCTGCAGATGCTCTATGGGCAATATCTTGTTACCTGGAACATCAAACTCATTACGTGTATGAGGAGACCAAAGGGGCTAGAGTACAAGACAAGTGAAGGCACCATCCAGAACACCTGAATAATCAATCCTCTGAGAGCGAGTGAACGACAGCCTTCACCCCATGTGTCCCTTCCCCCCGACCAAGAGCGAGGGAACGGCAATCTTCACTCCACATTTCCATGCCTTGGACACAAAGGGTAAAGTATCCACACACAAGAGTGAGATGGGAAATAACAGCGGCAGAGAAAAATGAACTTGCAGGCTTCAGCAGAAAGAGATAGAGCATAGCAAGAAATTTGCTCTACACAGAGGGCAAAGAAAAAAGCTCAGTGGTGGTGGGTGAGTTGGGGGGGGGTTTCCCCACTCACCCATTTCAATCATCACATAACGATCCTGTTAAAGAAACCAACAACACACCCATCTCACGCTGAAGGACATTCCTGCAGAGACGGCAATGGTTTGCATTTCGACAGGAAAAAAATTTAAATACAGCAACTACCTCCCTCTGTCTCGATAAGATACTGCACACTGTATTTTTGTGGGTTATTAATCAAGAACCTCCTACCTAAATAAATTTAAGAAGCCACAAACCAGATGAATTATGCTTTCCTAATATTATTCTACATTTCAGAAAAAAGTTAACAAAAGAGCCACCTTATATGAAAAGATGCTTACTTGGATGCCCTGATGAGAGCAGAGGTAGAAGTCAAATTCTGTTGGGTGTGTAATACCAACGTCCACCGTTGTACCAGCTGGAATATTTCCACTTTTCCCACTCTGCTCTTTTTTGTCGGAGCAGAATAACCTGGAAATCAAAATGATTAATATTTGCATTAAAAATAATGGCCCGTACCAATTAATAAATACAAAATGCGAATAAATTCAGTACCATCTTTTGAACTTTAAATCTAAATAAATATAAGTGAATCAATCCCCTGTTGGAAATTTCAATACCCAAATATTTTCTCACAATTGTTTACCAAATAAAGCCATAAGGCTTTACTGAAATTTCACCCAAGGATATTAGCCAGCCATTAACCTTACAGTCTAACATTAACCAACTTCCTTTACACCAATATTCCCAAGTAAAAAAAAGATGTAATATTTATGGCCATGTCATATCAATCAGACTGAACAATTGAAGGGTGTAAGAAAATAACACTTATACATTGATCACACACATGTGCAAACATAAGACTGCTAACTGGTTTAAACTGTGGTGTAGATATGTTGTTCATATTTACCCTCAGCCTTTCATTGTCTGATTCGGTGCAACTGTTTCAAGGTCAATGATACAATCCTAGGTGTCTCCCATGAACTACTGTCAACATTTTATGCTTAAAAAAAATAACCTCACTGCATTATAGCCGATTCCTACCTGATTGTGCAAAAATACCTGTCTGACTGTGCAAATATAAAGTCAGTGTAGCTGCAAGCTACTGTATCAATGTATCAACCTGCCTAAGTTAAGTATACCTTAGTTTAACCAGACCACTGAGCTGATTAACAGCTCTCCTAGGGCTGGCCCGAAGGATTAAGACTTATTTTACGTGGCTAAGAACCAACTGGTTACTTAGCAACGGGACTTACAGCTTATTGCGGAATCCGAACCACATTACAGCAAGAAACGAATTTCTATCACCAGAAATGAATTCCTCTAACTCTTCATCAGCCAGCCAGAGACTCAAACTCAGGCCTAGCGAGTCCTAGTCCACAGCTCTACCGAAAAAAAAAAAAAAAAAAAAGAGAGGAGGCTTAAGAAAACTCGTACGTACCTTGTGTGGTGGCGTTTTTGAACAGCTATATAAGTGATTCCAGGCTTATAATCAGCTTCCAACTTGATGCAAGCTTCTCTCATGGCTGTTAGCTCATGCTGCAACACTGTTTGGAACTGGCCTTCGCTGACACCATCGCGGTACAGGATGATTCGGTTCGGCTTGAATCGTGTCGACTTATAGAACTGTATCAGGAGCTCTTTAACCATTGATGACAATTCTTGAATAACTTCCTGTTAACCAATAAAAACAATTTCCATGAATTTCTTCACAAACCAGAACATCAAAGAGTTTATTTTTATTTTTATTTTTTTAAGGAAATTAGCAATGATGAGGAATGAGTTTATACCATTAATCTTTCACTCTCTAATTCAACTAACACAACTTGCAAGAAAGTATAGGACCTACATCTTAATATTTTTTCCCTAACACATGATACACAAGCTTCAAATATATAAACTAGAAGAAAATTAAAACACTGAATAAACAAGAAATTACTTGTTAAACCACCATTTGTAAGATGGAGTACACTTGAAATGCCACCATTTACATAACAGTTACAATAACATTTTAAGTACCATATTTTTTCACTTTATGGTAATTTCCTTGATCGTATGTACTTGTGTAACCATATCTCAAAAATTGGTTATAATGTAGTAATTTCTTGCTTTAGATTTCGTGTGTGTAGGTAATAACTGCATACCGTACTTTCATTTTTTATTTCTTGTATACACAAATGTAATCTACTCTACTTTTGGCAAAATTCTCTTCTCTGAATAAAGACAGCTTTGATCTCTAAAAGTTACTATTTTTTCCCTTTACCTTCAAATCTTATAGTTATCAGTTACCAACCTTATTTGAAATAAATATACAGTACACCATATATTACACTCTAAATACCAGTTTAATATATAAAGAAGATGTTCTACTAGTTTCAATGGCATTGCGGACAACGCCACGAAATGCAAAACCTACAAATAACTCTCTCACTCCATTTCCACAAATCTGTAGCACTTGACATAAAACGACCTTTATAGTTAAAACATTAGCTAGCACCCAAACAACACACCTGAGGATGCACCTGGACACTTTTGTACTCTGCTACACCAACCACACTTCCATTCATCTGGCAATTCCTAAGCTGCATTAAGAAATACTAGACTGGACTGATGCAGTGCATATAAAGTCTGGAAACTAACTCAACATGGCACTACACACGTGAATGAGGGGTACACAGGGGGGGGGAGGAAGGGAAGCAAGTGCCTGTCTTTTGGATTTGCCACAATAAAATATATTTCTGAGATTTTCCTTAACATTCTTTACCATCAGATTTGAAAGCTATAAACAAATCATCACCAAGATCCAAGTACTCTGCAAGTTGAAGGAAAGGAAGTGGAGGAAAATCTTCAAGAATTAAAAATCATGGCAATGTTACCTATGGCTCAAAAAAGGAAAAATACTTGCGTCGTGTGCCGTCCTCGCGAAAGTCAGTTGTCTGGGTCGCGAGCTGTCACCGGCACTTTGGCCTTGTGTTGTTGATCCATTCTGTCAATGGCAAATTCAACTCATTGGTTTTCACTTGCAATTACATTTTCTCTCTCGTTATAATCAATGATTTTGCACTTAGCAACATGTTTACAGTAACAGAAGGAAATAATTGCCATGACTGAACAACACAGAAGGCTCGTGGGTATGCAGTTAAAATAGCTTGTTTGAAAACCCAAAAATCAAAATTTCACTTGAATACAAAATACCCAGAACTATACAAAAAAGATAATTGAACAAAGGTTGCACAAGATCTGTTGTTTCATTTCTACCAAATTACAAGGAATGGTGTGTGTTTTCTACAGAAAAAGGAACTAACAGCTCTAATGGAAAAAACTTATCATTTTCCCTCATTACAATGAATGAAAATACAAAATATTTTTCCATCCCCATATTTACAAAAGGATGTGTTGATTTGAGTCTATCGATGCTCCGGTTCTCAAAATAAAATCTATTAAAAGCATTTAAACATTTATATTACTAAAACTCAACATGGCCAAACTTACACTGCAGAGAATTTTGGTGACAACAGCGCCTACAGAACAATGCCATATATAACAATATAACAGTAAAATAATGACATGAGTGACAATTACAATAATGACATTATTTCCAACACAAGACTTTGTAGCAATCAGTGCTAACAACCAAAGTACATGTAACACTGCATCAAGAAATTCAAAGTCTTCAGATAAATGTGGCATATCCAGAAAGACAGACACAAGTCAACCCACCTTCAGCTGATCGTTAAAAATCAAAAATTCTTTCAAATGAGATTTAATGCAATTATTGAAACACGATGTTTTTACAAATGCTTGGTCACTAGTAGGACAAAATCAGAGATTTCTAGAGCTAAATCAATTGAAAAACTGAATCACATTTGTTATCTAAGATAATCTAGTGTAACTTGACTGTGAAAAGGAAGCAAAAATAAGGTGTCTACTGTTACTGTTTCACTAACAATGCTATTCCAGTACTGTTAAAGTTACAATTAATGACCTATTCTAAGCAATGTTCGAAATGTAAAGCACATGAAAAATAAAACTTGGTAACTGAGCATGCAATGCAACTTTTCTCTATTATTATGTAAAATATACTTCAGCATTTCCTGGATTCCAAACATCAGCGGAGGAAAATATATTCATACAGATTTTATGCTCTCCGTCTGGATAAAGTAATAAACCAACATTGGGGCATAGAATACCATACCAACATTAAAATGAGCTCAAATAATTTCTACTTTCTAGTACAAATTCCACCGAGGGTGATTCAAGCCTCCCAGAAAACTAACAGAAGACTGAAAAATTCTTTACAGTAGTTTCAGGTCTGAGATAATGAAAGCTATGACTTACACATGACAATTTCAATAACCAGCCCTAAATAGTCATAAAATTCCTCCTATTTACAACATTAAATATATCACATTCTTATCCTTCAAAACATCTGTATGTACCATTTTCATCATAAACTCATCTGTATGCAAACTAAGTTTACTTTGAAATGGGGTGGTTGTAAATTTCCTCTAAAAGCAGATTTCAATCTACAATTCAAACAACTACTTTAAAGGTACTTTTGACATAGATACCTTGTTTTCACATTTATTCAAACAATTTAACTTATCACCCATAATCCGATTATATGCATTTTACTGAAAATTCAAAAAATAACTTTTTCAAAAGGAATTATTAACCTGGCATCTAATAAAGGGTCTTCACAAAACGAGAGAAGAGTAGTGAGCAGACTGCAATCTCAATTTCCATATGTTAATTACTGTCTGAAGTCTTTTGACCTCTTTGAAATGACTACCAATTACATTTTTCTACGCTTATAATGTTTACAAGTGCTGGAATGTCTACATTCTTGATTCCAATAAATTGATCTCTAAAAGCTTGTCACCACCTGCCTTCTTTTGAACTTCCTATGATCTAACTACTGTCCCAACTCACTTAATCTCGATGAACTAACCAGTCTTCACTTGACTCATCTCTACAAGCTGACCACCACATACTTGTCTAATAAATGTAAGTTTACCATGACCTGTAATCTATTGGCTTCTTACTGCTGATCACAGTTTATACTCGTCTGATTTCTACACGCTGATCACTATATGGCATACTTAATATAACACTTTAATCATCATACACATTAATTTCGGCTGAATGCTGTTCCTTTGACAGCAAATATTAGGATGATTGTGAAGTTAAAATCTTGTGAATAATATAAATTTCCTTTTCCAAGCAAATTTTGGGTAAACTGATCCACAATTAAAAATATTTTACATTGAAGTGCACCATTTTCCAAGAACTCTTATATTTTACCATAAATCCATTTTTGACTATTTTTCGTAAACAGAATACATATAAATCATCAACAACATTGAAATACTTCATCAACATTATAATGCACTTCCTTTCAGAATTTCAAACAAGCCACATTGCATTTCAATAAGAATAATCATACAACCAACAGGGAGACTATACAAATACATTGATAATTTGTAAGACACCTTTCTCTTTTTGTCTTAATGAGCGTACACGCTGGATAATTCTGCCAAGTGTGCTTCCCTGTAAGTTCTGTGCTAAAAACGGAAAATGTAAACTTGAACCTTATCCAGTGTCACCAGTTTCTACAATTTTCTAACACAATAAAATATAAATTTTTATAATGCAAGACATGTTTATACAGTACAAGCCCATTAATCATATGCTGCCTCATTTACTTGGACAGTATATATCCAGTCTCACCAACTCATACTGTTGTGGAAAGAAGCTTCTACTATGCATGGCCAGATCTGCTTATGTCATACATTTCTCCCCTGATTTTTCATGTGCTAAAAAATCAAGCAGCAGAGTGCAGGGAAGGGAATAGGCCATCACTCTATGCTTAGAGGTGGTGTGAAAAAACATGGTTTGTTTCATCACAACCCCATAGATCACTATGAGCCTGAATAGCAATGTAGGGAGGGAATATGAACACAATGCAGACAAAACATCATAAAAAGCAAGTGGGAGAGGAGACTAGGAAAGGTGGAGATGGAAGTATGAAAAGTTCGAGGGTAAAAGATAACTAGCAATGAGGGGTACGAAAAGGCAGAACACATACAAGGAATGTTCCTGGAAGTGACCGTGTATGGGAGTCATCTTAGTGCATATTGAGAGAGTGATCAGTCTCTTTGCAATCAAGAAAATCTCGCGACACAAGTAGTGAAGCCCTTCTACTGGCTTTTCAGTAGATTTGGCTAAGAAGCTTCACTGAAGAGGAGGCGGCATGCCAAGAACTTTGGCACCACTTGAAGAAACCTGATCCCTGGCAGACAGCTGGAGAGAGACAGACACATTTAGAAATGGGAGAGTCCACAGAGACATCAGCAGATAACTTTGGAGCGTAGCACTCACAAGAACTTTTCTCGGCAAAGAGAAGCTACTGATCCAGGGGCCAATTACAGCATGCACTACTCCTTAGATGAACTGAAGACTAACTATAACAAAATGGGCACAAGAAACAGGATCTCTTATCATGCAAGCCCACAGAAGCTAAAAGCAAAACCAGGCTGATCCTGAAAAGTGTGCTGTGGAGCAGCAGGTCACGGTAAACAATACTGAAGCCTATGCACAACGCCATTTGCTGGCCCACTGATCACTATAAACATAAATATAGGAAAAATAATAAATTTCTGAAAAAAATAAAGGCAAGAAGTTATGGTGCACAAAAAAAAGAAACCTCAAAATAACTGATGACAGAAAACCAGTAAAATACTACACAACAGCAGTTATTGTCAACTGCATCAAAAAAATATCTAAAGATACCAAGCCTGACAGGAAAAGAAAACTGAGTAACTGAATGGATACCAGAAAATGTACAGGTGTATACAAAATAAAAATACATAGAAAAGGCAATGCAAAATCAAATGAGTACTCACAGTAGCCCCATACAGGAAAGGTAACAACACTGTCTCTGAACTACAAACACTTTGTCTCCTAACTACACACAACGACAAGATTATCTAATTCATCACATATCCAAAGACATAAAGACAAGTATCATAAGTTAGTGCGACTGAGTTATGTACTGTCCATGGATATAACATACAATTAACAGGGTTGTGATGAAACAAACATGTCAAAAAGGCTTTTAAAACTGACCATGTGGTCCTAAGCTGACTCAACTTACCATGAATTCTTCCTTTCCACCATTTACTGCAACAACGGGCGCATAAACTCACCTGTCTGTGTTGTTGGACACGTACAGTAGCAGCATAACGGGACGGATGAGCATCCATTGAACCTACTACAGCAGCAATTGACGGCTTCTTATTATCCCCCGCCGGAGGATGAGTGACATCAGCTCCCAGGAAAATGACTGGTTCATTAAATACTTTGGGCCTGTATAAAATGAAAATAAAACTTTCATAAAATATTAGGTCTTACATTTAAGTTTTAAAAGACTTTATACAATACAAATAATATATCATATCCAGTAACATTTCATATTATGGCATTTGCACAGTACTCTTAAAAACAAAAAAGGAGGGACCTAATCCTTGAAAACAAATTTGAGGTTCCTCTCCCACACCGTTATGCTGGTGGCTGACATGGCAACATGTTTTGATATAAGATGAATCCGTATGTAACTATTATTTAGTTATTTTCATTAAAAAACAAAGATGAAAGATGAAGGTCTCATCTGAAAACTCCATACATTCAGTAATAAGTAATAATAATGTGACAGAGTAAGCTTTTATACAGATCTCTTGATAAACTGTTAATAATGTAGTGTGTATCACTGAAGTTGTGTAAGAATTTTATCAGACCATTTCTAAGTAACATGAAAGTAATCATATGCCTGTCAATAAGTCTCTTTTACTCTGTATAAACAAATTCATTTTTAGATGTTTGTATAAGAAATTCATAACAAACAAACGATAAAAAGTGTTGTTATTGTAACATCTTAAAATAACAAATTTCTAAAGTAATTTGTAATTTTCCTCACTATAAATCCTGAGGTCCTTTACATAAGGAATTACTTCCAGCGACGGTGGAACAGCTATTGAACTTTCGAACAAGGTGGTCAGGCAGTTAGCTACTGTCCAGTAGGCATGAGTCCTGCCTGCCCAGATGTAAACATTCCAATTTGCCTTTCAGCCCAGGTATCAGTTTGAGGGGTGGCGTGAGGTGGGGATAAAACTGTAAAGGACCTCAGGTTTGTAGAGCACTCGAAGCTCCTGAATCTTGTACAAAACGATCAACAGGAGCTGTCTCTACCAGTGTCCGAAGAAACTCAGGAAGAGACAGGCATAGAACCAGTCTTGAAAGCGTGCTTCCCAAAGCTGGTCTGGAGTGCATGAGGCTCTAGAGATGTGAAACCCCCGAAGGGTACGCAAAATGGTTTCCGAGTCCGAAGACCAGGAAGAGCCAACAAGAGATCCCTCTGCTTCCTCTGTGGGAGGAAGCAGCCCCTTAGAAGTTCCATGACTGGCTTTCTTGGGAGGGGGAGAGGGGAAAGCAGCCTTCTTTCTTCTTCTTCAGCCCAAAAGCCTCAGGAGCAGAAGAGGAGGAAGTAGGTGCAGACAAAGACGACAACAACAATGACACCTTATGACTCCTCTCCTTCGATTCCTTCTTTGACATCTTCAGGATGGCAGTCAGCAACTGGTCTCCCATACAGGAGGGAGCAGCAGGAGCAGCAAAGACAGTAGGCAGGAGTGTTACTTCATAATCTGGAGTAGGAGCATGAACAGCAGTCTGGTCTACCACAACCGGGGTCATCAGGGTCGGAGCATGAGTCGAGACCAATGTGGGACCTTGGCGAACGCTGTCATAGTCACAGTGGTCGTGGTGGAGGTGACAGGCATGAGTAACAACTGGAAGCTAAAGAGGGCCCAAAGCTTTCACAAGAGCACCAAGGCGACCCAAGTCTTCCAGAGCTCATCCGCCTGACCTGGAGAAGGCAAAGTAGGGTGAGGGGAGGGAGACTCCTCTCACTCCGAGGGAGAAGCTTCCCCCCCTCAAAGTGAGTGGAGACCTCCAAGCCAAGGTCATCATGGTCACCCACCCCCCAACAATCTTCACCTAAGCAGGCTAAGACAAAGAGGGAGAGATCGCTCCCGAAGGAGAGACAGCCAAGTGAGGAAGTTTAGCAGGAGGGAGAAATGAGGAAGAAGGGTTGGCAACCAAAGGCATAGTCGGCGGCATGTAAACCCCCAGGGGCCGCTGCTTTGGAAGCTTTCTTCTTGTACTGTCTCCTGCCGCTAAACTTCACCCATTCCACAGGCGACCAAGAACAACTAAATACAAGTAGATTCTGCATTACAGTCATGCCCCCTGCAACTAGTGCAGAGGACATGAGGGTCAACAACAACAGGCGAGCAGAAGTGCGTGCAACCCTTGCTGTCAACACCATGACACATGCTGGGTGACGGCCTTCCATACAGGTTTAGAAGGTTAGTGGGTTTGCATGATACTATCAAACAAATAAGCAGATAATAATGGAAGAAAAACTAAAAACATCCCACCAGGAAAAAGAGTGAAACAATGATCAGGGCACAGAGTTGAAAAACATGTCTGCATAGTACGATGGCCGAATGCAAATAGGATTGTTTACATCCGGGCAGGCGGGACTCCTGCCTACCATACAGTAGTTAACTGCTTAACCACCTTGTTCGAAAGCTAAACAGGTGTTCCAGCTTCATGGAAAGTAATTGCTTATGTAAAGGAACAATGGTTTGCATTTTGTGTAAGGAACAAATTTCAGTTTTATTCATATATTGGGTGGGGAAAGGGGGGAGTTGAAAGGGAAGGGATTAGTGTTACAAATTTGCCAGAATACTATATAACATAAATAATACATGGGCAGGTTTGGAGGGAGGGGAAAGTGAGGAGGGAATGCTCAAGATTAACTCTAAATTCTCGTTGTTTATACAAAAATTTGAACATCAGTTAGATTTTGGGGGAGGAAGAATTTTGGCGCTTAATTTGTATACAAGAATTACCCTCGAGTATATATCACCATAGAAATATTTGTTGGACTGCTACAACATATCAAGAAAACACTAATAAGGTGGAAATGGGTGTAAGGAGAATAAGGAAAGTGTTTATTTTTTCTTTGGTAACGATTACTTTACTGCACGTTTGTGCACAGAACTACATACATAACATTGACCCATCCCTTTTTACTGCACTTTCCAAGACACTTTGATAGCTAGTGCAATTTCGAAATAGATGACAATATTGAAACTTCATAGGGTAAAGTACAATTTGTGAATAAAGTTCTGAACACTGCTGTAAACCTTACCTAATTCCAGGTACCAAGATAGAGTTGATGCCACCTAATTTAACATTAATCTTCAGGCACAGGTTACTCAATGTCTGCGGTGAGGTTTTATTAACGTTTTTGGCCTGTACACACTGAGTGGCCATTCCAAGAACTGTATCCCCAACTCGTTTCACTTCAGCTGTAAGGAACATAAATGAAACATAGATGAAAAAACTTTTGAAGCTGCACATCAGTTACCAGATTACAGTACAGCCCCCGTATTCCCGGGAGATGCGTACCACATCCCCGCCGAATAGCTAAAATCCACGAATACTTAAAACCCCTCTAAAAACACTTAGAACTGCCTATCTTGATAGTTCAAACACAAAAATAGATCTCTAAAAATGCTTACACCTGAGTATTTTAATAGTTTTATCACAAAAAGCTCATTTAGTCACGAAAATGATGTGAAAATACAGTAATGAGTGAATATTTCTTAGTGAAAAATACGGCAAATGGGTGAATTTTCCGAGAATATAATGTGTATATATACATTCCACAGGGAAATCTGCAATTACAGGGGGTTTACTGTACTTCTTTAGACTCAGAAATATCACAAATTTTTCAAGCACATTGTATTTTTCCTATATGTATATAAAAAATGAACCTTTTACATATGTATATTACTCGGCACAATCTGGAGCCAGTTGTAACTTCATAACAAAATAGTTGACTGGTAGAAGATGGGTGGGTCGGGACGGCATCAAGGACTCCACAGAATGGTTGAGGTGGGATTAAGCTTAAAGGCTTTAGTTTATATAGCTAAGAAAAATACAATTTCTTAAACTATCACTTTTTACAAATGAACAGCTCACCATAAACAGGAGTCTTCCCCGGCAACACCACACAAACAAGCTGCAACCCCGTAAACGTGCTTTTGAGATACCGGAACATTGGCTCAACCTGGTCTGGGCCATTGGCATATTTACAAAAGCAAGGCTGACCAATGATGGGCATTCCTGTAGAGAAGCAGAAACATGTTATGACAATTTCCAACAGGTACAGTAAAATTCCTAACGGTGAAATTAGGATGCAATCTACAGTACAGGCAGTCCCCGGTTAACGGCGATCGATCCAGTTTTATGGGGCTTGTCTAGCAACGAAAATCGGCAATTTTTGGCGCTGAAAATTGCTGTTGCCGATTTCCACTTATCGGCAAAGATAATTGGGTACACCAATACATAGCTAACAGAGGCGCCTAACTGTTAGGTATCGTACTTTTCGCTGCGATAAGCCCAAAAATCGGAGGAGATAAGCGCTGAAATCGCAATTTTCGGTTAAAATGGCGATTTTCGTGGTTATCATCAAACCCCCAGAACGGAACCCCAGCCAATAACCAGGACTGCCTGTACTGTGAAGGAAAAAGACAAGAGTACCTACCCTTACACTGTCATTAGGATTAGAATAAAATTAAGCTTCACTGCTATACCAGCCTTAAATTTGCATTCAACATACTCAGTAAGAGTAAAAATTTAATATGCAACTTCTAAACAGTAAAGAAAATAAACCTATGCTGATGTGACTCAATAAGCTCCAGTTACATTTAATAAATATCACAAATGAAAACAATTACTTTGGCTTTTTTAAATATACTAAAAAAAAACATACCAGCATCATTGCTAATCTTCTGTAACTGCTGGGTAAAATTGCGCAGTGCATCTTCCCTTACAGTTCGCTGAGGCGCAAAGCACGCAACTGCCCAAACACGAACTTCTACACCAGTGAAGAACTGTTTCCCTCTCATGTCCCACACACCCTGGTTAGGCAATGCCTGCTGCTTTGTTCTACCGCCATACTGCAGTTTGGGTGGCGGCAAAACTCGACCTCTAACCTGAGCAAAAACAACAAAATTGAGAAATGTTTTTAGGCCTCATTTATTTAAGAATAATCTCCCTTCAGGTAAAACTATAAAAGTGTCTCAACATGTGATGCAGTGGTCTGGTTAAACTGCATTATAATTAAAAAAGATAAAATCCTTGCATGTCTATCCTTCAGCCTTGAAGAGGCCAGATGCCAAAAACTTTCATGGAATTTTTTTCAGAACATCTACAATTCTGCATACCTCCGAGCATGCTAGAATACATCAACATGTTTACATACAGTTATTTTTCATAATTATTAATGACTGAGATATGGCACCTTTTCTGCTTGGTACTCTTCTGCAAAAAACCATGCTTGATTTCTGTAAGCGAAATCTACAGTCATAATAAGGTTGTAGTCAACAAATATCAATAAGTAGATAAAAATATCTACTTAACTATACCTAAGTAAAAACATGACATTTTCATAATAAAATAAAGTTTTATATATACCTACCAAATAATTACATAGCTTTTAGTTTCTACTTTAAACAGCAGCTCAAAAATTCAAAATTTGCGGGAGTGCTCTTTTGTTTTGGGTGTAGGTATACTGCCCTGCCCACTTCGGGGGAGGAGAGGTACAATGAGAGGGGAGGTGGGAGGGCTCCAATCATGTAATTATTTGGTACGTATATAGAAAACTATATTTTATTATATAAAAAGTCTTTTATATACATAACTTACCAAATAATTACACAGCTGAATCCCACATTGACAGCTGGTGGGATACGTGGACAAACCTACTCAAAAACATTCAGAGATGGAGACGAATTTGAAATAGAAAATTAGCTAGCATCACAAAATGCTTGTTGTAATCTTACCAGGTAGGTACCGCTTCTGGTCAGAGTTCCTCTCGACCCGTACAGGCGTGGCGGTAGAGCCAAGAGTTGCCTCTATTTTAGTGGGTGCTTTGCAACGTAGGAGTCAATCGCAGGTTGCCAAAGCTAACAATCCAAAGACACATCAAAATGTGTGTGCCCTTCCCCTGGGCACAGTACAAAAATATGACCAAATATCAAATTTAAAACCTGCACCACATAACACGTCAAAATTCAAATCAACTGATGGCACTCATGACACAGTGGCAATCAGGCTTCCCAAGAAAAAGAAAATACCAATCCTTATTCAAGAAGAGTGCATAGAGGAAAAATAAGACATTCCTCTAACCCTCATTCCCCAACACTAAACAGCCGCAAAGTATGGGCCTAAAGTACTGCATCTTTCATAAACTGTTTCAACATAACGCAGGTAGAACATTGCAAACACTGATCTGCATTGCCAATACGTGGACTGCAGGAGAGAAGTCAGCGATAGGTCACGTCTGAAGGCCAGCAAAGTCGCAACTGCTTTAATTTCATGTGCCTTGACCTTACATAAGGGAAGGAAATTCTCCTGAATCCTGGAGTGTGATTCAGAAATCACAGTCCTCAAAAAGAATGTTAAAACATTTTTAGATAAAGAACGACTGGGGTCTTTAACCGAACATGACAGGTTCGGAGAAGAACCTCTAATTCCCTTGGTTCTCCGTAAATACTCATGAAGAGATTGAACTGGGCAGAGGATTCTCTCCTGATCTGTTTGACCTAGAATGTTAGACAGGTTCCTGACTGAAAAGGAATGTGGCCAGGGTCTAGCAGAGTCTTGTTCTTCGCTGTGAATCCTAGGGTCGAGCAAACAAGTGTCACCTTGAGCAAATCCTACCCTCTTATCAAGGGCATGCAGCTCACCAACCCTTTCAGCCATCACTAAAGCCAAAAATAGTCAAAGTCAGGGAAAGTCACAATTACGAATCCTGAATTCGCTAAGCTAATTATTGGTAGCATGCTACCAAAAAGGAAAGAGTACTTCATCAAATGAAGAATATCAGCAACCATCCAGTGAAAACTAAAAATTCAGAGCTGCTCAATAACCAAGTGTTTAGTCATTGACCGGCAGATGTGAATTGAGCTCTTTACTTGTGTTGTACCTATCCTTCCCCAAAAGTGGGCGGGGCAGTATACCTACACCCAAAACAAGAGAGCTCCCGTGAATTTTGAATTTTTGAGCAGCTGCGTCAAGTAGAAACTAACAGCTATGTAATTATCTGGTGAGTTACGTATATAAAACTTATAATTAGATGGACTTCTGTGTTCTTTAATGTTTTTATTTTCTTAATTGTCTCCTTTTCCAAATAACCTTGGTGCTATCCCTACTAGATTTTTCCTCTTATTACTTTAACTCACAGATGGATGGATAGGCAGACAGATATATAGAAGTCTGAGGTCTCCAACTTCATTGCTATTAGAATATTAGTGTTGCTTTATAAACATTTAACCCTAACAAACAGAAGGTCAATCACTAGATGGTGATGGGATAAAAAAAAAAAACCACTTACTTCCATCATTGCTGTGCTTATTGTTAGCCCAAATTCTTGCATATACGGATCATTATTAAAATCTGCTTTGCGAACCAAATTATTGATTTCACGCTCTCTGTCCGGAGCAGATCTAGCTGTGGCCTTGATCATGGTTGACGTTTGCATGTCAGTCAATTTCTTTATACATCGCTGGCCAGGGACAATATTACACACCTCTAACGGAAGGTATGTATGTTTGTGTTCTTGGCCCACCTAAATGAGAAAAAACGTAATCATTACTTCAATGCAAAGACTGTATAAATCATTATTATTAAGCTCTGGCACAAACACTATACACTACAATACCATTAATGACAGCTATCAGTGAACTGGGAAAATTCTGGCACCTACCTGAAGGCAAGGCAGATGAGGAAACCGTAGTTTCATTTTGTACTTGTCAAGGAAGTACTTAGCTACCGTACACTCTACAGTTTGACCATTTTCAAGCTGTAAGGGGAACCTGAGGAAGAGAAATCCAAATTCTTAAACAGTTTACCTTTATTACAACAAAATACCCTCTAAGCTCACACAAAACAGATTCATTCTTAAAACAAACAAAAGTTTACTATAATATAATTCTCAATCTAATGTTGACAAACAATATTATTACTGGGACTATTTGCCTTCTGGCCAACCCTCAATCAAAAATAATTTGCAGTTTTTTTATCCTATTAATCATAATAAATAACCTTATTCCAAGCTGAAAAGATCCAGACATACCAAAGGAGAGATTTGTACCAAAAACCTGGATGTACAAGGGCCAACTACAAGACTACCCTTCTCATTTCCTCTCCCAAGCCTTTAAGGTGTCTGGAAATGCTGCCTGGGCAGTGCTTTGCATTTTTGTGCTCCATCACATACATTACTACTTTCTATTATTCACTTTTTGTTCCCCTTTCTTCACTTTAGTGTGATGACTGCTGTTTAGCAAATTATTTACTTATTTTTACTTTTCGAAGGTGACTGACACATCACATCTATTACTCTATTCCCCTTTTCCTTTTTCCAGTGATTTTCTGAAAACTTCAGTAATTCTCTTCAATATTTAATGATAAATCAAGGCTCTTCTTGGCAGAAAGTAATGGGCAGTACAGCATAGCCTCTTAACCCTTCCCTAATCTGGTTTCAATATGGTTTGTTAACCAAAATCCTTGTTGGGCAAGTTTGGGTTCCGTTCTCAGCTACCTCTGGCAGGTATGTTCGAATCTCCAATACCCCAGTGAAGAATAAGAGTGAATTTATTTCTGGCGATAGAAATTCATTTCTCGCCATAATGTGGTTCGGGTTTCACAATAAGCTGTAGGTCCCGCCAGGTAACCAACTGGTTCTTAGCCTGTAAAATAAATCTAATCCTTGAGCCAGCCCCTGTTAATCAGCTTCAGTGGTCTTATTTAAACTAAGATTTTAACTTAGCTCAGTAGTAGTTTGCTTTTTTTCCCTTCTTAGAGTTACAGGTGTCTTCAGTTCTCAATTCTGTCTCACCTGCAATTTCATTTTATGTATCTGATGGCAGCTCAATATCAAGTACTATATATTTCATTTTCCATCTTATGGGCAATAGACTTCGAATGCTATATTCACCTGTCTCTTCCAGGGCTTGCAGGCTTGATCCTCCTTCCCATACTGCAATTCACCATTATTTCCAGTGCCTTACTCCCTTCCCTAACTCTCCAGATGGAGAACAGCACTGATAAATCTCTAGACAACCTGATGGAGTTAGTTGGCACATGCACAATGGGGTTTCCTCTTTTCAAATCTCTTTAGTTGGTGTCTGGTGTTTTATTGTAATAACACTGTTTTTATGATCTTTCTGTATATGTGATGCACGCGTGTGCTCAAATCACCCCATGCATTCAAGCTTACCATAAAAATATTTTCAATACAGGTAACCTATCAAACTTCATTTTTGTTCTGCCACTAACACCCCAAAAGACCTATATTTAATTGCTATGTTTAATGCCACATACAACAACTGGACCAAAAGCCCTTCCCCAATTCTGTTTTTTATTCATCTTCCTGAAATGTGGCAAATTTACAAACCTACTTGACAGTATTTCCTGCATTGTATAAAAGCCTAAAAATTTAGTAGTTTCAATATAACCTCATGCAAAATGGAAACAAAGAAAATGGATTTGCAAGAATCTATGTAGATTTTAAGGACTAAATGTGCATTTAACAAAATAAAAAAAAACTGAAAAAAGATATTTAACTATCAGCAAGGTTCAAATTTTTGCTGTTTTCTTATCATCCAGCCTACATGAATACTTTCAGATAAGTTTTTTAAGAATTCATCAAAATCCCCATCACAACTGTCACTTGCCTCTTGGGTCCCTAGCATTGCAAAAATAAAAAGATAAGTAATCTTCTGCATCAGTTTCCCAAAATGTGAGGATAAAAAGTTGCCGTCAATGTACAAGGAAAAAAACTTACGACTGCATCTGTGCTGGCCTTCTCGTAACATTACATACACGATACTTTCGTCTCATAGCACCACAATGTGTAATTTCAATCTGTAAAAAGGAAATAAAAATATAAAGTCAATTTCAACCTTCAACATTAAACAAAAGCTAAGCTTTATTAAAATTATACATTCATTAGCTACTTCTGAAGGATAGTTTGATCTGACCTGGCTGGCCTCAAAAAAATCTAACGATATACGTTGCATAACTTTCAGACTGTCCTGGAGAGCAGGACATTAAATGAATATCACAAAAGAGTACTACACAGGCCTTGTCTGTTGACATGTATCAACATTTTCCTTTTACTGGATAAACAGCCAGCCAAGCTGCTGTACAAATTCACTTACAGTAATATCATTACAGTATTTGCAAATTTTTCATACCTGAAATATGTACAGTATATGCACCGTAACAAGTATAAGAATTAGGATTGCAACTACCTAGCATTATACACAGCATACTTATTACACCCATTTCAATCATACACATTTGCAAAAAACCTCTTTTTCAATCACACTTGTCTACAAAAACCAATCCTCTTCAATCACGCCTGTTTGCAAAAAAAATTATATATATATAACAATAAAAATGACAAATTTTCAAAGTAATTTGTATTTTTCCCGACTACACTAACCTGAGGTCTTTACACAACGAATCTGCTTCAGTGCAACTGGAAACAGCCATTTAACTTTTAAACAAGGTGGTTAGGTAGTTAACTACCGGTCCGACTGGAAGGAGTCCAGCCCGCCCGGACGGTAAGCATTCCCTTTGCCTTTCGGCCCAGGTATCAGAATGAGGGATGGCATGAGGTGGGCATTTAACTGTAAAGACCTCAGGTTAGTAGAGTTAGGAAAAACACATATCACTTTGAAAATCTGTCATTTGTTCCTACACAAAATACAAACCTCGGTCTTTACATTAAGGAAAACTTACTTCTTTGGAGGGCACGGTTCTCTGGCCTACTCTCCCTGCAGGAGGGAGAACCTCAGCAGAACCCCTGGATCCCTTCTCGACCACTTAGGCATACGTGCAAGTTGATCCTACGACCAAACCCGAAACATAAACCTTTGTGGTGGGGCTACGTTGGGATAAGGCACCCCAATTGGAGTCCTTCCTATCTGACTCACGCCTCCTGGTATAACCCCAGGAGGTTGAGGGGATAGGTGAGAGGGATCGAGCACTCTTTCCTGTCTTGCCGGAGGTCGAAGCCCCAGCAGGAGAGTAAAGCCATGGGCGATTGCCAACCCACAGTGGTTAAGACTGCACAGGTCTGGGAGAGCAGCCTCGTGTATGCGGCCAAGGCGGGGAAACTTCGCAGGAATAAGGGAAGAGGAAAGAGGGTTGGCAACCAACAGTGTCGTCGGAGGCATATTACTCCCAGACGCCTTGGAAGCCTTCTTGTATTTCCTCCTCTGCAAAAACTTCACCCACTGCACAGGGGACCAGAGCCAACACTTGTCATACATGGAGTCTTGATTACAATCATGCCCCCGGCAACTGGTACAGAGGACATGAGGGTCAACATCAATTGGGGAGCGGTAATGCGTACATGGTCTAGAAGCAGTACCAGGGCAAACACGCTGGGCACTGTCCTTCTGATCGGGCTTGGGTGATTCGTGGGTTTGCATCTCAATATCACAAACACAATTAAGAAAGTATATCCAAAAACACAAAAAAAAATCCCACAGGGAAAAAACGAAGCAAAACGGCAAGCAACTGCACAGTGCCCAAACCAAAGTGAATACTTACCATCTGGGTGGGACTCCCAGCAGTCAGACAGTAGTTAACTAGCTAACCACCAAGTTTAAAAGTTAAATGGCCATTTCCAGCTGCGCTGAAGCATATTCCTTATGTAAAGACCAACGATTTGTATTTTGTGTAAGAAAAACAATCTCTTTCTACCACACATTTCCAATTATCTTAATTTAAAGGTACGGGAATGGTGTGGGCACTATATGACAAGGTTTTTACAAACCTTAATCCATTATAGTAATAACCAATTAACAGTAGATGCCTATACTGTTCCAAGTAAAAATATCCCAGTTGCACTAACGTGACTTTCAGTAAAAGACCACTCCCAATTCATAAGTCCATACCCTCAGCTTATTCTCCCAATTATCACTGATTCAAGTGAGCAACTACATAGAACTCACTGCTCACTCACAGCTTATCCTAACTTCCTCCTGACAGCCTCTGTGATAGCCATCACCTTTGTGTCTACTTTGTTTTGTGGTAAACTTTCTTCTGCTCAAGTCTGTGTTCTTTCCAGACCTGGCTAAAAATTTCTTTTCATTTTCCTATTACTTGAATTATTATTCATATGAAAGAACGAAAAGGACGTACATCTCCATTTACAGGAAACTGAGCAAGTAGTTTTCAAGTTCAAGCTACTCAGTTTTTCAAGCACTAGTTGGTAATACTTCGAGCTCCTACCTTTTACTATCAGGACATGCTGAGTAAATCCAGACTTGCTTTAAAGTCAAGTAATTATTAACAATTGCTAGAAATGAGTAATTTGGTGTGCTTTTTGGGGACGAGTGTAAAATTATTTATTAAGAAAAGAGATGTTGGCTTGTGTATGCGTGCAGAAATCAATTCTTAACCATACATCAAGTGTACTTGAAAGGCAGGAAGTCTTTTTGTCTCCCTTGGTTAAGATTCATTCCCTCTCACTCATCTTGCCAGAGATATAAATACTCAAATTGGAATGTGAAAAAAAAAATAATTCCAGCTGGCAGGGACCTTCAGGCTCCCATTCACCTGCTTCCATCAATGAATGCCTATCCTTGGATGGAGCTTAAGTATGACCCATGCCTTTCCCTGCTAAGCTACAACTTGTGCTGCATATATAATCTGACTTGATCCAATTTCATTAGCATGGCATGGTTAATAACAGATTAACTGGACTGGAATTTGAAAATTAACTTTAAGTTCCTTGAATTTCAGCAAAACTATGTGCAAGAATTTAACAATCTAATGGAGTATGCATTGAGACGTCATCCTGTTTTTGAATGACAGCTGAGGTTTGCAAGTTCACCACAAAACAAGTATCCCAGTAAAGGTAAGACAATAAAACCTTTCTCCTGCAGACACAAGAGCCAATATTCTAAATGTAAAGTTTCCAGCATTAACTCACCTTGAGACCTTTAATTTCTTTTGTGAACTTTACTCTTTGGGAGTCGGTCAGGGGCTTGCGTTGTTCACCAATCTCTCTAATATCTAAAACCTCACACATAAATTCAATAACGGCTTGGGCTTTATAAAAAGCAGTTGCAGAAACTGAAAAGAAAAATGATAAAATCTTATTACAAAACAGCAAAGTTTTAACCCAAACAGACTACAGCAAAGAGTGTATGACATCTATTTATTTAGTTACAGAAATGACAAATGTCTAAATTAGGAAACAGAATTTCATAATTGCACAATAAACCAAAAGTTTCTAACAACTGTATCAAAACGATTTTGTGAAAAAATGTAAATATACTAAAATCTTATATTTTTCTCAGTGTTGACCACAGTGTGTCAGAACACAATACAGTAGAAAACAAAAGAGTATTTTCCACACCATCTATATTGAGCATCATCTTCCACTGTGATGGGCGTACACTTTGATGAAAACCAAACCAAACTTCTCTGCCACCACCCAATGGGTGGTAATACCCATCAGGGGCGGAGAAAAATGATCTGCCAACAGGTGTGTATGTCATGGAGGGCAAGTGTCTCATTACTACATCTAATGCCTGCCATGAAAAATAAGGAAATAATTATTAGTATAATATTTGTCTCAAACTTGGAGTGCTAATAAAATAATAAAATGCATGCTTACAGTAACAAACATACAGCATTTTTATATTCAAACATAAATAAACTTATCGTGCTTAATCAAACAAGCACTGTGCCATACCTGAATGGAATCATATGGAATGGTTCTAGTTCGTCCTTCCAGAGCCTCCTCTAAAGTATATAGGTTAACCTGGGCTAACCACTTGATACCAACTTTGAAGACTCTATCACGACCTTCTCCCGGTAGGGTAACCTAACAGAAGACAAAAACTTTCAACAACCGAAAACCTTCCTGCAAATCAATACCTCCAGACAACATTGACAGCTATAACAGCTATGACTGCAACTAGCAATATAAAATTACACTGCAAAACCTTGACGTTAATTTAACAAAAACTATTTTCATATGTTCACACTTAACACACAAACAGAATATAATTGGGCACTTGATAGAAAAAATACACTATGTTCTTCTCTGTACTAATTTTTCTTAACAAGAGATATACAGTACTCACTTCCAGTTCCATCTTCTCATTTCCAATTGGCAATGGATCCCTGGTATACAGATTGCTTCTCCCATCAAAGACAGGCTACAAAAAAGGAAGAAAGAAAAAAAAACCTGTTGAGCCATGATTTCTTGCAAAACAAAACCGTCTGAAACCTCAAAAGAAGTGTGAAATATCAAAGAGTAAATATCTTTTGATGCAGTTAGCCTATTGAAGCTATCTCCTGATATCAGGGCTGGATTAGGACTTTTGGAAGCCCTATGTTTCTATTTTTTTATATATATATATAAAAATAATAGACATTTAAAACAAAACTTTCTTAGGAAAATGACATTTTTATAATAAAGTTTTATATATACTTACCAAGTAATTACATAGCTATTAGTTCACTTACACGGCAGCTTAAATTAAAAATTTTGTGGGTAACACTTCTCACATCTGTGTAGGTGACCAGTTCCGCCCGCTAGCGGGAATACTAGGAGCGACTTTAGCAAATAACTTCAATCTGTTCATGCCTTAGGTCCATCAGCGGGGAGGAGGGTGGACTCTGATCATGTAATTGCTTGGTAAATATTTTTAATCCTTTATTTTATTATAAAAATGTCATTTTTATATAAGGATCTTACCAAGTAATTACATAACTGATTCCCACATTGATACAAGGTGGATACATGGACATATTCTACTCCAAAAATACTAAGTATGCAATGAATTTGAAAACAGAAAAAAGTGCTAGCAATGAAAACCAATGGTGGTATTATCATGGACTATATTCTGGTAGGTGCTCATCAAAAAGCCATGGGTCGCCTCCTACTTTGCAGAGAAGGAAGTATTCCGATGGCTAACAAAGCATGACAGGTATTGCCCTTGCCCTGAAAACAAAATAAAAACAACCAGACAACTTTGTCATCTACACTGAGATAAAACCACAACCCATCCAGTGAGAGTGGTGAGTTGTATTACCGGCTCCGCTCCATAAAAACTACGACACCTTATCAAGGTAAGAGACAGTTACTGCCAGTCACTGAAATGGGCAAACCCCACCGACCTCCCTGGACTTCCAGTATGCCTCTTTAGGGATCTGACAGATCTAGCTGAGCAATCATCTCTTCCAACACATCCAACAAGATGCCTTTTCAGTGGATGTATGTCGATACCTGGGAATGTGTGAAAGGTTCAAAGGAGGGACAACTATCCGGGGACTTGCCACCAGCCTCCACTGGACTTTCAGAAGTATGACTCCTCCCAGTTTAGAGAAGTATGACAGTGACTTAGGTCTGGGGAGAACTTCACCTCCTCCACTGCCACTCACTTTGGAAGGTTAATTTTCTGTTAGCCCAGACACAAGTTTGGTATGGGAAGGAAGCTAGGGAGCCATGTGCGGAAACAAGCGGATAAACGCATATGGCTAGTAGAAGGAGAGGAAAAGGGTATGTCAGCTTTGTACATGCCTGGCTGTCTGCTACAGTTGCCGCCCATGGGGGCACTTGGCCATTTATGGGCGCCTTTGGCTGCTCAGAGCACGAGTTGGCGCCAGTGTGCGCCATCTATAGCAAAATAAAAACAACTTCAGACAATCTGTGCATTAACCTGGATATGTGTCATCCTTGCACAAGAGACATGAGATTTCTCAAAAAACATTTCAACAAAATGTACTGCCATCCACTACTGAGCAAATACTGGGACCAATTCTCGGCCGGCCGAAAAAGTATTACTTGACACTTATCTAAGTCCCCACTATTTCCAAAGTGCTCAATAGGGACTCCATTACCAAACTGAAAGTTCATTCATCAGATGAAATGTGTCATCACATTGCATGTTCCATATTCACTGTTTGATATTCCACAACACAGCATTGATAAACAAAACATTGATAAACAAAAAGTTTTAAGGTTCCTTTTGAAAGACTTCAAATCCTCAAACTGCCTCAGCGCAAGAGCTTCCTATATAATCTAGGAACTGCAACTATGCCCTTAAATTCTCTGCAAATGAAAATGTGAGGGTTAAGGTAGTAGTATTTACTGACGGCTAGCAAACACAAAATGCAAATCTTTGGCCTAAAAGAATGACAAAACCTTCTAGAATTACTTTTAAAGCAATTACATCAGCAGCTTGCGAGAGCCTATGCCTGGAAAACACCATTCGAAATTTAATTTCAAGGAAAAATTATACAGAAGGCTTGCAAGTTATCTATGAAAGATGCAATAATTACTTTTTACAGCAAAATTACATCGGCGGCATGCAAGTAGCCGTGGCAAAAAAAGTTTGGCCTGGATTAGCCTAAAAGAATGATGAAACATACAAGAATTACTTTAAAGGAATTATATAGGCGGCTTGCAAGTGCCTATGCCCGGAAAACACCATTCGAAAATTAATTTTAGGACAAAATTGTGCCGAAGGCTTGCAAGTAGTCTAGACCCGTAAACAAAACAAAATGCAAAAGACTCAGCCTAAAGGAACTGCGTAACACATGCGAGGATTACTTTTAGGGCAGAGTTGCTATTGGTGGCTCGCAAGTCTAGATGTAACCTAAAAGACATTTAGACAAAATTCTGTTCATGAATCGCTTTAATAATAACAAAACAAGGAAAAAAACTCATCCTGAGACTTCATGACATTTACTAATACTAGTTTCACATGATGAGTACGCCACCGAAATCCAGATATTATATCCTGAAAATAATGAATACAGCTGCCGCCATACTCGGTGTTCACCCAAGCACGGCAGGAACAGATTGAACTTATTTGCTAAAGTTGTTCCTAATATTCCCGCTAGTGGGCGGAACTGGTGACCTATACAGATGTGTGAAGTGTTACCCGTGAAATTTTGAATTCAAGCTGCCGTGTAAGTGAACTAATAGCTATGTAATTACTTGGTAAATTACTTATATATAATGAACAAAACTTATAGTAAGATTTATTCTCAGTACACACAGCAGCATCAGTAGATGTTAGACCGAGAATACAGAGGTGGCTAAATCTGAAGTGAGTTTAGGTTCCTCCATGGACCATGTGGCAGTTGCAGAATCAAATTTTGCTATATCCCCAAGAATATATTACATTATTAACCCCTCAACATTATAATATTTGCAGTAATATTTTCTTATTAATATTCCTGCATTTGTATTTTGCTAATTGTAAGCCCCTTTTTTGGGGGCTCAACATTCACATAATGGTCCATAGTAAATCTGGCACAGGAACAAAGTTCTGTGGACCCATTTTCCCCTGAGACCCAAAACAAAAAGCTATTCTGCTTAACAGTTAATCCAGAACTGCCTAAAACCTTGAGAAAAAAAAAAAAAGCCATTTAACCGGCCAATAACAACAAGTACTGAAAATTACGAAAGCAAATATTAATGCACCAACCTTCAAGCTGCCAAATATTCTTGGGAATGCGTGAACCATTGTTTCAATAATCTCCCGGTTAACCTTCCGGGGACACTTGTCCGGTTGTATGCTTACATCATAATGATGTATGTAACCTCTGGGCATAGATATCTGAAAATGATTTGCCCTTAGCGTGATAGGGCGCCCTTCGCGGCCAAGATTGGGTCTCCTCGGTGCCACAAAAGCTGTGAAGAGCAAAACTGGTTTAGACAAAGAACATTACCGAACACACAGAATGAAATACAAAAGGGAAGTCAAAATAAGAAAATCTGGAATTCACTTATATCATTAAGATGGAAAGCACAACATCCCTAGAGTGTTTTATATTTCTAACTTGGTTGTAAATTGAGTAAATCATACATCCACCATTCAACACATCCTTATGCTAGTGTTCACTTTATTAATTGTGCAAGCAATTGTCTATCCCCTTAATCTCTCAACACGATTCTCAATGAAATTAACGAAATGGGGCTCTCAATGGAGAAGATACAAGTTTACACAATATGTCAAAAGCTGAATTTGAACCCACTTCAGGCTCCCCTACATATAAAATACAAGGCATACATTAATTCAGAAAATACCCAACCATAAAATTTTGTTTTAATTTGTAAAAGCCAGCTTAACAAGGAAAACTAACAAAAGCCACTACAGTCAAAAATAACTCTTCAGATCACCACCAGAACATTCAGAACGAAGATCTTACATACTTTTATTTTTCAATTCATTTGACGAAGGCTCGAAACAATTACTGTACAGGAAATGGACCCTAATGTACAGGAACTAGATGATTTTCATTAAAAAACTGAGTGATCTTGCCTGAATTTTATTGCATATCATTGCACACACAGTAAACCCCCGTATTCACAGGGGATGCGTACCGCACCCCCCTGCGAATAGCTAAAATCCGCAAAAACTTAAAACCCCTCTAAAAACACTTAGAACTGCCTATTTTGATAATTTAAACACAAAAAAAACCCTCTAAAAATGCTTATACCTGAGTATTTTAATAGTTTTATCTCAAAAAGTGCATTAAGTCATGAAAATGATATGAAAATACAGTAATTAGTGAATATTTCTCAGTGAAAAATACCGCGAATGGGCGAATTTTCCACAAATAATGGGTAGATACGTTCCACAGAGAAATATGCGAATATGGGGTGTTTACTGTGTACCCATTATAACATCATATATATACTAAAATCTTGTATCAACTATAATTTCACTATGTGACTTGTAGCCCAATGTTTTGAAGTATTTCATGTCTGTAATAAACTTACGAAAGAAACCTGTACTTATTCTTTCAGCATCACCAAAATACATTAATATTTTGCTTTGTTGGTCATAGTGTTCTATGTCAGAATAAAACGTTTTATTATATTAATAACTATAACGTCCGGTACCCTGGATGAATAAATCATACCCCTGATGTTTCAAGACCTGTCTGGCAGAAATAAAATGTATAGTTCTTCCTATTTTACATTGAATTTCATGTGAAATGTAGTTTAATGTTCTGATATCAGGTTTTCTAAGCACTCCAAAATTATTCAAGCTGATAACTTTGGCGTGCACAAACAACCTGAAATCAAACTTTACACAGAGTAATCGATTAACTTCAGATTTTATTACTCCAGTAAACATGGTTATTTATCATAAGTGTGTAATGTTATTCAATCAACCCCAGATTTACTTACTAAGCCTTGACCTAAGAAACCTCCCTCACCCTTGACCTCTACCTTCCCCCTCCTCATCGGCTGATCATACGACGTACACTTATCCACTGGCTACATTTGTTCATCTGTCCCTGTGTGCTTTCATCAGCTAACGTTATTGGGGTGTAATTTTCTCTTATGATTATTCACAAAAATGCCGTTATTATCTTCGACCTACTACTTTAGGCTTTCTTTTACTTTAACAGAAGGGTAACTTAGATATATTCAAAGTGTGAGTTGAAGGATTTTACGTTTTTTCACTGTCAGTACCGTTCAATTGCTCGCCAGAAATGCATCAATTTTTTCTCAAATTATATAAAACACGTATATAACAGTGCTGTGCTAAACCTTTGATAATATTTAAAATCCTGTACAAATTCAGCCCCTTTTTTTTTTTTTTGCAAAATTTTATGTATTAGCCATTCCAAACATAAATGTTCACGAGGCAAACTGTTCCTTGGATAAAAGCTTTCACTGCATAATGCTATAATTTAAAAAGGTTTTAAATCAAGATACAGGAAACCACCCTATTCGCAGGGGATGCATACTGCAACCCCCCCCCCATAGCTAAAATCCGCGAATACTTAAAACCCCTCTAAAACACTTAGAACTGCCTATTTTGATAGTTTGATAGTTTAAACACAAAAAAAAAAAACCTCTAGAAATGCTTATACCCGAGTATTTTAATTGTTTTATCACAAAATGTGCAAACCGTCATGAAAATATGATAATACAGCGATTAGTGACTATTTCTCAGCGAAAAATACCACGAATGGGTGAATTTTCCACGAATAATGGGTAGATACGTTCCACAGAGAAATCCACGAATATGCAAATAGTGAAACCATGAATACGGGGGTTTACTGTACCACAATTTTAACAAGCAACAAAAGAGGTAGACCCTCTCACACCAATAAGTCACACACGGCAAACTCAACTCACTTGGCAGTTCAGGAGGTAGCAACGCACTGATGCCAGTTCCAGTGGCAACGGCTGGAGTACCTGGAGCTTGCGGAACAATTGTGGTAATCGGTCCAGGAGCTGGGGTAGGTCCTGGCGGTAGCGTCAAGGGGCGGGGCACTGGGGGGCCAGCTGGTCCTGGAGGTCCCCCCGGGCCAGCAGGTGGGCCGGGGGGGCCAGGAGGACCAGGTGCTGCAAAAAAAATTACAGTTTTTTAAAAGTTATATAAAATAGAACAGAATACACAATTTAGGTAGAAGGCCAAGCACTGGGGCCTTATGAGGTCACTCAGTGCCAAAAGGAAAATTGGGAGTAAAAAGTTACAAAGGTTCAACGGGAGGAAATCCTCGCAGCTGCACTATTGTCAGAAGAGGGTGGAAAGTAAGAAGGAAGAAAGAATATGAAAGGAGGCACAGTAAAAGGAATGAAAGGGGTTGCACCTAGGAGCTGAAGGGACACTGCAAAGCTCCTTATGTAACGCCTACAGTGCACTGTAAGCAAGGTGAATTGACGACACTAGCCCCCTATGGGATAAAAGTCAATGTACATTTATAAGAAATTATTTAATATAAATGTTGAACTAGCATGGTGTAAGGAAATAGGTACTGTATTATGAATGTATTATTACACATGTGCAGCTAACATTCATGTGTACACAACCTTCTTACAAAATGTTAATTATACGCCTGAAAAATCAAACAGCTTAACAATAACTTATCAACCTGCAACAATAAATCTCTAAATCAGTAGATTCAAAGCATGATTGTATGACTTGATTAGATCTTATTTCTTTCTTTAAATCTCCATCTGAAAACCCTTCTGGACAGAGTCAACAGACTACAGGCAGTCCCAAGTATGGCGAAATTCCAAAGTTAAGGCGTCGTTAGTTTCTGAGCTCCTTAATGTGAATAACTAAGTCTCCCTCCTTCTAGCGCGCAAGCCAACCACAGGAGTAAAGGTAAGGCTTTCGTCACTTTTTTTATATTTTTTATAAACGGATAAAAGTTAAGATCCGACTCAAGTCGCACCTCGGGAAAGGAACTCAGGCTCCACTATGGGACTGCCTGTATAAATCGAAGGAGACTCCAGAGGGGAATTAGCCGGCAGAGACAAGTTATAGGAAAAAGTTCTGAGTAAATAAATAATTAAGAAAACAGAAAATAAAACTTATACAACTGAATTCAGGAGACACTAACAGAAAACAGGAATGAATTTGCTCCCAGCTTAAACATTTGGAGATCAGAAAATTCCACAACCAATAAGCAAACAATTCCACAGTTTAGTTGTTACCAAGATAAAACTCTAAGCAAAGTGATTAGTATGAAACCTGACATTAAACAATAACACGTTCGCAGTGGCCGCAGACCTAGTTTTAATGAGGATGTTTGTCACTATTATATCTTCTGCAACAAGTATAATGAACCCACTTGGCGTCCATGCCACAAGTCAACGTTAAGAGTTGAAAACCATAAAAAAACATATTAAGGAATCATCGTTTTTGAAAAATTCAGTGACCTACCAGATCATTTTCTTAGTGCAAAAGAGAACTGATAAAACCATTCTCGTGTTTAGGGTAAATAAATAACGGTCGTCTCAAAAATGTCAAAATTATTAAGTGATGAAAATACTGACGTGAAATTGAAAGCAAATCCTTTGAAGAAGTAATTAGGAGTCTCGAGAAAAGCTACATCAGAAAAATTGTTCTTTGAATCTTCATCCCCACCATTATGCCTGGGGAGCAAGTAACCTGAAAAAAGGGGTCCTATTTGGACAAAAGTTTGGAAATCCAATGAAAGAATAATAAAGATTACGACTACAATAGCCACTAGGTTTATAAGCATCGCGTGGCCAAGGCTACCTAGGATGGACATTACGGAAGTGAGCTTCATCCTAAATTCTAGGGGCCAACACCAATCACCACCGTGAAAGGAAAATACCATCGAATAACAGACAGACCTTCAGACACGGCAGAAACCGCAAGGTTCTGTCTGCAAAACCTTGAAAACCATTAAAATAAAAAAATTTATTCGCTACCCGAACCAAGCCTGGCTGGTTTTAACTCTTCCTAACCTGCTTTCTCTAATCATAATTCTTAACCTCGCAGCTCAGTAAAAGTCGAAAGAAAGATTTCGTTCATTCCGCTCGATTGGCAACGTGCATTTTACTTCGATTCGACGGCAGCGGGACGAAATAAAATGGTTATTTCCGTTGGGGGACTCGACGATGTTCAACTTAACAAGGTCAACTCTCCCTCCGCAAACAAGGGAAACGGGGAGTGTGTCAATGATCCACAAAACTCTCGGGGCAATGCCAAGGCCCACGGGGTATTTTCGGCCGGTTTCACAAACTGTCCAGGTGGGGGAATACTTACGCTGCCCAACGGGGTACATGAACTCTACAATAGTTGATAACTTTCGGGACGAAACAACTAAGATTTGATATGTTGAAAATGGCGTACTCTACTTCCTGTCCCGAAGTATGACGACGGGTGTGATGGTTCTTCAGTCAAGGTGGGTTGTAAACAAATTGTGAATATTATAAAAAGATAATCTCTTCTCATAAACCTATCTATTATTATATAATAATACGTAATTTGAATAAAATCTTACATTCCACCTCATTTTCATAGATTTTTGAACAAAGGAAACGTTTCCCTATTCCAATTTCCCTAAAACTCGGATGACAGGTTAAGGTGTGTCACTCGATGATTCATTAATTTACGAGAACTGGGGATGATATTAAAAGAGTTTTCAGTGAGGCATGAAGTCTGTTCATTAACTACCCTGACAATTTGCAAGTCGAAATCTGAAACGCCTCTTCGTGTTATCAGTAATAGTCTGCACATAGCATTGGGAAAATTGGTGTCAGCGATTCGCATCATCCTCTAAAAAGGGTAAGGAGTCATTCTGGCTAAGCTTGTAAAACGTTTCTCGGAAAACGGCGGTGAGACTGACATCAGAAGAGTCGTCTCTATTGTCTGGAAGGATTTAGAGGTCCACCCGAGTCCTCTCATGCCCTTTAAGATCTTCCCGCATCTACGGGCTGCCTTGGTAAAGGCCCGTGTTGGCATAAGGCCGGCTTAATCTAAACTGAGCAACCATTACACTTAACAAGTTACTCGGTCCCATATGAAAAAGTCTTTTAATTTTGGCATTAACTAGATATACGGGGAGCGAGGTGTGGTGAATAAGAGTTACATAGGATTGTAGAAGCCTAGAGCATTGGGGGAATCCAAAATAGGTTTAGACACGATCTAAAAACAATTCTTTCTAAAGGCCGTGGGTTTGGGCGGGATCTAAGGACCGCCTACTGCCCCTCGGAAGCCAACAGTTGGGGATGCTTTTTATGGCTAAATTGGAACAACTAATAATTCCCTTTATAAGAAACCGTTTCAACAGAAACATCATTTCTCTCACTAGTTCAGGTTGTACTAACTGGTACAAAGTCAGTATGAAAATAGATTATTACTATAATATTCTAGTGACAATGAACACAGCAAAAATGTATTCAAAATGTTTATTTGAACAAGCAGTGGTGGTAACACGTGTGTGTGTGTATGTGTGTGTGTGTATACATATATATATATATATAAATATTAATTTTAATCATTTAAGCATTCAAGAACCAATATCTTTTTATAGCATTTGCTCCTTTGCAACGTAAGGCAAATACATTATTAAAGGTTCAAGTTCATTTCCCCATGTAAATAAATATCGAAAACTTTTTGTATGTTTTGAAATATTTTCAGTTATTTATTTCTTAAATCCTTTCAAACACTTCTGTAAGGAAAAGACCATTGCAGATCAGGATTGCAGTTCCTCTAATTACTGAAATTAGTGGGTGGTTCTCATTCAAATACTGTCTGCTATTCAAAAATTCATTCAAAACGCAGACGTGAGTTTGGAGGATAAATCTTTGGTGATTCTTAGAAGCGCATATAAGATTTTATTTACGTTACTGTCGAGAATATGCGTCAATATTAACAATGATTATAAAATCAACGCAACCTGTTATAGGTCATTTGTCCTTCCTTTACTATAAATACTGTTCTCTAGTATGGATATCTGCTTCTGATAAAGATTTATCTTTCTTAGATTAAGTGGCTCGCGGTAGTAGGGTGCTGTTTCCTAACACTAGCAGTCATGACTCGGATAATCGACGGATAGTCTCTTCTGTCAATTTTCCATGAGTTGTCTTAACAGCGAACTTCCGCTATCACAGTTGATTCTCTTTTCCTGCCGAGAGCTACCAGATTTGCTGAACAGCAGTAGATGTGTCATGCTGTTTTATCCCTCACGCCGTTGCATTGTGGAACAATCTCCCCGGGCGTGTTGTACAATTAGAGCCTCAAAAGTTCAAGAGAAAATGCATTGTATTATTATCATAAAACAATTCACCTTGTAGGTACTTTAATCATTTAATTATATTTTTACCTATTTACTTACTAAAGTGTTAATTTATATTTTTTTAAAATAATTAATCTCTTCTTCCTATATTTCCTATTATCTTCTGTAATTTCTTTCAATGAACGCCATGCTCTTTCGAAGCTCGGATTTCAAGTCAGTGGTCCTGTAGGCTTGCTTCATATGAATAGGGTTCATCTTCCGAATACAGTAATGATAATCATTCTTAGTTTTCTCAGGTCTAGAGAATTCATATAATTTCATGATATAAAATTCAACTGGTCGTCAATGGCGGAGAAAAGTAAATAAAATCTATGAATCGTAAGTGACTGAACAATTTTCCATATGTACATTCTATCATTTGACTAAATTTCATAAAATTATCTTGAATTTGTTCACCATCCTTTTCTGAGACTGAGAACAAACAACCACAGTCTGAAGTTATGCAAAATGCCAGACCTATTTTTTAAAAAAATGCAGAATAATAAAGGTTAAATCTAAGACTGTGTTGTGAACATTCACTCGAAACTGTTTCTTTTTTCTGTCTGCCTCATTCACAGTTGTTTCATCAAGAAAACTCTTATTATTATTATTATTATTATTATTATTATTATTATTATTATTATTATTATTATTATTATTATTATTATTATTATTATATCCGTTTCTATTCAAAGTTCAGGAAAAACCGCTAAATAAGATTCTGTTAGACTCAAAACGAATATTGTTCGAACGCATATTTCTCAGATGATTCAAACAACTGTAGAAAGAGTTGACAAATAAATATTTTAATTCGAGGATTACTTAGAAAAACTCAAGAAGAGGCTAAGGACATACAACCAGTTCTCCGCGCTCTGCCCTATTTTTTTTTATACTTATTTTCCTTGCAGTCTATCTCTGATGATCCTCTTGTATGCAGAATTCCTATTTGTTAGCCCCTCCAGTAGCCCTATTCTTCCTGTGTAAGTCCAGCTGACTTTAACTCGCTCGTTCCCTACTCATCCAGGTTCAAATCCTGCGTATGCCTCCTCGGGTGTGACTGGACGCTGCCTGAACTTGAGTTGGCCTAATTCCTTCCGGCTTGAGTATAGTGAGGCCTCGGTGTTGTCAACTCTTGGATGCTGTCTACTGCATTCATATTATTGTAGGAGCCTAAAAAGATCGATGACCTTTCCCAGGCATGCCCCATACCTGAGAACTGAAAGGCCTACGATGAGACACCACCTCGTGTGTACTCTTTGGTCAATGAACCCTCGACGAGAGGTTCCAACAAGTCATTAAACTGGGTGTTGTTGATATGAATTAGAATCCTGTAACTTAACAGTTCAAGCCAGAATTTCAAAGCTATGTCTATGTTTTGTCCAGTTTGAGCCAGCACCTGTATTTTACTCCGTTGATTAGAGTGTGGGGAGAAAATAATCTTGATGCTCCGTTTATAGAAGATATTTTGGCTATCGGATTGTCTGTAGCAGAGTACACTTCGAGAGATCAGGTGCTAGAGTCGCCTGTGCTCTCTCGGTGGCCACGCTCTGACACTCCTGACTGACATTTTCTTTTGGTAAGTAGATCTTTCTTTAATAAATAATTTATAAAACAAAATAGCTGAAATTTTTTGTCACCTTTGACTATTCAAAATCATTACTAAAAAGTTGGGTATATAAAAGATGGCATGGAAAGTCTACTGGAAGTAAATTAAAAAAAAGGTAGGAGTGCTGAGGTAAACGTTTGTCTGCTGTTTCACGCCAAAAAGCTGTGATACCTCGGCTGTGTTTGGGAAAAGGGTGTTCATAGCGTGTCATAGCCAAATACTTATTTCCCTTACTGGTCCGGGTTTCTGGGACTTTTATCCAACTAGTTGTCAGTTTCAAGAAAACTGATTGACCAAAATTATGTGGGACGGCGGCGTGAACTGGCTCTTCTAAAATCAACAAGGAAGTGCATTGGAAAGGTCCTTAAATAATGAAATATTCAAGTTTATCTTATTAATAAACATTTAGAATTTGAAACGAATCAAGATACTTTGCAAGGTGATTAAAAAAATAAACCGCTATTGTTTTGCAAAACAATTGCTGAAACCCACGATAATAGATAATAATGATAATTAACACTAAGATAAGATGTGTAAAGAATGAAGGAACACCGTAAGATTTGTATTTCTCGAAAGGCACTCTAACCATTTTAGGAGACGAGTTTTCGTCTTCTTCCGTGTTCAAAAGTGCAGTCAAAGCTTTTAATACGAGACAGGCTTAACATATCGGCTTCACGATATAAGTTAATTTGCGGCAGGTAAAAAAAAAGACTTCAAATATGGCTCCGTATCATTAACAAGCGATCGAAAATACAAACTACATCTATGAATAGGCGCCCTAAAAAGATGTCAGCCGTTGTTTTGTAGTTGTTCAGACGAAGGTATTTCATTTCAAGATAAAGCTGAGTCCACATAAAAATGCTATGCTTTTAAGAAATTTTTCTATGGACGGTATTTTTTTTTTTTGCATGTTTTTACCTGAGGGCATCGTCAGTGCAAATTACGTTGCCAAAACACTGGACTCATATTCATAAAATCCTCATTCCACGTTGATCACAGCTTAATCTCATTATCAATGAGAACCTCGGCGATGAGTAAGCTTAGTTGAAGGACCCCTACCCCTTTCCTTCCTTTTACTGTATCTCCGTTCATATTTTCTTTTTTCATGTAAATAATAATAATTATGTTATTAGGATTATGAAGATGGGAAAGACAAAACACTGTGAAATTGACCGATGCAAATGAATATTGGAGTGAAAAATTTCTCACACTTTTCTAATATAATGATGGGAACTTCAAACGCCAGTATTTTTTAGCACAAGCTTCCTATGTCTAAGCAGGGCGCTATTATTAAGCCAGTTTTGAAAAGTGCACTTGACTGTCAAAACTTACGTTAATGCAGACCAGTTTCGAATCCATCAATCGCGTCCAAAAAGGGAAATTGTATTTTACGGTGACCGCCATTTGCTCTGTTACCACTGATCTACCGTACTGGAAATGGTTGTACCTTAGTTTTACCTCATCTTAGCACCACTTTGGTACAGTTATTGATGAGCTATTTCCAAATGATTTAAGGTTCACTGAATTATTAATGGCTCGTTTAGTAATTGCAAGACTATTTGCATGAGAGAAAATATTGTGTAGATCGGATACTTATATTTAACTTATGAAATATAAAGAAGAAAAACAACGTAAGCAGTGTTCTAGATTCAGTCCTGTCGAGGTGAAAGATTAATATATATATATATATATATATATATATATATATATATATATATATATATATATATATATATATTAGCTATGTGGTGTTCGTATTCCACAATAAGCTTTAGGTCCCGTTGCTAGGTAACCAGTTGGTTCATGTAGCCACGTAAAATAAGTCTAGTCCTTCTGGCCAGCCCTAGGAGAGCTGTTAATCAACTCAGTGGTCTGGTTAAACTAAGGTAAACTTATCAGTCAGCGATACAGATCTAACCCCCATATAATAGTGTAGAGGAATATTATAAGAGAACCATTTATTTTGCCATTTTTGGATTCCGTCTTTGCTCAGTTTCATGATAGATTTGCTAATTATCACAGTGTTGCAAAGCCATTGTGAGCTCACTGATGACAGGTTTTTTCAGTTGCACCACATTCCAGGACTTGGTTCCTGCATTGAATATGTATGAAAATTATATACTTGACCATATAACCGATGTTGAAGAATATGAAGTTGAACACAAACTTTGGAGAGGAAGGTGAGATACAATTGAAAAGGACCCTCTCTCTCTCTCTCTCTCTCTCTCTCTCTCTCTCTCTCTCTCTCTCTCTCTCTCTCTCTCTCTCTCTCTCTCTCTCTCTCTCTATCGTCAGTGTGCAGGACTTTAGAAAGGTGTTCTGAAAAATATCCAGTAACTAGAAGGCTGACAAATATATGCATCTTTGCCTGTTTCTTCTGCAGAGAGAGAGAGAGAGAGAGAGAGAGAGAGAGAGAGAGAGAGAGAGAGAGAGAGAGAGAGAGAGAGAGAGAGAGAGAGAAAGGAGCTTTTCTACCCTCAGTCTCGTAAAGAGTTACAGAAAAGCCGATATATTTTCTAGACTTGACTTTACATTGTAGTTAAATAGTTTGTCTTTCACGATAATCTAAGATTAATCAAAGGCACTTTGATTTATGAAATTTCGATAGAAAGATCAAATTCATACACCATTTTGATTTTTGAATTATTCACTAATAATTTTGGTATTTTTTAATTGCAAAATTAACGTTGCTTCATTTGTAATAAGATCTGAAAATAAAGCAGTATTTAAATCTGTAGTTTGGTGGTACAATTTTTGGGAAGAGACACTTGGTGATATGGAAAAAGTCACTTAAGAGGTCTTGGTGATATTCAAGAGAATATGAAGAGTAATCTAGTCCAGATTACTAACAAGGTACGTGGCCTAGGCGTTCTGCTTGACTAGAATTTGTCTTTCAAATCAATAAGTTGTGAGGGTTACTGGACACCATCTTTGAAATGCTGCCTTAGTTAAAGATATCTTGTTGCGAGAGCTCTGTTAGGAAACTTATTATTAATTGGATAATCAATGCAGTGGATTATTGCAACTCTGTCTATCATAATCTACCTGAAATACAATTAGGAAGCTTCAAAATATGCTAAACAGAGCGCCAAGATTAATAGTGTCACGCCTCGGGGTAAGAATACCCTTTACTTATAGTTGGCGTCTTATCCGATCCCACTTTATCGAAATGGACCCGCATATTCGTAGGTCCTATAAACGACAGCGATATTCCGAGAGTTGCACTGGCTGTCAGTCAAAGCTAGAATAATATTTAAATAATATTTAAAATATGGGTCATGAATCATCAACCTATCAAGACTGAATGTCCGAAATAACTGAAAGATTTGTTGTTCATAAAGCTGTCAACAAAATCGCTCAACACTAGACTAATGACGGATGCTCCTCGATTGCAGGTTTCAGAGTCTTCAAATTACACAATAAGCTCCAACTTGATACTAGGAGGACTGAAAATATCAAGTCCTCCACGAAAAGAGAGTTATCTTTTAAGGTTATGGCAGAGTGCATTTGACAGTTACCATGGAACACGCAGTATGATTCTTGGAATGACTGCAGTCAAGTAACGTCTACAATAAGCACTGCTGTTCCTCGGTGTTCACCACAGTTATTTATCACTGTTTTACTTTCATTACTGTGCTTTACTGTTTCCAAGAGCAATGAGTAATTGAACTAACCGCAGATATATTTTTTTGCATTGGCGAACGCTGAACTAACTCATTCAATAGATTACTTTTCCTATTTAATGATTAAAACATTTGCCCGCAAGAGCGGTAAGTAACTGTGATAGTAAAGAAAGTTAAGATAAAAAGTGCTAGAAGAAAGAATCCCATAATAGAAATAGCAGCTAGATACTGTATTTGAATGTATTATAGACTAAGTAGTTGGTAATCATGACAGAAATCATGAGCAGTACAATAGCAATTGAGAGAGAGAGAGAGAGAGAGAGAGAGAGAGAGAGAGAGAGAGAGAGAGAGAGAGAGAGAGAGAGAGAGAGAGAGAGAGAGTTTATTTAGAAATGGTAACATAGCGAATGAGATATTGTAGCCTAACGGTAGGTCGTTTTTGCCAGGCAGCAAGAAAATAAAAAAAAAATGCCCAAACGTAACCAATTAAGGCGAAATATAAAAACAGGAATGTGAAACAGGTTCACGGATTCCAGAATCTCAACTCATTGATCGAAAAGGGCCTGTCAATATCATCGATTCCGATGTCGTCTGCTACAAACCGAGAGTACTCGCCCATAATTTATTTTGTGGGTTCTCTGTTACTACTGCTAAATATACAAAACCTGACTTCGCTTTTGTGAGTTGATTATCTAGCGCAAACGCAAAAAAAAAAAATGGCTGCAAATGCCAAATTTTCGAATTTGGTCAACGTTATCTAATATTTTCGATTTCCCCGGCCAAAATTTCCGATCATAAATACCATTTAGCTAAACGCTCGATATAGCATTTATTAATGCCTTATTTCCGCAGTCCTTGCAAGCTAATTTAAACATGCGAGATGATAAATTAGACTTGTGGTTGCTCAATCAGAGATTCTATTTATAAACGCGGTGGAATTGCTCCTCCTCCTGACACTCGGGGAAATTCAATATGGCTCTTCCCTACAAACACGCAGGGACATTCCTACGGAGTGGCGGCATCAACGCGGCTGTGAACAAGCAAGCAAAGCTCCTGAATCTGAAGCCGGCCAAGCGCATTGTCTTCACTTTTGATCCCTTTGGGGAAAATGTGACTTCCATAAGGTAAGGGCCGAAATAAAGTGGGTTAAGGGTCGACCGCAAGTCGGCAGAAGAATCTGGACCAGAGTTGATCGGGCTTCTTTTTTTTTTTTGGTTGGTTGCTGATTAGGACCTATAGCGGTCGTGAAGGATATGTATTTTGGTATTTATTTAAGATTTAAATTGGGTTTGGCCATGCCACCGTCTTCTGCAGCCCAATTGGGGGATAATCGTCTCGGGAGTCAGATTACCCCCTTACGGCATGCCAAGGTTTATATCAAGGTTGTGAATATAGATGGACCACTTTGTTAAATTCACTGATTTAATTAATATAGATAATTAGAATGGCCTAGTTATGTCTAGGCACAGACTAGGTGGCTATTTAATAGGTGCTAATATTGCATAATCTGTACACGCATAATTATGATTGTAAAGTGTAATAAATTGTTATTTTTGGATGCGATTTTGAGAAATTTTGATGTTGAATTTTTGACAGAATTCACGATTAGCCCCCTACACCCCTCAGATGATCAGAGTAGCAAATCTAGCCTAATCCCCTCCCCTAGCCTAAACTAGGAAACTAATTGTAATTTTTTTTTGTGGTAAAATACAAAAATTAGTAAAGTACAGTGATAATCCCCTTCTTGTACCCCCTCAAATTGCCTGAACCTAACCTGGCCATCCTCGACATTACCTGGGGGACTCACCTGACCTGACCGAGCCTAACCTGCCTATATTGTCACAGGCTGTAAATCACAGAAACAATATTTGCCTATTAAAGCACTGGAATTTGAGCAGTTTATTACTGACATCGACAAGTTGTTACCATGCGTTCCTCATTGTCGCGTTCATTGTCATTTATTGTT